>NC_073259.2:50544117-50858970 GCF_029289425.2 Pan paniscus
AGAATCCCCTGATTCTGTGTAAAACCTGCAGATGTTTCAGCCTCACTTATTATTCATGGATGCGAGAGACAAGCTCAAACAAGTGGACTAAGTGTTTTTGGAACTGAACTGAGATTTTAACCACCACACAAAGAAAGTGAGACAGACTTTGTGATCTGAACCTAGCCATGTTGATTGCCTGCTAAAGAAAAATCAACATTCTCCAGAGTATTATAACAGAACTTAGAGTCTACACAACATGACATTTGCAATGTCCAGGATACAATTCAAAATTATTCAGCATAAAACCAGGAAAATGTGGACAGTTATCAACAGAAAAAAATAAACAGATTTCCTAGATAACCCAGATGTTGGAATAATCAAATATTTTAATGCAGTTATTACAAGTAGGTTTTATGAAGAAAGAAGAACATACTTGAAATGAATTAAGATAATTTGCCATCACAGAAAAGAATCTTTAAAATTAACTAAATGGAAAGGTTAGAATTTAAAAAGTAGTTTCCCTAAGAATAAAAAATTCACTGAATGTGCTCAATGGCAGAACGTAGATGACAAAATAACTTGAAGACAGGTAATTTGATCAAATCTGAAGAACAGACAGAAAAAAAAAATGTGACAGTATAAAAAGGTCTAATGTACATGCAATAGGAGTTCCAGAAGGAGAGGAGAAAGAGAATGGGATGATAAAAAAATATATTTGAAAAATAATGGCTTGGAGTTTTCCAAATTTGTGAAAGATAAAAATGTACATATTTAAGAAGTTCAGCAGATCCACAAACCAGATAAATTTTAAAAAATCAAATTTAAACAAATAATACTAAAAATGCAGGAAACCAAAGATTTTCTTTTAATCTTATAAGTACTTTTTTTTTCCTTAAAGGTTACATTTCATACATACAAAGGAGCAAGGATTTGAACAATGGCATGTTGCTCATTTAAAACCTGGGAGATAGAAGACAGTGCGATAACATCTTTAAAGTACTGAAAGAAAAGAACAGCCAACCTAGACTTTTACAGCCAGTGAAAATATCCTTTAAAGATACAGGTAAAATAGGAAACTTCTGGTCTCTATTCCAGCTTCATTCTGACAAGTAAAAGCTAAACAAACGGAAAAATCAACAACCATTTCTTAGATCTATCAGGGAAGTGAGGCCACAGAAAAATGCCACTTTCCAAATTGGAGAGACAGACAGGTAAACACCTATCATCACAATTTACTGGAGTAGAAGAAACCCATGAGGCAGAAATCTCTGAGGGAACCAGTGCCAGAGTATGAAAACTTGAATTGTATTTCATGAATTACTGGAGGCTGAGTGTGAACAAGTCTGAGTTAAGAACTCCAGAAGACCCAGTCATAAGGAGGCCTCCATGATTTTGTGAATTTTACTTGCAGGAACTCTGCCATGTCCTTACAGTATATATTGGAGAAAAATCCTCTCACACATCTAATAGAAGGAGGGGAAAAAGAACCATTTTGAAATACACTTGAGCATTCTGTTTTTAGCAAAGCTTGTCCTCAAGAGAAACTATTTTACCACAGCCTACTCTGCTGGGGTTTTTTTTTCAGAGCCTAAACCTCCCTTTGGGAAGGGAAATACCCAGCTCCAGCCAGCTGTAGCCTTCCACATAGGGAAAGGAAATACTCAACTTCAACTCCCTTTAGCTTTACACATGGGAGAAGGGAAATATCCAAGTCGGGCTTCCTCTAGCCATCATATCCCATCTAGCAGGGTAAAAACTGTGAAGTACTGATGAAGTTCACAGTCCAGGGGCACAGCCTTACCAAAAGACTGACACCTTATCATAGGACTATAGAATGCTTCCTAATATGGTTTGGCTGTGTCCCCACCCAAATCTCACCTTGAATTATAATAATCCCCACGTGTCAAGGGCTGGGTGAGGTGGAGATAATTGAATCATGAAGACAGTTTCTCTCATACTATTCTCATGGTAGTGAATGATCTCTCAAGATCTGATGGTTTTATAAATGGGAGTTCCCCTGCACAAGCTCCCTTGCCTGCCGCCATGTAAGACGTGACTTTGTCTTTCCTTTGCCTTCTGTCATGATTGTAAGGCCTCCTCAGCCATGTGGAACTGTGAGCCCATTAAACCTCTTTCCTTTAAAAATTACCCTGTCTTGGGTATGTCTTTATTAGCAGTGTGAGAACAGATGAATACACTTCCCCTCCCAACACATGTTATCAACATATTACTAAAGGCTTATTTACCAGAGTTCCTTTCACCTAGTATGTCATGTCCACCTTTCAACAAAAGGTTACAATGCACACTAAAAGCCAACCCCCACCCAACGCAGTTTAAAGAGATGGAGGAAGCATCAGAATCAGAGTTAGATATAGCAGGAATGTTGAAATTATCTAATAAAAAAGTTTTAAAATCTGTAATTAATGTGCTAAGAACTTTAATGACAATATGCAATAATAGATAAATAACATAAGGAGCGAGAATGGGCATGGTGGCTCACACCTGTAATCTCAACACTTTGAGAGGCTGAGGTGGGTGGATCGTTTGAGGCCCGTTCAAAACCAGCCTGGCTAACATGGCAAAACTCCGTCTCTACTAAAATACAAAAATTAGCCAGGTGTGGTGGCATGTGCCTGTAATCCCAGCTATTCAGGAAGCTGAGGCATGAGAATCGCTTGAAACTGGGAGGCAGAGGTTGCAGTGAGCTGTGATATCATACCACTGCACTTTAGCCTGGGCAACAGAGAAATGGAAATTCTAAGAAAGAATCAAAAAGAAATGCTAGAGATAAAACACAGTAGCAGAAATAAAAATATCCCTTTGATGAACTGATTAGTAGGTTGAACATGGCTGAGCAAAGAATTGCTGAGCTTGAGAATATGATAATAGAAACTTCCCAAACTGAAAAGCAAAGAGAAAGAGCCAGAAAAACCCTAAAATATCCAAAAACTGTGGGGCAACAAAAAAGGTTTAATATATGCATAATGAATATACTAGAAAGAGAAGAAAGAGAGAAAAGAACAGAAGCAATATTTAAAATAATAATGACTGAGAATTTTTCCAAATTAATGCCAGAGACAAAACCATAGATCTAGGAAGCTCAGAAAATATCAAGCAGGATAAGCACCCATACCCCACTCTCCAGCAGTAACTACACCTGGGCATGTAATATTCAAATTACAGAAAAATCAAAGGTAAATAAAAAATATTCCAAAAATCCAGAGGAGAAACACTTTGTCTTTGGCAGAGCAAAGCTAAGAATTATACCCAACTTCCCCTCAGAAACTATGCAAGCAAGAAGAGATTAGAGTAGAATATTTAAAATGTTTAGAGAAAAAAACCATCAGTCTAGAATTATGTACCCTGTGGAACTATCCTTTAAGTTGAGGGACAAATAAAAATTCAAGGACTTTGTTGGAAATTATATAGGCGCGCGCGCACACACACACACACATACATACATATATAAGTGAACACGTGAATGTTTATGCATAAGTAAAATGAATGACAACAATTATACAAGGAATGGGGGAGAGAAATTAGGAATATTTTGCTATATAAGGTACTTGTACTACCTGTGAAGTGGTATAATGTTATTTGAAAGTGGACTTCAATTAGTTGTAAATATGTATTGCAAACTCTAAGGAAACCACGAAAGAAAGTTTAAAAATAAGTATACTTGATATATTAAGAAAGGAGAGAAAATGGAATCATATAAAATTCTCAATTAAGACCATAAAAGGAAGAAAAAGTACAGAAAAAAAAATAGGAACAAAGATAACAATAAAAGACATGGATTGCCAGAGCAGATAAAAAAAGGAATTTCCAACTATATGTTGTTTATGAGAAACTCCCTTCAAATATGAAGACATATGCACATTAAAAATAAAAGGATGGAGAAATATTTACCATACTATTACTAATAAAAATAAAGTGGGAGTAGCTATGTTAATTTAGAGCAGAAAAATTACCAAAAAAAAAAAAAAAGAGAGGCATTAGATAATGACAAAGGAGTTAATACTCTGAGAAGACATAACAATCCTTAATGGGTATGTGCCCAACAACAGAGCATCAAAATACATGAGGCAAAACTGATAGAACTGTAAGGAGAAATTGATAAAACTACCATTATATTTGTAGACTTTTACACTCCTCTAATAGAAATGGACAGATCTAGCAGAAAGAAAATCAGTAAAAACATGATTCAGCTCAATAGCACCATCAATCAACTGGATAAGAATGGAACACATGGGCCAAAGAATAAATCTGGAGAGAAATTTCAAAATATTTTGAATTAAATGAAAATGAAAATACAAATTATCACAATTTGTGGGATGCAGTGCTGAGAGAGAAATTTATAGCATTAAATACAGAAGAAGAAACTTCTTTTCTAATATATGCATTCAATGCTACATATTGGTAGTGGAGGGGGAGTTGTGTGTGTGTGGGGACAGGAAGTATATAAGAACTCTATATTCTTTCCACTCAATTTTAATATGAACCTGAAACTGCTCTAAAAACTAAATTTTATTAATGCAAACAAACCAGATAACACTTCATACCCAATGGAATAAGCTGAATCTAGGGTGACAATATCAAGTGCTACTGAGATTATGTTACGGAGAATTTGGGTTGCTACATATTCTTAACAATCCAAGTGTTGTTAAGAATATGAAGTAATCCAAATTCTTCTACATTGCTGGTGGGAATGTAAATTAGTACAAACACTTTAGATAATAATTAGATATTACATACTAGTGTTCAAAATATGCATACCTTATGATCCAGAAATTCCACTCATAGGTATATACCCAACAGAAATACATATATATGAGCACCAATAAATATGTACAAAAATGCTCAAAGCAGAATTACTCATAATAGCCTCAAACTGGAAAGAACTCTAACATCTGTCAATAGTAGAATGAATTAATAAATGCTATACATTCATTGATGGAATGCTAGATGATAAAATTAACAACTGGATAAATATAAGCAACATAATATTGAGTGAAAGATGCTCAAAATTTAAAATGTATTATCTTATTTATTTAAGTTAGTTTAAAATAAATTGAAACTACAATATTTAGAGATAATGTTTGTGTTACAAAATTACAAATTAAAGAAATAGTTATAAATTTTAAAACTGATAAAATAAAAATATACTCAAATAAAGGTAAAATAAGATAATATGTTGTTAGCATAGTCTACAAGAAATTTTTAAATAATTTATTCAGGGAGAAGAGGCATGATATCAGAGGGAAATGTTTGTCATCAGGCATGAAGAAAGAACAGAAGTGGTAAATATATCTGACTAAATAGAAAATATTATTTTTTACTCTTAAATTCTTTAAGATATGTATAATAACTCTTTAAAGCAAAAATGACAACACTGTCTGCTGTGTTTTTGAGCAACTGTAGATTATATTGTGTCAAACAAAGTATATAGACAGAATATCAATAAATAAGTTAAATTGGAACATTAAAAATATTCAAAAATCTCAAAGAATGCAGGAAAAGGAGAACAAAGGAATGAAGTCAGTGGGAACATATAAGAAAGAAATAATAAAATGGTAGACCTAAACCAAACCATATCAATAATTATATTAAATGGTCATGTTCTAAATACACCAATTAAAGATAGAGATTGATAGAGCATATAACAAAGCAAAACTCAACTATACTTTGAAATAAACCTCAAATATACAGGCACCTATAGACAGAAAAAGATATACACATGGATGGAAAAGATCTACCATACACACAGTATACATACAAAAGCTGAAGTGAAAACTTTAGTATCAGATAAAATAGACTTTAGGACAAATGGTATTGCCAGAGACAAATATTTTATAATGATCAAAGTGCCAATTCACAGTTCTCTGCTTCTTTCTATGGCTGATCCTTCTACCTGGCTTCTAGATTCCTTCTCCTCCCTGCTTCTCCAATAATCCTCTCTCTCAATCTCTATCTCAAAACTTCACTTCTGGTGTTTCAGACATGAAGTCCTTGCCCATGCCTATGTCGTGAATGGCATTGCCTAGGTTTTCTTCTAGGGTTTTTATGGTTTTAGGTCTAACGTTTAAGTCTTTAATCCATCTTGAATTGATTTTTGTATAAGGTGTAAGGAAGGGATCCAGTTTCAGCTTTCTACATATGGCTAGCCAGTTTTCCCAGCACCATTTATTAAATAGGGAATCCTTTCCCCATTGCTTGTTTTTCTCAGGTTTGTCAAAGATCAGACAGTTGTAGATATGCGGCGTTATTTCTGAGGGCTCTGTTCTGTTCCATTGATCTATGTCTCTGTTTTGGTACCAGTACCATGCTGTTTTGGTTACTGTAGCCTTGTAGTATAGTTTGAAGTCAGGTAGTGTGATGCTTCCAGCTTTGTTCTTTTGGCTTAGGACTGACGTGGCGATGCGGGCTCTTTTTTTGGTTCCATATGAACTTTAAAGTAGTTTTTTCCAGTTCTGTGAAGAAAGGCATTGGTAGCTTGATGGGGATGGCATTGAATCTGTAAATTACCTTGGGCAGTATGGCCATTTTCACAATATTGATTCTTCCTACCCAGGAGCATGGAATGTTCTTCCATTTGTTTGTATCCTCTTTTATTTCCTTGAGCAGTGGTTTGTAGTTCTCCTTGAAGAGGTCCTTCATACCCCTTGTAAGTTGGACTTCATGTCTAAAACACCAAAAGCAATGGCAACAAAAGACAAAATTGACAAATGGGATCTAATTAAACTAAAGAGCTTCTGCACAGCAAAAGAAACTGCCATCAGAGTGAACAGGCAACCTACAAAATGGGAGAAAATTTTTGCAACCTACTCATCTGACAAAGGGCTAATATCCAGAATCTACAATGAACTCAAACAAATTTACAAGAAAAAAAAAAACAACCCCATCAAAAAGTGGGCGAAGGACATGAATAGACACTTCTCAAAAGAAGACATTTATGCAGCCAAAAAACACATGAAAAAATGCTCATCGTCACTGGCCATCAGAGAAATGCAAATCAAAACCACAATGAGATACCATCTCACACCAGTTAGAATGGCAATGATTAAAAAGTCAGGAAACAACAGGTGCTGGAGAGGATGTGGAGAAATAGGAACACTTTTACACTGTTGGTGGGACTGTAAACTAGTTCAACCATTGTGGCAGTCAGTGTGGCGATTCCTCAGGGATCTAGAACTAGAAATACCATTTGACCCAGCCATCCCATTACTGGGTATATACCCAAAGGACTATAAATCATGCTGCTATAAAGACACATGCACACGTATGTTTATTGCGGCATTATTCACAATAGCAAAGACTTGGAACCAACCCAAATGTCCAACAACGATAGACTGGATTAAGAAAATGTGGCACATATACACCATGGAATACTATGCAGCCATAAAAAATGATGAGTTCATGTCCTTTGTAGGGACATGGATGAAATTGGAAATCATCATTCTCAGTAAACTATGGCAAGAACAAAAAACCAAACATTGCATATTCTCACTCATAGGTGGGAATTGAACAATGAGAACACATGGACACAGGAAGGGGAACATCACACTCTGGGGACTGTTGTGGGGTGGGGAGAGGGGGGAGGGATAGCATTGGGAGATATACCTAATGCTAGATGATGAGTTAGTGGGTGCAGCGCACCAGCATGGCACATGTATACATATGTAACTAACCTGCACAATATGCACATGTACCCTAAAACTTAAAGTATAATAATAAAAGAAAAAAGAACTTCACTTCTTCCCCTTTTAAATTCCTTTATGTTACTCTGCAAGTATATTCAAGCATTTCCTATCTTAAAAAACAAAACAAAAGCTGGATGCTGTTTCAAAATTTCTGACTAGATGCAGCTAGTGTGAACCTCCTCCAGAGAGGAACCAAAATGGCAAGTGGATATTCGCATTTCAAATAGATCATCTAGAAGATAACACTGGGATTCAGCAGAGAAGTGATGAGAAGCACCAAAAGCAGGTAAGGGGAGAGTGAGTCCTTGCTTGGTTGGAATTGGCTGGGATCCAGAAGAAGCTTCTGGGTGCAGGGAAAGCGTAAGAGAGAGACCCCCAGGGCTCCATACTTGCACCATGGTCCTTTATAATGTTAGCTATGGGAGAATGTCTCAACCCATACAAATTTTGAAACTAACATAGGGAATGGCCTAGAGATTGCACAGACACATTGCTAGAAAGAAGGAACTCATGTAACGTCTCACAGGTATCCAAGCCCTGAGCAGCTGCAGCTTGGCACCATCCTCAGAGCCAAATCCCCAGAGAATTGTGTCTTGCCCTGGAAACAATGCCACAGCTTTTGCCACTAGACTAAAGAGGGAGAAGGGAGGCTGGGTGCTCCTATGCACCCCAAGAACAAGTCCCATTGTGCTGTTATGGGCTGCTGTGGGACCAAGGTGCAAGCAAATTCCACTCCCCATAGCTACCTGCCTTTTGGTCCAGCCAAGGAGGGTCCTCCCTTCCCTGGTGGTAATCCCACAGCCAGAACTATTCTGAGAGCCTAGCCTTCAAAGGTTTACATTCTGCAATGGTGTCTGGACTGCCACTGCCATTGCCACTGCTGGGCCAAGGAGGAAGAAGGAAGGCTGGGCACACTTACATACACCTAGTGCAAACCCCACTGCTGCTGCTGTAGGCTGCTATGTGACAAATGCATGAGTAAACTGCTCTCCCCACAGCTACCTGCTTATACTTCTCCAGCTAAGAGGGGAACCACCTTCCCCGGTGGCAGGTATGCAGCATAGACACTGCTGCCCACACCACAGCATTCTGCCATGGCCTGGGGACCACCATCCTTTGCTTATCACAGCCAATATCTGAATGTACCACCACGGAGCCTGAGGACAAGTCTTCCAGACTGGGCCCCTCTACCCAGTACTTGAGCATGCCATCCAGAACTATGGAAACCTTCCAGCCAAGCCTACTACTGCTAACACCTGAGCACTCCTCCCAGACTCTGAGGTTGGGCTGATTCAACTTTCCAATACCACCGCAGCCAGCACACACCCACACATGATCCCAATACTGGAATAATCAGCCCTCCTGGAACCAATAATACTGTAAGCTGCCCTGGGTTGCCCAAAAGGCATTCTCAGTCCATTGCTGCCACCACTAGGGCCCAAAGACTGGCCAAGCTGGTATCCTAATCGCCAGCAAAACACAGCACAGCCTCCACTATTAACTGCACCCTATTAACTGCCACCATTTGTTGAACACTGTCTTCAATAAATGATGCTTGGAGACATGGATAGCCACATACGTAAGAATGAGATTGGACTCTTATCACTCACCATATACAAAATCAACTTAAAATGGATTAAAGACTTAAATGTAAGACCTGAAGCTAAGAAAATACTAGAGGAAAATCTAGGAAAAAATTTTGTGGACATTGGCCTAGACAGTGAATTCATGACTAGGACTCCAAAAGCAAATGCAACAAAACCAAAAATGGACAAATGAGACTTCATTAAACTAAAAAGCTTCTGCACAGAAAAAAAAATCAAGAGAGTCAAGAGTCAATTTGCAGAACGAGAGAAAATATCTGCAAATTATTCATTAGACATGGGATTAATATTCAGAATATACAAGGAACTCAAACAACTTACCAAGAAAAAACAAATAATTCCTTTAAAAAGTGGGCAAAGGAAATGACTAGACATTTCTCAAAAGAAGACACATAAATTGCCAACAAGTATATGAAAAATTGCTCAGCATCACTAATCATCAGAGAAATGCAAATTAAAATCACAATGAGATGTCATCTTATCCCAGGAAGAATGGTTATTACAGACACTGGTGAGGATGTGGTGAAAAGAGAACCCTTATCCACTGCTGTTGGATAATGTAAACCAGTATAGTCACTATGTAAAACATTATGAAGATTTCTCAAAAAATTTCTCATGCAATTCAGCAATCCCTTTGCTGGGTATCTACCTAAAGGAAAAGACATCAATATATGACAGGGATATCTGCACTCACATGTTTATTGCAGCACTATTCTCAATAGCAAAGATATAGAATCAAGGTATGTGCCCATCAACAGATGAATGGATAAAGAAAATGTGGTGTATATACACAATGGAATACTATTAGGCCATGAAAAGGAAATAAATCATGTCATTTGCAGCAACCTAGATGGAACTGGAGGTCATTATCTTAAGTGAAAAATAAGCCAGGCACAAAAAAGACAAATATTACATGTTCTCACATACATGTGGAAGCTAAAAAACTTGATCACATTGAGGTAGAGAGTCAAAATATAGATAACAGAGACTGGAAAAAGTGAGTTTGGGGGAAATGAGGAGGATAAAGAGAAGTAGGCTAATGGATACAAACATACAGTTAAAATGAATAAATCCAATGTTTGATAGCAGAACAGGGTGATTGAGTTTACAAAAATGTATTGTACTCAAGTGATGGATACTGTAAATACCCTGTGATAATAGTGACTCGATTTCAGTGCATTATATATATGTAACAAAATTTCACGTGTACCCCATAAATTTGTACATCATAATAATAATGATAAAATGATCTTGCTTGAAAACAGATAATTCATCAGGAAGATACAGAATTATAAGTATGTATTCCCCTAATAACAAATCCATAAATATATGAAGCAAAATGGACAGAATTAAAAGGCAAGTAGTAGTATACTCCTACACAAATATAGTAGGGGATTTAAAAACAAGTATTTCAGCAATTGACAGAGCAAGGAGACAAAATAAAAAGTAGTAAAGACATAGAAAATCTCAATAATATTACCAATTGCCTTGATCTAATTGACCCTTATAAAATACCACATCTAATAATTGCAGACTTCACATTATTTTCAAGTGTGTATAGTGGATTTACCAAAATAGAGTATAAATTAGAGAACAAAACAAGCCTTAGTAATTTAAAGGGATCAATAATTATACAAAGTATATTCTTTTGCCAAAACATAATTAACTTAGAAATTAATAAAAAGTATTTAGGGCCAGGTGTGGTGGCTCACACCTGTAATCCCAGCATTTTGGGAGGCTGAGGTGGGTGGATTACCCAAGATCGGGAGTTCGAGACCAGCATGACCAACATGGAGAGACCCTGTCTCTACTAAAAATACAAAATTAACTGGCTGTGGTGGCGCATGCCTGTAATCCCAACTATTCGGAAGGTTGAGACAGGAGAATCCCTTGAACCCGGGAGGCAGAGGTTGCGGTGAGCCAAGATTGCACCATTGCACTCCAGCATGGGCAACAAGAGCAAATCTCCATCTCAAAAAAAAAAGTACTTAGAAAATCTTCAAATATCTAAAAATTAATCAATTTATGAATTATTTACAGGTCAAAGACAAAATCACAAGGCAAATGTAAAAAATATTCTGAACAAAATGACAATGAAAATATTATGTCAAAGTAAAACATAGCTAAAGAAGTAATTTGGGAGAAAATTTTAGCTTCTAATGCTTGTATTAGACAAGAAGAAAGATCTAGAATTAATGACCTAAGTTTCCACCTTAAAAATCTAGAATACGAAGAGCAAAGTAAGCCCAAATTAAACAGCAAAAAGGAAATATGAAGAGCAGAAATCAAAGAAATAGAAAACAGGCCAATAATAGAGACAAGAAGGAAGGCAAATGCAGATTATATGAAAAGATCAATAAAATTGACAAATGTCTAGTTAGACTAATCAAGGGGAAAAGAATCACAGATGAAAAAGGGATTGCTATCACAGATCACATAGACAGCCAAAGGATAATAAGAGAATACTATAATCAAATGTATGCCTAACAAATTTGAAAACTCAGATAAAATAGACATTTATTCAAAAATACCAAAATTTGCTGTAAAATTTTAACATGGAATTTTAACTACCATGTCAATGAAAGAAATTTATTTATTTTATCTAAAATCTTCCTAAAAAGAAAATTCGAAACCCATAGATTATCACCAGAAAATTTTATTAAAAATAAAGAGGAGGCCGGGCGCGGTGGCTCACGCCTGTAATCCCAGCACTTTGGGCGGCGGATCACGAGGTCAGGAGATCGAGACCACGGTGAAACCCTATTTCTATTAAAAATACAAAAAATTAGCCGGGCGCGGTGGCGGGCGCCTGTAGTCCCAGCTACTGGGAAGGCTGGGCAGGAGAATGGCGTGAACCCGACAGGCGGAGCTTGCAGTGAGCCGAGATCGCGCCACTGCACTCCAGCCTGGGCGACAGAGCGAGACTCCGTCTCAAAAAAAAAATAAATAAAAAATAAAGGAGGAAACAAGACCAATATTACACACACATTTTAAGAAAATAGAGAAGGGATCACTGACTAATGGCCAGCATTACCTTAATATGACAAACTGACACAAATGTTACACACACACAGGAGAAATTTATAAGCCTAGAGAAATGTATAGGCCAGTATCCTTCATGAATCAGAATGCAAATATCCTTAACAAAATGTTTGTAAATTAATTTTAAAAACATTTAAAAAGGATGAGACATTATAATAAAATGGAACTTATCCCCTGAATGCAAAGTTGATTAACTTTCAAAAAACAATCAGTAATATTCATATAAACAACAGCCATATTCATATAATTAAAAACCCCACATATTTTCAATAAATGCAGAAGAAGCTTTTAACAAAACTCAGCTTATATTTGTGAGAGTATCAGCAAAGTAGAAACGGTAGGGAATTTTCTGAAAGAAATAAAAGGTACCAGAAAGCAGCTATCATATTTAATGATGAAAAGCTGAATTGTTTCCCCATTTGCCTGGGAGCAAACCAATACTGCCTGATTTAGTACTTCTACTCAACAGTGGTCTAAGGTCTTAGACATTGAAAAAAGGCAATTAAACTGTTTCTATCTGCAGATTCTGTAATTGTTTATGCAGAAAAACCTCTGGTAATTGACAAAATAATTACTAAATTAACTAATGGATTTAGCATTGTAGCAGGATACAAGGTTCATATACAAAAGTTATAGTCTTATATACTTACAAGAAACAACTGAAAAAAATAAAAAAAAATCTTCCTGAATAACACAAACAAGTCAAAACATAAAATACTGACGAATGACACTAGCAAAGGGTGTCCAAGACATCTGCACTGAAAACTGCAAACATAGCTGATAGAAATTAAAGAAATGCTACATATATGAAAAGAAATTAAGACTCAATATTCTTAAGCCAACTAATATTCTTAAAGTCCACAAATTTATCTACAGAATCAATGCAATCCCAAATAAAATTCCAGCATGTTTTTAAATAGAAATTGACAAAGTTTTCCTAAAACTTTCATGAAAATGCAAAGGATCTAGAGCAAACAAAACTTTTTTTTTTTTAAAGAAGAAAGTTGGAGGGCTTACCCTATAGTTTGCTATTCATGATAATAGAGACATATAGATTAGTAGAACTAAACAGAGACCAGAAATAGAACTATACATATATAACCAGTTGATTTATAACAAAAGTGCCAAGGCAATTCAACAGGACACATCTTTTCAACAAAAGGCACTAGATTTGACTGAATGGAAATAAATAATTAATCCTTGCTGAACATCATGGATAAAAATTAGCTCAAAAACAATCATAAATATAGGCAAGATGGTGGAAGCCCCACCAATCGTTCCCCCTGCAAGGAGACCAAATTAACAGCTATTTACACAGAAAAAATGCCTTCGTAAGAACCAGGAATCAGGCAAGTGTTCATAGCACTGGTTGGATTTAACTTTTTATCTCTGAAAGAGGCACCGAAGAGATTAAAAAAAAAAAAAATCCTGAGCAGTCAACATCACCTTGCCGGCACCCTGGGCAGCAGCTGCCTTATGTGGAGAGCTTCCTTGTACACTGGCGGAGGGAGAACACAGCAATTGTGAGGCATTGAACTCAGTGCTGTCCTGTTAAGGCAGAAAGAAATACTGGACCTAACTCAGCTGGCACCCACACACAGACAGAGCATTTAAACCAGCCCTAGTCAGAGGACAATTGCAGATCCCAACAGTCAGAACTCGAGTGCCCACAGACCTCACCACTGAGGGCCAATATCTCTGATGAATATTGATTCAAAAATCCTCAACAAAATACCACCAAACCAAATCAACAATACATTAGAAAGATCATTCATCATGACCAAGTGGGATTAATCCCTGGGGTGCAAAGATGGTTCCACATATGCAAATCAATCAATATGATACATCATATCAACAGACTGAAGGACAAAAACCATATGATCCTTTCAAATGACGCTGAAAAAACATTTGATAAAATTCAACATCTCTTCATGATAAAAACTCTCAAAAAACTGGATATTGAAGGAAAATATATCAGCATAATAAAAACCATCTACGACAGACCCACAGCTAGTATCATACTAAATGAGAAAAGACAGAAAGGTTTTCCTCTAAGATTTAGAACACGACAAGGATGTGCACTGTCACAACTGTTATTCAACATAGTACTGGAAATCCTAGCTAGAGCAATCAGACAAGAGAAGGATATAAAGGGCATCCACACTGCAAAGGAAGAAGTCAAATTATCACTGTTTGCTGATGATACAGTCTTATATTTGGAAAAACTAAAAGACTCTAAAGGCAAACTATTAGAACCGATAAACAAAGTCAGTAAAGTTGCAGGATACAAAATCAACATACAAAAACCACTAGCATTTCTGTATGCTAACAGTGAACAATCTGAAAAAAAAAATTTCATGTACGGTAGCCACACATAGAATTAAACACCTAGAAATTAACCAAAAAAGTGAAGGATCTCTATAATGAAGACTGTAAAATATTGGTGAAGAAAATGGAAGAGAACACTCCCAAAAATGAAAAGAACAAAAACATACCATGTTCAGAGATTGGAAGGATTAATATTGTTAAAATATCCAAACTACCCAAAGAAATTTACACATTCAATGCAATCCCTATCAAAATATCAATGACATTTTTCACAGAAATACAAAAAAAAAAAACCAACCAAACCCTAAAACTTACATGGAACCACAACAAACCCAGAATAGCCAAAGCTATCCTAAGCAAAAAGAACAAAATTGGAGGAATTACATAACCTGACTTCAAATTATACTACAGAGCTATAATAACCAAAATAGCATGATACTGTCATAAAAACAGTCACAAGACCAATGGAAAGAATAGAGAACACAGAGACAAATCCATATACCTACAGTGAACTCATTTTCAACAAAGATGCCAAGAACACATTGGGGAAAAGACATCTCTTTAATAAATGGTGCTGGGAAAAACTGGATATACATATGCAGAAGGCTGAAACTAGACCCCTGTCTTTCACCATATACAAAAATCATATAAAAATGAATTAAAGAATTAAATCTCAGACCTCAAGCTAGGAAAGTACTATAAGAAAACATCTAGGAAACTCTGCAGGACATTGGTATGGGCAATGTCTTTTGGCCCCGGCATATGGGTTATTTCTTGAGTAATACCCCACAAGCACAGGCAACCAAAAAAAAATGGACAACTGGGATCACATTAAGTTAAAACTTCGGCACAGCAAAGGATACAATCAACAAAGTGAAGAGACAACCCACAGAATGGGAGAAAATGTGTGCAAACTACCTATTTGACAAAGGATTAATAACCAGAATATATAAGGAGTTCAAACAACTCTATAGGAAAAAATCTAATAATCCAATGAAAATGAGCAAAATATTTGAAAAGACATTTCTCAAAAGAAGACATACAAATGGCAAATGGGCATATGAAAAGATGCTCAACATCACTGATCATCAGAGAAATGCAAATCAAAACTAAAAGGAGATATCATTTCACTCCAGTTAAAATGGCTTATATCCAAAAGACAGGCAATAACAAATGTTGGCAAGAATGTGTAAAAAAGGTGTACACTGTTGATGAGAATATAAATTAGTACAACCACTATGGAGAACAGTTTGGAAATTCCTCAAAAAACTGAAAGTAGAGCTACCATATGATCCAGCAATCCCACTGCTGGGTATATACACAAAAGAAAGGAAATCAGTATATGGAAGAGATCTGCATTCCTATGTTTGTTGCAGCACTGTTCACAATAGCTAAGATTTGAAAGCAACCTAAGTGTCCATCAACAGATGAATGGATAAAGAAAATGTGGTACATATACACAATGGAGTACTATTCAGCCATAAAAAAGAATGAAATTCAGTCATTTGCAGCAACATGGATGGAACTGGAGATCATTATGTTAGGTGAAATTAGCCAGGCACAGAAAGTCAAACATCACACATTCTTACTTATTTGTGGGATCTAAAAACCAAACCACTGAACTCATGGACATAGAGAGTAGAAAGATGGTTACCAGAGTCTGAGTAGAGTAGTGGGGGGCTGGAGGGGAGAAGGGGATGGTTAACGGGTATAAAAAATAGAAAAGATAAATAAGACCTACTATTTGCTAGTAAAACAGGGTGACTATAGTTAATAATAAATATACATTTTAAAATAAAGAGTAACTGGATTGTTTACAACTCAAGGGATAAATGCTTGAGGAGATGGATATCTCATTCTTCACAATGTGCTTATTTCGGAGGTGGGTGGATCATTTGAGGCCAAGAGTTCAAGGCCAGCCTGGCCAATATGGCAAAACCCTGTCTCTACCAAAAATAAAAAAAAATTAGCTGGTCGTGGTGGTGCATGCCTGTAATCTCAGCTACTTGGGAGGCTAAGACACAAGAATTACTTGAACCCGGAGGTGGAGGTTGCAATGAGCTGATATGGCACCACTACACTCCAGCCTGGGTTACAGAGTGAGACTTTATCTCAAAAAAAAAAAAAAATAGCCAGGCATTGTGGTATGCACCTGTAGGCTCAGCTACTCAAGGAGGCTCATGTGGGAGGATTGCTTGAGCCCAGGAGGTCGAGGTTGCAGTGAACCAAGACTGCGCCACTTTACTCCAGTCTGGGCTATAGAGTGAGACCCTGTCTCAAAAAAAAATTTGTTTTAATCAAAATTAAAAAGTTTGCTCTTCAAAACACACAATTAAGCAAATCAAAAGGCAAGCTGCAAACTGGTAAAAATTATTTCCAACACACATATCAAACAAAAGACTTATATACTAAGTATATAAAGAACTCTTACAAGTAAATGATCGACAAGCAACCTAATGGAAGATGGGAAAATGTTCAAAGTTACTAGTTATCAAGGAAATGCAAATTAAAATCACAAGGAGCTACCACAACTCAGATACTAAAATGTCTAAGTTTTTTTTTTAATTATACTTTAAGTTCTACAGTACTGTGCACAACATGCAGGTTTGTTACATAGGTATACATATGCCATGTTGGTTTGCTGCACCCATCAACTCGTTATTTACATTAGGTATTTCTCCTAATACTATCTCTCCCCCAGCCCCCACACCCTGACAGGCCCTGTTGTGTGATGTTCCCCACCCTGTGTCCATACGTTCTCATTGTTCAACTCCCACTTATGAGTGAGAACATGCGGTGTTTGGTTTTCTGTCCTTGTGATAGTTTGCTGAGAATGATGATTTCCAGCTTCATCCATGTCCCTGCAAAGGACACGAACTTATCCTTTTTTATGGCTGCATAGTATTCCATGGTGTATATTTGCCACATTTTCTTAATCCAGTCTATCATTGATGGACATTTGGATTGGTTCCAAGTCTTTGCTGTTGTGAATAGTGCTGCAATAAATGTAAGTGTGCATGGGTCTTTGTAGTAGCATGATTTATAATCCTTTGGGTATATACCCAGTAATGGGGTCGCTGGGTCAAATGGTATTTCTGATTTTAGATCCTTGAGGAATCGCCACACTGTCTTCCATAATGGTTGAACTAATTTACACTCCCATCAACAGTGTAAAAGCATCCCTGTTTCTCCACATCGTCTCCAGCATCTGTTGTTTCCTGACTTTTTAATGATCGCCATTCTAACTGGCATGAGATAGTATCTCATTGTGGTTTTGATTTGCATTTCTCTGATGACCGGTGATGATGAACATTTTTTCATATGTCTATTGGCTGCATACATGTCTTCTTTTGAGAAGTGTCTGTTCATATCCTTTGCCCACTTTTTGATGGGGTTGTTTGTTTTATTCTTGTAAATTTATTTAAGTTCTTTGTAGATTCTGGATATTAGCCGTTTGTCAGATGGGTAGATTGCAGAAATTTTCTTCCATGCTGTAGGTTCCCCATTCACTCTGATGATAGTTTCTTTTGCTGTGCAGAAGCTCTTTAGTTTAATTAGATCCCATTTGTCAATTTTGGCTTTTGTTGCCATTGCTTTTGGTGTTTTAGTCATGAAGTCTTTGCCCATGCCTATGTCCTGAATGGGATTGCCTAGGTTTTCTTCTAGGGTTTTTGTGGTTTTAGGTCTTACGTTTAAATCTTTAATCCATCTTGAGTTAATTTTTGTATAAGGTATAAGGAAGGGATCCAGTTTCAGCTTTCTACATATGGCTAGCCAGTTTTCCCAGCACCATTTATTAAATAGGGAATCCTTTCCCCATTGCTTGTTTTTGCCAGGTTTGTCAAAGATCAGATGGTTGTAGATGTGTGGTGTTATTTCTGAGGGCTCTGTTCTGTTCCATTTGTCTATATATCTGTTTTGGTACCAGTACCATGTTGTTTTGGTTACTGTAGCCTTGTAGTATAGTTTAAAGTCAGGTATTGTGATGCCTCCAGCTTTGTTCTTTTTGCTTAGGATTATCTTGGCTATGTGGGCTCTTTTTCGGTTCCACATGAAATTTAAAGTAGTTTTTTATAATTCTGTGATGAAAGTAATTGGTAGCTTGATGGGGATGGCATTGAATCTATAAATTACTTTGGGCAGTAAGGCCATTTTCGAGATACTGATTCTTCCTATCCATGAGCATGGAATATTCTTCCATTTGTTTGTGTCTTATTTCAAGAGCAGTGGTTTGTTATTCTCCTTGAAGAAGTCCTTCACATCCCTTGTAAATTGGATTCCTAGGTATTTTATTCTCTTTGCAGTAATTGTGAATGGGAGTTCACTCATGATTTGGCTCTCTGTTTGTCTGTTATTTGTGTATAGGAATGCTTGTGATTTTTGCACATTGATTTTGTATCCTGAGACTTTGCTGAAGTTGCTTATCAGCTTAAGGAGATTTTGGGCTGAAACGATGAGGTTTTCTAAATATACCATCATGTAATCTGCAAACAGGGACAATTTGACTTCCTCTTTTCCTAATTGAATACCCTTTATTTCTTTCTCTTGCCTGACTGCCTTGGCCAGAACTTCAACACTATGTTGAATAGGGGTGGTGAGAGAGGGTATCCTTGACTTGTGCCAGCTTTCAAAGGGAATGCTTCCAGTTTTTGCCCATTCAGTATGATATTGTCTGTGGGTTTGTCATGAATAGCTCTTATTATTTTGAGATGCGTTCCATCAATGTCTAGTTTATTGAGAGTTTTTAGCATGAAGCACTGTTGAATTTTGTTGAAAACCTTTTCTGGATCTATTGAGATAATCATGTGGTTTTTGTCGTTGGTTCTGTTTATGTGATGGATTACATTTATTGATTTGTGTATGTTGAGCCAGCCTTGCATCCCAGGGATGAAGTTGACTTGAGCATGGTGGATAAGCTTCTTGATGTGCTGCTGGATTCAGTTTGCCAGTATTTTATTGAGGATTTTTCACATTGATGTTCATCAGGGATATTGGCCTAAAATTTTCTTTTTTTGTTGTGTCTCTGTCAGGCTTTGCTATCAAGATGATGCTGGTCTCATAAAATGAGTTAGGGAGGATTCCCTCTTTTTCTATTGGTTGGAATAGTTTCAGAAGAAACAGTACCAGCTCCTCTTTGTACTTCTGGTAGAATTCAGCTGTGAATCTGTCTGGTCCTGGACTTTATTTGGTTGGTAGGCTATTAATTATTGCCTCAATTTCAGAACCTATTATTGGCCTATTCAGAGATTCAACTTCTTCCTCATTTAGTCTTGGGAGGGTGTATGTGTCCAGAAATTTTCCATTTCTTCTAGATTTTCTAGTTTATTTGCATAGAGCTGTTTATAGTATTCTCTGGTGGTAGTTTGTATTTCTGTGGGACCAGTGGTGATATCCCATCTATCATTTTTTATTGCGTCTATTTGATTCTTCTCTCGGTTTCTTCTTTATTAGTCTTACTAGCAGTCTATCAATTTTGTTGATTTTTTCAATAAACCAGCTCCTGGATTCATTGATTTTTTGAAGGATTTTTTTGTGTCTCTATCTCCTTCAGTTCTGCTCTGATCTTAGTTATTTCTTGCCTTCCGCTAGCTTTTGAATTTGTTTGCTCTTGCTTCTCTAGTTCTTTTAATTGTCATGTTAGGGTGTCAATTTTAGACCTTTCTTGCTTCCTCTTGTGGGCATTTAATGCTATAAATTTCCCTCTACATACTGCTTTAAAAGTGTCCCAGAGATTCTGGTACAATGTGTCTCTTTTCTCATTGGTTTGAAAGAACATCTTTATTTCTGCCTTCATTTCGTTATTTACCCAGTAGTCATTCAGGAGCAGGTTGTTCAGTTTCTATGTAGTTGTGCAGTTTTGAGTGAGTTTCTTAATCCTGAGTTCTAATTTGATTGCACTGTGGTCTGACAGACAATTTGTAGTGATTTCTGTTCTTTTGCATTTGCTGAGGAGTCTTTTACTTCCAATTATGTGGTCAATTTTAGAATAAGTGTAAAGTGGTGCTCAGAAGAATGTATATTCTGTTGATTTGGGGTGGAGATTTTTTAAAGTAACCATATTAAATGTTGGTAAGGATGTGTATCAACTGAAATTCTCATTACTGCTGAAGGGGATATAAAATGATAGAACTACTTTGGAAGAGTCTGGTACTTTCTTAAATGAACATACATATACTATATAACTTGACCTTTTAATTCCCAGGAAGATAGTCAATAAAAAGTCTAAGATTTGTACATGATACTTTGTAGCAGCTTTATTTGTAGAGGCCTCAAACTGGTAAATACCCAAAGCCAATCAAAAGAAGAATAGGTCAACAAATTGTTGTATAGACATAAAATGGATATTAGTCTTCATTTAAGAAAAGGCAAATGAATACAAACAATCACATGGGTGAATCACAAAATCATTATGCTGAATGAAAAAAGCTGGATAAACTAGGGTAGGTAGTCTATGATTCCATTTATATAAAATTCTAGAAAATGTAAACTAATCTATAGGAACAAAAAACAGATCATTGATTGGGGAGGGGGGTGGAGAAAGGGTTGGATTATGAAGGGGCATATGAGTTGATGGAAATGTTTTTCTTGATTGTAGTGAGGATCTCACATGTGCATACTTATGTCAAATATGATTAAATTATAAAATTTAAATATGGGTATTTTATTGACCTCACTTATACCTTAATATAGTTACAAAATAAAGCAATATAGATGGACGTTTCTGATGGTTCTTCGCTAAGTAATAGCAAAACATATTTTTGCCCTTGAAACATAATATATAACTTGATCATAAAATATTAATTTGTAAATCACGAAGAAATAAAAAATCTGAAGAGACCAATAATGAGTGATGAGACTGAATCAACAGTAGAATGATTCCCATCAAAGAAAAGCCCAGGACCTGATGACTTCAATGCTGAATTCTACTAAACATTTAAAGAAGAACAAATACAAATCCTTCTCAAACTTCTCCCCAAAAATTGAAGAGTAAGGAATACTTTCAAACTCATTTCAATAGATGCAGAAAAAGCCTTTGATAAAATTAAACATCCATTCACGAGGAAAACCCACAAATTTGGTATAGAAGGAATGTACTGCAACCCAATATAGGCCATATATGACAAACCCACAGCTAATATCATATTCAATGGTGAAAAGTTGAAGGCTTTTCCTGCAAGACCAGGAACAAGACAAGAATACTTTCTCATCACTTATATTCAACATAGTAGTGGAATTACCACACACAGCAATTAGGTAAGGGAAAAAAATAAAGGCATCCAACTAGAAGGGGAGGAAGCTAAATTGTCCCTGTTTGCAGATGATATGAATTCATATGTAGAAAACCCTAAAAATTCCACCCAAACCAGTTAGAACTAATAAACAAAATCAGTAAGGTTGCAGGATATAAAATCAACACACAAATATCAGTAGCATGTCTATACACTAGCAATGAACTATCAGAAAAAGAAATCAAGAAAACAATCCAATTTAAAATAGCTACAAAAAATACTTAGGAATAAATTTAATTGAGGAGATGAAAGACCTGTATACTGAAAACTATAAAATATTGATAAAACTAAAGGCACAAAAAATGAAAAGATATCCCATGTTGATAGAATGAAAGAGTTAATGGTGTTAACAGGTACATACTATCTACAGTAATTTACAGATTTAATGCAATCCTTATCAAAATTGCAAGGACATTTTTCACAGAAGTACATAAAACAATTTTAAAATTTGTATGGAGTGCACAAGAGACCTCGAATAGCACAGCAATCTTGTGCAAAAGGAACAAAGCTGGAGACATCATACTCCTGATGTCAAAATATACTGTAAAGCTACAGTAATCAAAACACTGTGATATTTCCATGAAAACAAACACATATAGACCAATAGAACAGAAAAGAGACACAGAAATAAATTCATGCACTTATGGTCAATTGATCTTTGGCAAAGATGTCAAGAACACAGAATGAGGAAAGAACAGCCTCTTCAATAAATGGTGCTGGGAAAAGTAGATATCCATATGTAGAAGAATGAAATTCGACTGTCATCACATACCACACATGGAAATCAATTAAAAATGGATTAAAGACTTAAATTAAGACCTGAAATTGAAAAACTGCTAGAAGAAAACAAGCTCCATTACATTGGGCTGGGCAATGACTTTTTTATGTTTTTGTTTTTGTTTTTATCATTTTAAAAAATATTTTATTAACCATTCCAGAGTTCTCATTAAAGAGAGATCATCCTGTCATTTCCTATTTTTGCAGCCTGTGCCTGATGGGTTACAGGTTGATAAAGCAGTAATCCGTGAGTAAATTGACCTTACATCCTGTATTCTTTCCTGATTTTATACTAAATTTTTAATGATTTAAATAATGACAAACTAAGCAGTCATGTTTTTGAAAATATCAGGCCACTAAACTATGTTTGATCAGAAATGCAGATAAGGTCTGTAGTGCAGATAAACGAGGTGTAGGTGTGTAAGGTAGCTTGTCTCTCCTTCATTCCAAACAAGAGAAACAGCATAGTACTTTCTTACTTAGGAAGGAGGTTTAATTGAGCATATATGTTCCATAAAAATGACAAACCAACTTCATAGTCAAATTCTTCCTTTGTTACACAGATGAGGGGAAAGAATTTGAGCAGATTGAACAGCTGTGAGTATTAATTTTTGCAGATTAATTTTCACTTGAGTAAAATACAGGGAAATATAAAATTGAATGAAATGTTTGCAGTTGGGGCAAAAAAGGCAGAGGAGTATTTTCTGTATATGTCCACATGGTGGTGGAAAGTGGCATTCCAAGTCTGCCTGCCTGCGTCAGAGTTCTTCTTCATCACTTACTACCTGCACTTCTCTGTACTTCGGCTTTCTTCTCTACAAAATGGATTGATTGATTGATTGATTGATTGATTTTTTATTTTATTTTATTATTATTATACTTTAAGTTTTAGGGTATATGTGCACAATGTGCAGGTTAGTTACATATGTATACATGTGCCATGCTGGTGTGCTGCACCCATTAACTCGTCATTTAGCAATAGGTATATCTCCTAATGCTATCCCTCCCCCCACTCCCCACCCCACAACAGTCCCCAGAGTATGATGTTCCCCTTCCTGTGTCCATGTGTTCTCATTTTTCAATTCCCACCTATGAGTGAGACCATGCAGTGTTTGATTTTTTGTCCTTGCGATAGTTTACTGAGAATGACGATTTCCAATTTCATGCATGTCCCTACAAAGGACATGAACTCATCATTTTTTATGGCTGCATAGTATTCCATGGTGTATATGTGCCACATTTTCTTAATCCAGTCTATCGTTGTTGGACATTTGGGTTGGTTCCAAGTCTTTGCTGTTGTGAATAGTGCCGCAATAAACATACGTGTGCATGTGTCTTTATAGCAGCATGATTTATAGTCCTTTGGGTGTATACCCAGTAATGATATGGCTGGGTCAAATGGTATTTCTAGTTCTAGATCCCTGAGGAATCGCCACACTGACTTCCACAATGGTTGAACTAGTTTACAGTCCCACCAACAGTGTAAAAGTGTTCCTATTTCTCCACATCCTCTCCAGCACCTGTTGTTTCCTGACTTTTTAATGATCGCCATTCTAACTGGTGTGAGATGGTATCTCATTGTGGTTTTGATTTGCATTTCTCTGATGGCCAGTGATGGTGAGCATTTTTTCATGTGTTTTTTGGCTGCATAAATGTCTTCTTTTGAGAAGTGTCTGTTCATATCCTTACAATGACTTTTTTGAATATGACTTTAATAGCACAGACAACAAAAGCAAACATAGAAAAATGAAATTACATCAAACTAAAAAGTTTCTGCACAGCCAAGGAAACAATCAACAGAGTGAAGAGACAACCTACAGAATGGGAGAAAATATTTGCAGATTGTATATCTGTTAAGGGATTGTGTTCCAAAACATAAGGAACTCAACTCAGTTGTGAGAAAACAAGTCAGTTAAAAAAGAGCAAAGGATCTGAATAGACATTTCTCAAAAGAAAACATACAAATGGCCAAAAGATATAAGAAAAAATGCTCAATATTACTAATTATGATGGAAATTTGTAAACTCACACCACAAGGATATATCACCTCACACCTATTAGGAAGGCTATTATCAAAAAGACAAAAGATACATGTTGGAGAGGATGTGAATAAAAGGTAATCCACCTGTTGGTGGGAATGTAAATTAATACAGTCATTATGAAAAACAGAATGGATGTTCCTCAATTAAATAAAGAACTACCATATGATCTAGGAATTCCATTACTGGGTATATATCCAAAGGAAATGCAATTAGTATTTTGAAGTGATATTTGTATTCTCATGTTCAATGCAGCATTATTCACAATAGCGAAGACATGGAACCAATCTAAGTGTCCATCAATGGATGAATGGATTTAAAAATTGTAGTATGTATCCCATACCACATATATATAAATGTGTATACACATACCACATACCACATTTATATATATGTGGTATGTGTATATACACACACACACACACAATAGAATTCTATTCAGCCTGAAGAAAGAAGGAAATCTTGTCATTTTTTTACAATATGGATGAACCTAGGGGACGTTATGTTAGGTGAAATAAACCAGGCATGGAAATGTCAATACCTCATGATCTCACTTATGTGTGGAATCTAAAAAAGTTGAACTCATAGAGGTAGAAAATAGAATAGTGGTTATGGGAAAATGTTGGTTAAAGGATACAGAATTTCTGGTAGATTGGAGTAATAAGTTCAAGTGATGTACCATAATCTATTGTACAATGTGGTGACCATAGTTAATAAGAACATGTTGCATTCTTGAAAATGGTTAACAGAGTAGATTTTAAGCATTCTTGCCATAGAAAAATGATAAGTATGTGAGGTAATGCATATGTTAATTAGCTCTATTTAGTCATTCCACAACGTATACATACTGTATTTCAAAACAACATATTATACATGATAAATATATACAATTTTTATTGACAACTTAAAAACATAAAAATTTAAGAAGTATTGAAGAATAAACTATAAATTTAACTTCCCTCATATATGTCATTATATAATGTGGAAGTCAAATATAATGTGTGTTTGTATATTTATACATAAAATATATACATAAGATTTATCTCGTACATTAATTTATAAGCCTCCTGAAAGTTAAGGACCAGAGCTTTTGCATCTATATCTCCCACTGGCTGTGTACAGTGACATTAATAAACTTTTAATGCTTATTTTATGAAAAATATCTTTTATTAGTAAAATAGTGGAACCTTTTCTGATCAAAGGTATCACATTTTCTGATCAAACTCTATTGAGAATTGTTTAGAAGAATGAAAAGCATAAAACATATATTAAAATGAAAAAAGAATAAAGGGTTACCCAGAAACATATCAATAGAACAAAAATATATCTCTGCTAAGAAGACCATTCATATACTCTAGGAAATAAACGTATTAAAGTCTTTCAACTGAAACACACTCACATACATATACATGCACACACAGTACTTTTATCTTTGCCATAAAGAAAAGGAGAATCATAAATTGGAGACCCTCACACTGTATTTAAGAGCAACCTACAATTAGCTTTAAAATGAGTTACTTTATCCAGACTAAATGAAGGGTAAAAGCTTTGAAAAAAACCCAGCTGTTTCAGTGAGTACTTTCATGCATTTAAGTAATGGGATGTGCTTAGAAATGCTCCATTTCCTGCTTTACACCAAGAAAGCATGCGTTATACAGCTACCTGACACCCCATCCCTAGCACACTTGCTAAGTATAAATTCCACCTGAGGATTATTTTCTTCACCACTTAAAAATTTTCTCTATTTGTTTTTGTTTTGCTTTGGCTGATGGTTTCCATACACAAATTTCTGAAGAAACCCTTTAGCAGAATACCTCCTAATGTTGATTTATAGTAGCTGACTGTAGAGAAGCTTTTTTCCTTTGATTTGTTGATTTTTACCCCCTCTGGGTGGCAGTGGAAAGACTAAAACTTCTAGATTTGTCTCAAAATAGAGGGTATTTTTATATAGTTTCATAGTACACAGTACATCAGACACCTGACATTCCAAACTGTTGTTATAATTTAAAAATAATACATCAGTGAAATTTAGCCTTAGTGTAGAACATTCCAGTCCTCCACAAACATTTATGAATTCAATTTTTTTCTGCTTATTAAACAGCAGTCTTCCTGGCATGTATATACTACTGTGCATCCTAACCAAATAAACCACTGTCAGATGAAGTTAGTTACATTTAATGTAAATTTCATGTGATGTAACAAATTTAATATGTACCTTCTACAGATAAGATCATTTGATGTCAGCATGTGAAACTTTGGTTATCTTAATTTTTTGAGTCTTAATAATTTAATTAAATGTAGATTTGTTAAGTTATTGTGCATTTTTATTGTCATTAGATCTAATGATATGATACCCAGAGGTTATTTTGTAGCTGGGGAAAGGATTACCAACAGTTTTGCCCTGCCAACAGTTAACACTCTGAACGAGCATGAAATACTACAGTTCATTTCTCTGCGTGAACACAAGCATGTTATACTGAGCGGACTTGTAAAGAACTGTGATCTTTGAACTTTGAGAGTTACTCAGGCTCTGCAGAAATCATAGAGTAGTTAAGTGGGAAAGTTTTAAAGTCAGCATTTCAATATAATTTTCCCAAAATAAATACATTGAAAGAATAAGAGGGGCCAGTCACGGTGGCTCATGCCTGTCATTCCAGTATTTTGGGAGATGGGTGGATCACCTGAGGCTAGGAGTTCGAGACCAGCCTGCCCAACAAGGTGAAACCCTGTCTCTGCTAAAAATACAAAAAAAAAAAAAATTAGTTGGACATGGTGGTGCATGCCTGTAATCCCAGCTACTCGGGAGGCTGAGGCAGAGAAGAGCTAGAACCTGGGAGGCAGAGGCTGCAGTGAGCTGAGATTGCGCCACTGCTCTCCAGTCTGGGTGACAGAGTGAGACTCCATCTCAGAAAAAAAAAAAAGGCAGAAATAAAGAGGGAGGAGAGTCTTAGTCTTCTGAGACTCAAAGAATGAAATTATGAAATTAAAAACTTAATTTTCTATCAAACTGTCATAATCTATTTTGGAGTTATTAAGAGAACTCTTACTGATACTTTCTGCTTTCTTGACCCCTTTCATTCACATAGAAAGCATAGGAAAAAACAAGTAATATACTCAGTGCTTGAGTGTTTGCTGTCAAACAGCATCTGTGAAACAGAACAGAGAACACTTCCCTCTGTAGTAATGGTCCCTAGGAGTCTATATCATCTCCTGAAAACACACCCTTCATGTTCTGTGGGATCTCAAGCTCACTGCTGAAATTTAGCCTAGTGACCAGACAAGGTTCTGACCTGCCAGTGAGCAGACTGTATCACATTTAGAACACCCATAGACCACAAGCATAGCAAGAATTTGTCTGTTAAATTGATCTCATTTGTTCATAAATAAATAGCTGTATATTTATTCATTCATACGGCTATATATAGCTGTATATTTATCCATAGCAGTAGGGAACTATTTCATTCCATACTTTAACCCACTCTCTTTCATATTCCTTATTTTTCTCTTCACTTATTTCATTTAAACCTCACTACTATTTTTCGAGTTCATTTTTATGACGAATCATTGAAAAAAGGATATTGAAATTGGAAGGGACTGGACGGATCCGATTTCTCGTTTTACAGTTGGATACATGAGGGTCCAAGACTTGAAGTAACTCATCAGCGATTGCCAGAGAATTGCAGAACCCAGGACTAGCTCTCTGAGTGGTCAGCTTACAGTTTAATGCTGTTTTTGTCATACCCACTTGCTCTCAACACACATGACTTTTCTTTTAAAAAATTTGAACTAGTTATTTACCTAGGCAGCCTTACCTGGTATGATTTAAAGGCATCTATAATCCTGCTTGAAGCAACATTTCTTCACTGCTTGCCAGGATGCAGGGAGTTTCCACCATTAGATTATCAAAAGAGAAGGTCTACTGTTTCTTATGAATGGACATTGGGCCTGACACAAAGATTTGCCCTATTTAAAACAATGATTTTGGCAAATAGATATTTTATTCCTTGATCCTAATCCTTTGGCATTCCTTATTCCTTAATCTCATCTGATACAGAAAATTGCAGTCATATTTTCTGGGGATATTGGTTACCAATCTGGAAGAAGGTACAAGGGAAATTCTTGTATCTCCTAAGTATGTAGATTGCACAATGGTTTAAACAAAGAGATATTTACTGTATTAATGGTTTAGAAGTAATAGGAAAGAAGTAGGGAAGAAAGCAAGGAATAAAGGGAGGAAGGGAAGTAGAGGGATGGGGAAGAAAGGAAAGAGAGAAGAAAGGAAAGAAAGAAGGATGAAAAGAATGAAAGAAAAGAATAAAGACTATATAAAAAGGAAAGAGTGAGAAACCAAGGCACTGAACATCTAATCGTCATAAATTGTTATAGGCTTGAGTATTTCTAAACTTAGATATGAACACAGTGACAAATTTTATGGGCAAAAAGAGCCACACAAGATTTGTTCAAACTGATGAAGAGTTCAGAATTGGAACAGTTTCATTAGATATAAAATAAGGCTCTTTGCTGAATCCATAAGAAGGATAAAAAATTATGATAAGGATTTTTGTTATAATAAGAATAACAATATAGAGTAAATAAGGAGCACATGAGCTTTAACTATTGCTTTAAGGTGCCCTTATCTAATCCAGGAGTGTCTTTGGTCATAAATGGGTTTATGATTCCCCATTCCTCCACCTCTTAAGGACAGATATAAATGATAGGCATATATTACTTGTGGAGAAATGCTTATAGAGGATGAGCTCACAGTAGGAGTGACTCTGCCAATGCAAATACTTTAAGACTGACTTTTTTTCCCCTAAACTCTACTGGAATAGACTGATCATTTTCTTCTGGGACAAGCATTTTAAAAATAGTGTTCATAATTGATCAATATTCCTTCGGTTTGACACATTATTGTCTGAGATAATTTAATAAAGCTCTTCTCAAACTTTAATATGCATTAGAATCACCTAGGGATCTTCTAAAAAAGATTATAATACAGTATATCTGAAATGGAGCCCTAGATACTGTATTCCTAACAAGCTAGCAGTTATATCAGTATAGCTGGTTCGTAAACCACACTTTGAGTATCAATAAGTTAATACATTAAATGAAATTATCTTCACCTCTTGTAGGCCTAGGAGCTGGTCTCTTTAGGGAATATATAAATCTGACTTTCTTTTGAGATTAAATATAAAGAATGTGAAGCTAATTTACCTTTCCCCAAGTAATTCTCCCCAGTCACTCATCATTACCAAAGGTGAGGGTCAAAGATAGTCCAAAGAAAAAGGTCATCAGTTGTGATTGGGGGTAGGCTCAATATCTCAGGTAGATTTGGACATGTTTATCATGGAAAACAAAGGTTTGGACAAAATGTAGAATTAACAATTCCGGGATCATATCAATGCTAACACAAGGAGCATACCTCTTACATTTAGAGTGTTGAAGAAACATATGGCACAAAAAAGGACCATTCCAACAAAGTAAAGTTCAGTCAAGACAGAACCAAATTTGCTGACGCAGTCTTTCTTCTTTTCTGGTTTGTCAAGATCACATACCAATTGGTAGATCTAAAACTATACTGAATGTAGATAAATCTGACTTTAGAAGGCAGGAAAAATAAGGTTAAATAACCCCAGATCCTCTCCTCTGTCCAACTTCTTTTATTCCCTTGCACTCTCTAGTAATTTTTGCTCAGCCTGAGTACTCAAAAGATGATGAAATCATCGGCCAATGGAACTCTGATATAATACATCTCCAGCTTATAGTAAATAGAGTAGAAATATTTTATATGGATTTGATCAGCATTGTTTTATGATGCAGTGTCTTATAAAAAATCTGGACTCATGGGTATGCAAGAAATTTGCTAAGCAAATTGATATATAAAATGGTTAAAATCTATATTAGATCTATTAAGTGTATTGTATTTGGTGAATTGGGTGATCAAGCAGTTAACAAATATTTATTGAAAGCATAACTGAGAGTCTATATCTAGTAGTCTTCTGGGATCTTGGAATATCCTATTATATATATAAAGGAATTGTCTAAGGGAATGGGCAGCTTTGAGATCTAGATAAGAAAAGAATTTAGAAGACCAGAATTGTTGGCGTTGTGGTGACGAAGAAGAAAGAAGCCAAGCCCTCTAGTGTTGCTTTTGATAATTAGGTGAATGGTGGTGGCATTCACTGACAGCGTACAAAGATAAGGAATACTAGGGGTAGTGGAGGTGGAATTCATTCAGATTTGGAAATGTAAAGTAGGAAAGATGCAGGATATTTAGCAGGCAGTCACATGTATGGGCCTGGAGCTCAAATGAGTAGACCAGTTGAAGATATAGATTTGGGGATTATAAATCTATTGATGTAACTGGAGTCATGAGAACAGAAGCTGCCCCCATGGAGATTGTGAGGTTGAGGATTAATGAGGATTGAAGGCTGAAATCTGGTGAATACCCAGATTAACAGGATACTTAGAGAAAAATGTACATTTGTGGTGTATGGAGATAATATTTTTACCTTTAATTTATAAAATGTTAACATCTGTACATTCATACAGCCTGTTCCCTGTTACTTTGATTCTTTTAAAATTAATATACTATTAAATTATCATGAAATGACTCAATTCCTATAAGTATGTGCAACAATATAACTAGGAACAACAAAATCAAAGCTGTAAGGTCTAGGCAGGGTGGGCCTGGTTTGTCTCTGGCTCCAGTTTGGTGCCTTGTATGGGCTTCTGTCTCATCAGCCTTTACAACACCTCCTCAGCAGGGGTCAAAGTAGCAATCGGACAAGCCAAGTATAAACCTCCACATGCCTGACATTCTCCACCAAGCACATGGATTTATTCTCTCTTCTTACATTCCCCATTGGTGCTTCTGTGTCTTCCACAAAATGAAACCAAAATATTTCAAGAACACATAGCATTTATAATGTTACCAGCCCATATTTTTGAACAATGATAGCAATCGAAGTTATGAAGGTACCTATGAGTTAAAAACAATTAGACTGTTTTTAGGGACTGTTAATGACTGACACAAACTGAGCCAGTATTAGATCCATGTAAGCAGTTTGTTTAGAATAATTCGAAAGAAGAAAATAATGGAGAATGGGAGAGAAGTAGCAGCAAATTAAAAGAAAAAGGACTAAATAAAGGTGAATTATGTTAATCATAAACTATTATTTGGCTAACCTAAGGGTTAAGAAAATTTTCACATATCTTTGAAATATTTTATGTGTATTGTTCGCTCTGCAGATTTAATGCGATATTAGAGGGCAGGTCTCTGCTATTGTCATGCAAGCATGCCAGAAAAACAAGGTATTATTTTAAGATTAGAAGACATATTATTAACTTGTTTTACTTCCACAATTTGGGAAAGAAAACACTGTAGCCTTTTACTTACCTCCACATATTGAAAATCATTGTCATGTACAAAATTATAGCCATATCAATTAGTGGGAGATCTGAGGACGAGAGCAAGATGCACTCTCTTAAATTGGAAGAAAAAGTGAAAAGTATCCACTGAATAACTCCAAGCTCTATATTTGTAGACAAAATGAGGTACAAATTATTTTTGAATTCAAGGTGGAAAGGGATAGTCAATTCAAAAATTCTGTGAGTGGATAGCTCTTTACAATCTTTGGTAGTAGCATAGCTGGTTTGAAAGTTATTTAGGCCATTTGACCCTGTCTTCAGTTTTGCCCATGCTATGACAGTTCACTGTGCCTGTGTATCTTGAGCAAAGAGCAAAGAACTGAAAGAAAAGATAAATGCTTGCTCCTAAATGTCCCATTTCAGCCTCCATTATTCATGATAGCAAAGTCATGGAATCAGCCTCAATGTCCATCAACAGTAGATTGGATAAAGAAAATGTGGTACACATACACCATGGAATACTACCAGCCATAAAAAAGAACGAAATCATGTCCTTTGGAGCAACATGGATGCTGCTGAAGGCCATTGTCCTAAGTGAAATAACACAGAAACAGAAAATCAAATGCCCCATCCTCTCACTTATGAGTAAGGAACTAAACAATGGGTACACATGAACATGAAGATGGAAGTAATAGTCACTGGGGGCTCCAAAAGAGGGGAGGGGGGCAAGAATTGAAAAACTATCTGTGGCTACTATGTTCACTATTTGAGTGATGGGCTCATTGGAAACCCAAACCACAGTATGACCCAATACACCCATGTGACAAACCTGCACGTGTGTTCCCTGAAGCTAAAACTTAAAAAAAAAAAAAAAATGAAGGGCAACAACATACACAATTGTACCAAAACCTGTCATGGGGCCCATGTGGACAATGGCATGCAGGATGATACTCTGTGTTCTTTATAACATAGCCAGAATGACACTTCTGACTATCATATTTTTTAAGGAGCTGGGATACTTTTTCATTTTATATCTGTGTACCTAGTTGAATAGAGGCTTTTATCTTAAAACAAATCATCTTTTACTTTCAGAATATCTATCACTACCAAAAAGTTGTTTTAAAAATTATTTCGTAGTTTCCTCAATGCAAAATGTGTCATTATTTATGGTTGCAAATAGATTGATAAATGAATACAATAGTGTCTTGAACTCATAATTTTCCAGACAATGTTATCTAAAATGATTTAAGTATGTATATTTTGTTTCCATACTGTGGAAGAGAAATTTTAGATCTAAAAATCTAGTGGTATTATCTTTAGCTCTGACTTTGAGGTACTTTCTCAGAGTAATTTTGTTACTTTGAAAATTGCATGGATTATATTATCTACAGTTACATTGTCACAGGCACTTCGGCTGAGGTAAATTTATTCCTCTCTGTCCTGTTGTATTGACCAAAACTCTTTGATTAAGCAGCAGCTGTTCTGCTATAAGCTGGTGTGATTAGCATTCTAGGGGCCAAGCCATCCATGTTTTATTTTATTTATTTTTGAGGCAGGGTCTTGCTCTTTCACCCAGGTAGGAGTGCAGTGCCATGATCATGGCTCATTGCAGCCTTGGCCTCTTGAGCCCAAGTGATCCTCCGGCCTCATTTTTTAATTTTTTGCAGAGACGAGGTCTCACTGTGTTGCCCAGGCTGGTCTTGAACTCCTGGGCTCAAATGATCCTCCTGCCTTGGCTTCCAAAAGTGCTGTGATTACAGACATGAACCACCACACTGGCCACATGTTTTAAAGGAAGTGTAATTTGGCCTGTTAAAGAAGGTTTATTTTTTATTTTTATTTTTTACATTTGATGTGATATCCACATAAAGGGAAGATGCTCTCCTTGCTAAAATTCTAGGAGAATGGGGCATATTTAATATTATTTTCCAAAACTCTTATGTGAATAAATGTATCAACAAAGTAGACATCCTCCATCACCTAGAGGTTGAACTGTTTTTTCATTTTTTAATAATTCTAGTTCACTTTGCATAGTACTACTTGAAACATACACGTTGAGAAGATGCAGAACTTGTTTACCAAATCAGCTATGACAAAAACGGCCTTAGGCAGAGGTTGCAGTGAGCCAAGATCACGCCACTGCACTCCAGCCTGGACGACAGAGTGAGACTCTATTTCAGAAAAAAAAAAAAAAAATGGCCTTAGGGATTTCTTGAGTTTGTGATCTAAAACATACACCCGCTTTTTATTTTTTAAAATTATAATCACTTTTTAGTGACATTATGCAGTGGCGTTTTTCCATTATAGAGATGAATATAGATTCTGTAAAACAATGTGCACATAGTAGCAAAACATCATCTCATATTTAGGGAGATTATACATTTGTCTTTAAATAAAAAGGGACAAATAGTTTTGTCATTTAATAAAAGAAAAACATTGAAACATAGATATTTGTAGTCTAAGGGAAATTATAAAAGAAAACCTGGGATTCATAGTCTTCTTGACTCAGCCTTGCCTTTCTGAACATGGCAAATATTACCCCCCTTCTGATCCATCACGGTGCCCCAAGAAGGAGCAAGTGAATGGCCCTTTTCTCATCTTTCTCACTTAAATATATTTCATTTCCATGTTAATATTCTGTCTATATGATCTGGGTTATAATGATATTTTTAAAGGGAATTTGCCAGTGTTGGGCAGTTGATCTATAAAGAACAACATCAAATGCCTGTAAGCATCTTGTTTTTACTAACTGTACCATGGGTAATTTAATTGCAAGACACACTTCCCAAAGATGAAGCACTGTAAGACAAAGTATATTCTGCATTGTACTTCAGTTTGTACACAGGTACCCAAACCAAATCCTTGCTTCTTCTTGGATTTTCTTTATTACATTCCCGGCATTTATAACTATCTAACATTACCCAATTTACTTATTGGCTTATTGTTTACTTCCCATCATGAATGTATAACTTTCAGAGAGCAGGGATTTCTGATGGTCTTTTCCACTGCTGTATCCCCAGGAACTGTATCCCAGAACCTGCGCAGTTGTGATACCCGGTAAATGTTAGTTGAATGGATAAATAAATGAGTACATGAATTAATGAATGAATGTACTTCTCAGGATCTCAGCATCTGGGACCCAGAAGACTTAAATCTTCCTTTCAGACATTCTACTGTAAATTGGGAAAAGGAAGTCTGAAGAAGGTAATATAGTTTGCAGTAAAGTGACTTGGGATATTAACAATACATACAGCTGGGACTAAAGGATGGCCTCTTAATTCCTGGCCTACTTTTCTTTCACATGCAAGTCAATTATGAATGGTAGTGATTTTTTTTTTTTGAGACGGAGTCTTGCTCTGTTGCCCAGGCTGGAGTGCAGTGGATCGATCTCGGCTCACTGCAACCTCCACCTCCCGGATTCACACCATTCTCCTGCCTCAGCCTCCCGAGTAGCTGGGACTACAGGCACCCGCCACCACACCCAGCTAATTTTTTGTACTTTTAGTAGAGACGGGGTTTCACCATGTTAGCCAGGATGGTCTCGATCTCCTGACCTCATGATCCACTCGCCTCGGCCTCCCAAAGTGCTGGGATTACAGGCGTGAGCCACCACGCCCGGCTGAATGGTAGTGATTGTTTATCTGGAGATGGTAGAAATTCCTTCTTACCTACATTGTTGAGCCAACTAGAAATCCTAATTAGAATATATTGCAGTAATTAGAAATTACTGTGCATAGATATATGTATTTGGAGAAATAGTGAATAAAAAATATGTACAGTCTAATAACAGCTGTGTAAAAATACCTATATCAATTTATATGAGTCAATGGATATAAATGGCTGCAATTTGAAATGTATTTAACTTTTTTCTATAGAATTAAAGGTAATGAAAGATGACTCTTATTTTAACTCTTGGAAATTCTGAAATTGAAGTTTTAAAAATTTATTATATCTTCGGCCTGCTCTTCTTCCCTGGTTTGGTGACACTCTGAAAATCAGTCTATTTCAGTTTTGCATTCTTTCTATCAATGTTTTAGCTTCTTTTCAGAGGGAGAGTGTCAGCTTCTGGGATTGTTTTAATATTGCTTGGAATTACTTGTTATTTTTTCAAAGACATTGCATCACAGCTGATAAATCAGTCTCAGGCATCTTTAAAATCCCTAGTTTGTTATTCCACCCTTCTTATACATATTCCTTCCTCCCCACCAAGGAATATGTTGTTGTTATATGTTAATGGATTACTAAAAACATTGTCTTACAAATAATTTGCAGTCACTACTGACAGGTAAGTTAGAAGAGAAAGACTCCTCAATATTTTAGGTCCTCCACCAAATCTTCTCACAATGTAATGATAGAGAGCCTTAAAACAAAAACTGAAAGCTGCATTCTATTCTGAATTTATTCCCAGACTTGCATTATTTAAAATTTCTTCACTCTGTGGTTTTGTTTTACAGTCCATCGGCAGGCCTTTTAAATATATGGAAACCTAGTAAAATATTATAGTGCCCAGGTTAAAATTGAGGAAGAAATACACAGAAAAATAACAATTCCATACCATTTTATTTGATTTTCATTTTTTGAATATTTGAGCTAAGTCAATATTTTGAAAATAAATCTATGAAGGGTTCTGTGCTGATAGGACAAAGTCCAGATTCTTCCACTTGCATCCTAGATTGCCTTTCTAAATTTCTCTGCTGTGTTTGTTTGTTTCCCTCTGATTTGAAAAACTCCCTTCTTGAAGCATCACTTCCCTTAACCCAGGAAGCTTCATGGTCTTTCATTTCTCCCCACCACGGCTTAGGCTATTTCCTCTACTTAAAACCCTTTTCTATCATTTCTGTCTAAGCCGCTCCTGTTTATCTACCAATAACCAGTTAAAATATTACCTCAGTGGTAAAGTATTTTTTAACTTTCCCTTTGTCCCCTACAGAATATTTATTCCCTTCTTTCTCATCACGTAGTATTTTGTATTTATCTTTGGTCACACTGTATGGTTATTGAATATCCTGGTAGTAAACTTAATAATCTATTAGAGTCAGAAACTGATACCTCTTCCTGCCTCTCCAGGGTCTTAGAAAAATGCCTGGTACACAGAAGAATCTCAATAACTATTCAGAGAGTATTGGGCACATGGGAGAATTCGTTAGCAATATGAGTCAAATTATTTATTATTTGCTAAGTGAGAAAAGCATGATAAATGGAGAGATTCCTCCCCCCATATAATTTAAATAGCTTTATTTTGGAAGATAATGAAAAATATTTGAGGAATAAGAAATGACAGAAAAAAGTAACATTGTTCCAACTTTGCACATTTAACTATAAAAAACACATGCTATGATTTAGCATAAGTGAAAAATGAGGTGAAAAATTAGACAGTACACCACCGGTTCTTATGAGAAATGCTGGAAATTTGTCATAACTCACTGTCCTCAAAAGTTTTAGTATTATTTCTATGGCGAGTAAGAATAAAAATCAAGGGCAGTTGATTTCAGTAGACTTGACATCAAATAAACTCTTCAAGCAAATCTGGTGGTTTGTCTAAGCTGGAACATAAGTGAGATTTCACTACAGTTAATTGAGAGAGAGTTTCTGTTTTATTTCACTAAACTTTTCCTCACCCAGTACTGCTCTCTTTCACTCCATGTCCTTCTCCTTATACAGATGGGTTTCTTTCTCTTTCACACATGTGCGCAATATGGAAATAAGAATTATTTTTCTCTGGTATATGTAGTAGATAATATATAAGGAAATGTATTAATACACACATACATCCATATGTTTGTACACATACATGTCTGAAATGAATATTATAGGTAATATAGAATAATAATAGCTTCTATCTATTGATTCAAACCACTGCTGTGGTTTGAATGTTTGTGTCTTGCCCAAATTCCTACAGGGAAATCCTAACCTCATGGTTATGGTATTATGACCTGTGATCTTTTAGGAAGTGATTAGACCATGAGAGCAGAGCCTTCATGAATGGGATTAGTGCCCTTGTAAAAGAAGCCAGGGACCTGTCTTCTCCCTTCCACCATGTGAGGACACAAGTAGAAGGAGCTATCTCTGAACCAGAAAGTGGACCCTCACCAGACATCGAACTGCCAGTACTTTGATCGAGGACTTCCCAGCCTCCAGAACTGTGAGAAATAAATTTCTATTGTTTATAAACTACTCACTTTATGGCATTTTCTGATAGCTGCCTAAATAGACTAAGATGAGTACTTAATATGTTGTTCGTGCCATAAAAATATTATACCAAATCTCATTTATTTCTTATAATATCTCTTCAAGGAAGGTATTGTCCCCATTTCACAAACTGAGGCTCAGAGATGTGAAAGAATCTCTGTGGGAAGGTGCATTAGATAGGCAATAGCATGGCTCATTGAGTCTCTAAATTTTTTTAATTAGAGAAGAATCTTTAAGAGTTGCCAACAGTTTTCTGTTTCTAGAGGTAAAGAGATGTCAGTTTACCTTGGAACAGACTTTGATTTGGTGGTGGAGGTTGCGGGAATCACTAGATTCCTTTAGTTATACAAATACATATTTGCAGTCCTTTAGTTATAAGACAAATATCGACCCATTATTCTTGGAGAAAACAATAAAGCAATCATGAACTCTATAGGCAGTGTTTCATATGAGATGTTAAAACTTCTATTTAATAAAAATATTTTGTACATTTTTAGGAGGACCATTCCACGCTGGAGACAGAATTCTCTCCTCTCTTTTATCGAGTCTGGTCTTAAGCTGCCAAATGCCCAAGAGCATTAGTATTCTCGAAAAGTATGTGTTTGCGTACATGAGGAAGGGTTTTCTTTGCTCAAACTTTGTTATTAGCTAGTCACAAGACTAGATCACAGCAGAAAAGAAATGCAGACATGATTTCTTCATCTTATATCAGGAAAAGCTAAAAAAGGAGCCAGGTCACATTTCACATACTAACTTAACATCACTTTGGCATCCCACAAAGGGTGTTATTTAAGATTAATTTAGGAAATTTACTGGATTAGCATTGTTTTTCCTTTTCTGGGCCATGCGGGCCAAACCACACTTGATAGGTGCAGGAGAGCATTTTCTCCCTGAAGGAAAGAAAGTACGTTCTTTAAGTTGTCATGCCCCATGGAGGAAAGGCTTGGAAGGAAACCAGGCAGAGGCAGATATGGAAACTGGGGTGTGGTGCTCGGAATTTGAAATCTGCCTCTTTTCTCTAGTCCTATGGGTGGATGATATGGGAGCTCAAGGGTCGCTGATGTCTAGAGTTTCCTTCTGGTGGGTGGAAGTAAAAGGAGGTCCATTGGACTTAGCCAGTTCTAGAGCTATGTCATACTTCCATTACTCCAGGCTATCAAACATTTCAGCAGAGACTTAGCTGTGCCCACACTCGAGTAGAAATAGGATGATGTGTGTTAACAACCTGACAAAATACTTGGGAGAAAAAGGGAAGTGGTCTGTAAAGCACCTGGAGTGAGATTGGTCCTGATTGAGGGGCCAACACAAATTTGCAGAGCACATAGACATGACTTAGTATGCTGGTTTTATTTTGTGTCTACTCAGCCAAATTGAAACAACATTTCCCAGAATCCCTTTACTGTATGGTTCCAGATTAGAATTGACCTCAGCAGAAATTTGTGTGATATTTGGGAGGCAGAAGAAAAGCAGTAGCAACTATGCTTTGAAAGTCCATCAAAGGTGCTAGGCATGGTTGAAGGTTGTGCACTTCATTGCTGATCTACTGGCCCAATTTCTTGGTGCTGGGCTGTAGTTGGCCTGCAGTTTCTCCTGTTCCCCTCACATCTTCCTTCAGCTTCTTGGGGTCCTGAGCCATGCACATGTGCAGCTCCATGAAGAAGTGAATGAATCCCTTCTGCGTGTCACCTGCATCTCAAGATTAGAAACAGTGAGAGACTGTTTCTTATTGTTGTGGGTTCTAGTTTGTCCTTAGACAACGTCAGTTCACATCCAGACTGTCAGTCCTATTGTCTTGCAGTGACTTCAGGCCCATCACCAGAGGCAGAGACAATGTGTTTCCTTAGACTTCTTTATCAGTTCCCACAATTTCCTAAGGCCTAATCTCCATAATAAATCCCTCATCCCATAGCAATTACAGTGTTTCTACTTCACTGATCAAATCCTAACTGGTAAACTTGGCAAAGCCTGAAGACCAGATAGATGCACCTGGGTTGGTTATATATTTGGTAAAAATGTTTTGGAACACTGCAGCTGTCTGCAATTAGAAAGAAGGATTAATAAATTTATGAATCATGGTTCTATTTATTGCTCCCTTTGAAAGGTAATTATTTATCACCTTAAGTAGGATTATAGATTACATGTGTCAACAACATCCAATGATAAGCCAGGGATGTTCTGTAAGATGCAAATTCAAGTGACATTGTAGCTTAAATTTGCATTATCAAGTTCAGATCATCAAGTTCAAATTCAGATATCTTATAACTCAAAATAGTTATTAATCACTCCCCCAAAACATTTAACTCAAACCCATAGATGATTAGTCCATTCTATTCAGTCTTTTTTATTTTTTTAACACATTCTCTATGCCAGGCACTGTGTCAGATACTAGGGACATAATCACAGGTTTAAAAAAAAAAAAAGACATAGCCCATTCCCCCAGGATGTTTGCTACCTGGAGGTATCTGGCCCCTTGCAACCTTTTAAAGTAGCCAGTTTGGCTATTCATCACCGAGACTGACAGATAAAAATAAAACTCAGAAGGTGACATCTGTTAAGATCATTTTTTTCCAGCCCTCTCCTGGCTCTTGACTCCCAGGATTTCAAATTCTGGTCTTCAGACTCTTGAATTCCAAACCTGCTTCTGCTCCTTCCATCTATTTGGGGATCTTTGATTTTCAGCTCATTGGATTTCACGTTTTCATTGAGCTTTGTTTTCTCCTTGCTTCTGACATTTCCTGGTCTTTTCCAGTTCTGGCCTAAGGAACCAGGCCAGATAGGTTAGCCCCAACCAATCTCATAGCTGAGGGAGTGGGATTCAGATAAATAAGGAGACAGAGGTGAAACACAGAATTGTAACATAATAAAAAGTGCTATACTGTTCGTGCATAACATGGTACACATTCATCGATGGTGATGTAATCAGCACTATAAATTGTGACCTCTATTGACTTCTGGCCCTATAGCTACATATCTTTATCTATACTCTGGTATTCTTCCATTCATCCTACAAATATTTATTATGCAACCACCATGTGCCACCCACATTCATTAATTTTCCTTCATCTCACAGATGTCTCTTCTGCTGTTTCAGGCTGCCACCCAGGCTTTGGAGAAGCAATGTAAAGCAATGAATAACCATGTGGAGTTAAGCTGCTTAGGTTCAAATCTTGACTCACAGTCCTTTATGTCTTAGTTCTTTGTCCATAAAATAGGAATAATCACACACCTACCTCCCTGGAGTGTTAAGGTTAATGTCATTTATGCATTAAAGCCCTACCACAGGACCTGAAACAGTTAGATAGATATTCAGTGGGCGTAACTATTATTATCATTAATGATTCCACATTTTCATCTGCTCTAAGACCAGTTTTTCATTTTGCCATATTTTCAATCTTTCTTTATTCGCTCCTGTCTCTTATATCATTAAAAGTCCTCAATTCTATATATCTCTAGCTATGACCCTCATCATTCTCCTTTCCTTTATAATTTGAATGCTTAGAAATATTAATGCACACTATTTCTATTTCCTTACATCGAATTCACTTCCCAGCCCTTCCCAATAATGCTCACTAATAATCATATTAATTTCCAAGTCCAAAGGTTGCTTGGCCCTCATTTGTTTGAATTACTACAGCATTCCTGAGACTTTCTTTTCCTTCGGCTCTGGCACACTGCTCTTTCTGGTTCTTCTTTCACATTTTCAACCATTTCTTCTCAGTCACTTTTACAGATTTCCCCATTCATATATCTACAACCAATACAATTGGTTGTAGAATTCCGTGATTTCTACGTTCTTAACATATATTTTATCTACCTCATCCATTCTTTTTACACCACCGTTGCCTCAGCCCGGATCCTCTTTATGTCTGAATTGTTGCAATAGTTTTCAAGTTGGTCTTATTGCTTAGTTTCTTGGCCCTTCATATTTTTGCTACAATCGTGATCCTTTCAAAATACAAATGAAATACACTATATTTCTCAGGTCAAAGCAGTGTGGAGGTAATAAGGGGACACAACATCAATATCAAAATAGTACTTCCCCTCCCAAAACTTATAACCCCAAACCCATCATGGGGAAAACATCAGGTAAATTTAAAGAGAGGAGGGTTCTGCAATATATCTTGCCAGTACTCCTCACAACTATCAAAGTCATCAAAAACAAAGAAAGTCCGAGAAAACATTACCACTAAGAGGGACCTAAGGAGATATGACAACCAGTTGTCATGTCGTATCCTGGATGGAATCTTAAGAAAATGGGATCGTAAGAAAACTAAGAAAATATGACTAAACTATGAACATCAGTTAATACTCATGTATCAATATTGGTTTATTAGTTGTAATAAATATAGCATATGAATATAAGATGTTAATAACAGGGGAAACCACAGGGGGTGGGCATGTGGAAACTCTTTACTATCTGTTCGATTTTTCTGTAAATCTAAACTGTACTACAAAATAGCCTATTAATAAAAAATAGTTTCTGTCTCTCTCTCTGTTTCCCAAATCTCCCTCCCTCTGTGGGAAGCTCTAGATCCCTCAAATTTTTATCCAAATACAGAAGCCTGGGTGGCTGGTGACATTTAATGTGTGCTCTGAAATAGTCTTGTTGTCCACTGTTTCTTCTGTCTTGTCCTTTCAAAGAAAAGAGAGAATAATGCCTTCTGCTGGAGTTCTTACCATAGCACTGATGTCAATGTTGGTGTCCAATGTTTAATGCTGATTTGATGATATTGTCTTGGGATCTGAGGTTCTCATGGGCATCTTGTGGAACAGGTGTTTCTTTGCTTGTCATTGCAACATTGCAATTCCTTCTCCTTGGGGCTGAGGCATCAGTCCCTGGGGACTAGGAAGGAGAACAATCAGGAACAGACATTGCATTCCTAAGCTTAGACTCACTGGTCTTTTGTCACTTACTCCAAGAGTTCTTGGAACTCTTACTTCTTATGGATGGACTATTTCCCAAGAAGTTTCTTGACTACTCAGGCAAACAGATTACTGAGGGCCTGGGCCACCTGCCCTCAATACCTGTCTGGACACGTCCGAATCTGAGGCAAAAAACAGCTCAGGCTCAGGTTACACAGATATAATCATGTCGTTGTGTTGTTTGGAATTCTTTAATAACTGCTTACTTCGCATGGTCTTACAAGGCGCTCTCATATCCTGCTTCAGTATGTATCTCCAGACTCAGCACTCCACACTCTCCTCCTTTTTCCTAGTCCAGCCATATTGAATTATTGTAAGTACCTACATTTCATTGATTCACCAGGTTTCTTGGTCTCCATATTTTACCCATGCTGTCCAAACTGGGTTAGCCATCCTTCCTTCCCTAACCATCACCCCAAAGTGTCAATATCTTTGTATATTTTCACCACTACTGCACTACTCCATTGTATTAATTATCTATTGATGTTTAACGAACTCCCCGAAAACCTAGTGACTTAAAATAACAAACACTTATTGTAACACAGTTTCTGTGGGTCAGAAATCCAGGCATGGCTTAACTGGGTCCTCTATCCAGGGTCTCTTGAAAGGCTACGATTGAAGGTGTTGGTTGGAACAACGGTCTCATATACAGGCTCAACTGGAGAAAGATCCACTTCAAAGCTCACTGACATTGTCATTGGCAGAATTCAGCTGTACATGGGCTGATGGACTGAGGGCTTCTGTTCCTCCCTGGCTATTGACCACAGGCCTCCCTCAGTTACTGATGATGTGGACCTGTTCATAGGTAACTGGTTTCCATCAGAGAAAGCAAGAGAGCAATAGAAGTTGAGCAAGAGAGAAACCAAGAGTCTTTTTGACATTTAATTTGGAAAAGACATCCCATTACTTTTGCTGTATTCTATTTGTTTGAAGCTAGTTACTAGGCTCAGCCCACATTCAAGCGGAGAGAATTATACAAGGGCATGAATACCAGGAGGCGGGGGTATGTTTTGTGGTTGCTTTGTGGAGGGCAATAAACACTCATCCATAATTGGTTAGGATGATGAGACTGTGAGACTGAAGATGCTTCCATCCCTCTATCCAAGCGGTAGGAAAAGATTTATTGCTCACATAATGAGACTTTCTAAAAAAAAGCTGGGCAAGCATAAAAGCTGGTCTGGAATGTCTTGAGTGAAAAGGGAAGCCAGTGGCTTTGGTTTCTATTGTGCTGAGAGGGTGGGGCTGTAGTGAGTGTTCCCAGAGGAACTGGCTTTGAATGGTGTGCACTTCTCCACCAGCACCAACGAATGGAGCCCCAAGGCTTTCTTTTTATCTTCCCATTATGTGGGACAAAAGGGAAAGGGGTAGGGTAGGGCATGAAAGCTGTCAATAGTCAAACATCAAAAATGAAATTGGTGTTAGATTCCTTATTACTGGGAGCTGTCTAACGTATCCATTGTAATATAATTATATAATTGTTTGTCTTTTTTTGGACAAAGAATATAATTTATTTATGTTTGTGTTTTCAGCACCTGGTGCAGTGCCTGGAATATCATGGTCACTCAATAAATGTTGGATGAATGAATAATTGAACGACTGAATAGACTTTCCCTCTTTATTTTATTTTATTTTATTTTGATTATTATAGTTTAAGTTCTGGGATACATGTGCAGAACGTGCAGGTTTGTTACATAGGTATACACATGCCATGGTGGTTTGCTGCACCCATCAAGCCGTCATTTACATTAGGTATTTCTCCTAATGCTATCCCTCCCCTAACTCCCCACCCCCCAACAGGCCCCGGCGTGTGATGATCCCCTCCCTGTGTCCATATGTTCTCATTGTTTGACTCCCACTTATGGGTGAGAACATGTGGTGTTTAGTTTTCTGTTCCTATGTTAGTTTGCTGAGAATGATGGTTTCCAGCTTCTTCCATGTCCCTGCAAAGGACATGAACTCATCATTTTTACGGTTGCATAATATTCCATGGTGTATATGTGCCACATTTTCTTTATCCAGTCTATCATTGATGGGCATTTGGGTTGGTTCCAAGTCTTTGCTATTGTGAACAGTGCCACAATAAACATACGTGTGCATGTGTCTTTATAGTAGAATGATTTATAATCCTTTGGGTATACACTCAGTAATGGGATTACTGGATCAAATGGTATTTCTGGTTCTACTTTCCCCCTTCTTTTGATGATTATTTATTTACTGATTGTATATCTGTTGATCTTTCAAGATTAGCTCAATTATTATTTCCTCTTTGATGCCTTTCTTTTTCCCTTCCCTCTTTTTCTGGTAGAACAGACCACCTCCTTCTTTGTGGTCAATTGTACTGGGTTCTGTCATAAAGCTAACATAACTCAATTGCCTTTATTTTTATACAGGACTGTCTCCTTTATTAGTCTGAAAGTTCTTGGATGGTAAGAACTAGTCTTGTTATATTTGTACCCCCAGTATCTAATGTGCTATTAGACACAGCAGATGTTCAGTTAGTGTTACATGTGAGATTCAATTAATTCTGCTTTGGAGAAGGGAGTAAGAGAAAGCTAAATATAGGAAGAAAATATCTGGATCTTGAAGACTAAATAAAAGGGATACAGGAGTGGTGAGGCTTTGGGGAGAAAATAATCTAGACATAGTAAGTAGCAGAAGGAAAGAAAAAGACTTGCAAAAAAAAACATGGTGTATTCAAATAATACACTAAGACTAAGTTGGCTGGAGGTGAGGCTAAAGAATTAGGTGCACAACTAGGTTGTGAAATTTTGTAGGCTATGTTAAGTAGGATGTACCTTCTCTTTAAGCTAATGGGGAGTAGTTGAAGATTTAAACAAAATCTGAGTGCAGCTGTTAATAGAAGTAAACTGTTAATAGAAGTAAACTGTTCTAGAAAAATAACTCTGATGGTAGGATAGGATGAATTTGAGTAGGGAGTGACCTAGTATCAGTCACAGATGGGGACGAGGACTGGGTTTTTCTACTGGGACAACATGAACTCGAACTAGAAGAAATCAGCGTGGATGGAAGGTGAGCATCAGCATTCTCTAAGCTGATGAGAGGAATCTGGGAGCTCTTGAGATTTGCGGGTGGTGGGACACTGAGAAAACTCCATTGAAGGGATTGTGAGGATGTATAGACAGTGGAAGTATCATGCAAAGAAAGAAAAATTTGTTATAATTGTCTTGATAATTGATCAATTGGTGTCCCCAGTAAGGACTTTATTCTACTTCTGATTTTAGAAAGATACTTTTTAACATAAGACAATAGAAAAAAAGAGAATTAAAAAGAAAACCTATCATGCCTAAAGAATCAAAATGGATACAGAAGATAGTTTTTCTTGTCTCCCTGGTTAAAATTCTACAGAATTGTATTATCTCCTCAATTTTAGCTTTTATTCTAGAAGAATTACCACAAACTTCTTATATCAAGTCTCAGAACTATTTTCTAACATTGAATATTGTAGCTTAAACTTTCTGTTCAAAGAAAAATGTTGCAATGGTTATAGGCATGACTATTTTCATAGGTAACTCTGAGAAAGAGAAATAAACATGTTTGAAGATATCCGGTGTTCCTAGCTTAAGTTGGAGTCTGAAGCATTCTTGGTTTCGGTTAGAATCCATAACTCCAATACTCCATAAAGGCCTTCACTGGCTAGTTGGGTGGAAAACAGCCTACAGGACAAAAAGATACCCATTTGCTGCTCTATTTCAAAGTTTCTATAGCTGTTCTATAGAACAGCTATAGAAATGTAGAACCCCCCTATGCGGGTTCTCTTTAATGCCATTTTTTCAGATCTCTTATGTAATTTTAGTATTGAATGGTTAATGGAAATGAAAGTAACAAAATGCTGTTCTGAATTCAGTAAGACTTTTAAGTGAACTTATATTTTACTAATAGCGATAGCATGTGCACACATTTGATGACACTAGTATTCTACATACCTGTGTGATAGTAGCATTTATTCAGTTGTGCATTTGATGTACCTTATCCCTTTCAGTAACCCCATGACTCTGAAAGGGTTTTTGACTCATGGGTTAGAAATGGATTTCGCTCAACTTCCTTACTGTATAGATAAGGAAACACGTTGAGTAACTTGCAACTTACAAGCAAGTTACATGGGGGTTACTCAAGATTACACAGAGTTTTGAGGGCAGAGTGCGATCTGGAACTCGTGAACTTTAAAACAATTAATACAATTCCAAAATACCCCAAAGCATTAATACCTGTTAACGCAAAGGCAAAACTAAACTGTAGTTCCTATGCTAAATGGTATGATGCATCAATTCCACTCTTCAGAAGGTAGTCTCAGACTTTAAACTTTCTGGCATGTTTGACGTATCGTAATGGTCCCAATATTGCTAGTGAATGTAACAAATCATTTTCTTGATTTTCATTATTCAAAAAAACACATAGGGTTTAGAATCTATATTTGATAAATTCTATCTGTTTTTCTACATGCCCAAGGACTTGGTACCATGGTTCAGTCTCTTTCGCATTAGTTTTTCCTCCTTGAGAACAGGAAAGATGTAATGAAGAAAATAAAAGCCAGCATAGCTTGGCATCGAGGAAGAGGAAATGAGAAGGGTCAGAAGGGTATATGTTTGAGATGCTGAACCTATGTATAGATGGCTGTGTTCCACCCATCAGCTGAAGGAGTGTATTTGAAGTGGCATAATAATTAGGTTCAAAAATTTACCCTCAGTGTGCCCTTCAAAGTAAAACCTTGAGTTGAACTTTGGGGCAATTCATTTCAATGGTTTTTCAATCTCTGTAGAATTCAGCTGCAGATGGGAAATCTCAAGAGAACTGGTTTTCTCCCCTTTGAGAGCTATAATGCGTATTTTCTGGGTAGAGTGTTGGCGAAAGCAACTTCCCTTTTAATTTCATATCAGTTATTTATTCTTTATGATTAAACTGATACTCAAGATTATTATCAGACCTCATTTTCTCTGAACTTACATTATTATAATAATAATGCAATGTAGGTTTTCTGAACTTACATCTTATGTTTACAAGATAAAGTATCTGGAGACAGAAATTTTAAGTTCTATATACATTCTAAACTCTGTGTATTGTTTTTTTCAAATGACAAAATACAGGAAAATAAACACATTGCAGAATTAAAATGCACATAGCTGTCACTTTATTATGCATATCAAATATTTTTCTTTTCTTGGTTTGCAGATGAGTTTTGCAATTAATATAAGTTTGATTCAGTTGAAATAAAGGTTTGGATACTATTGCCTTTAGAACAGAGTTGATACATAATCGCATATATATCAGACACTCCATATTGTCAATTAAAAAGATGTTAAATATTTTTAAGAGACATGGATTTAAACAAACAGCCACTTTCTGACACTTCAGCACTTTAGAAGCATGTGAGGGAATGTAATGTTATGCTCTGGCACAAAGCCAGAATGTTTTGTTTTCTTACCAACATTTTATTTCCTTGAACTCGAAAAGAAGTGACAGGTTATTTTGTCTGTAATGGTGGTTATTTTCAACTTCAAAAACTTTTCTGTGATCTTAAAACCTTATAATTTGTTCACAGTTACAAGTTAATACAAGCACTGAGCAGCATCTGTATGTAATTTTAGCTGAGAGATATAGCGGGAACTTTTAGTCTTTCCAAACTTATTTCATTAGACATGTATCGTCTAGAACAAGTCTGCTGCAAGCATAGTGCCGAGTTAGCTTACATCCAAATTAGTGTTGGAAATGTGGACATGTGTGTGTTTTGGGGGGTCTTCAGTGGCATCCTACATCAGTCTCGTTCTCTGTTATGTGGAGAACCGGGAAGGAGGGAGGAAAGACAGAAACATTTGTAGTAGAGCTTGTCATGCCAAGCTTTGTGGTACTGCATTCCCATGGGCTGCATCACTGAAATCTGAAGAAAACTCTCAACTCATTTTTGACACTAAAGCTTTTCAGTGTTTCCTTTGCTTGTTGCTTGTCTCTTTTTGGGCTTTCCCTTCCCAGGGAAGTGACTGGCCCTCTCCAACTTCTCTTCTTCCTCCCAGGTATTTGTTTCCCTGAAGTATAACTGAAGCTTTCTAGAGATGTGGGATTTAATACAAAGTAGTCTTGGGAGAGGAAAAAAAATATTGTGGGCAAGGCATCTCTTCAGGGCTTCTCAAATTACAGACAGACTAGACCTGCCTTCATGTAAGAAAAAAAAAATCCCATGGATCATCCTGATGAAATGAAGGGTGGAAAATTTCAAAGAGAAAAAAATTGTTTGTTTGAAAAAGGGTAAAGAAAAATCAAACTGAATTCAGTGTTTTGTTGCAGTCCCAATTATTTTAAAACTATGAAGTTAGGAGGCATGAAATTTTATAATGAAATTAGAGAGAGTCTATCATTTACATGATTTTAGGGTAATTGTGGACAATGTCAATGTAAATGTTACAAATTGGAGAGAAATTATGGGAATTGCATGAATTTTCCAAAAACGTTTCGCTTTCTTACATCCAATCTTTATGTTTGCAGCTGTGTCTTAACTGTGAAAAAAATGATGAAAGCAAATCTTACCTGATAACATTATTAGACAAATTAATTAGGGAAAGTTTGGATGGAGAAGTTTCTTTGTAGAAGTCTAAAGGTGTGTCCTTATCACTTAAAAACAGAACCAGGGATTCTGCTTGTTATTTTCTATGCAAGGTTCTTGCCCACTAGCAATAAGGACAGAAGCTGGGGTGCTTTGTGGTGGCAGCAAAAGGCTGGCAGTGAAAAATATATAACAATGCCACTCTTTCTGTTTCCAATTCTTGCAGCATAGAGCTGGAAAACAGAAAACGTGCTGCCTTGAAAAATTCAACTTTTAAACCTGTTGGTGGTTCCAGACAATTTTGATTTACTTTTCTTCCTTGCCTAGTTTTCATCCCAAGGTTTTTGGCTTTTTTTCCTCCTCTGCTTTAAGTTTCATTGATTTTTAAGAATCATTGTGATGATCTAATGCTTTAGAAATATTAAGCAGGACTATCTAGTCAGAAATAAGAAACACAAAGAATGATATAAAAAAATGCCAAATCTAAAATAAAAAAAGTCAGCATGAATTTTACAAGGCTTTATGGTTTTATAACGACTCTGTTATCCCACTCTAATGTTTTAAGAGAGTTTTAAAGCTCTATTCTTGCCCATAATCTCTTTTGTAGATAATGAGCTTGACATGCTTTAAATATTTATAGTGGGACTCCAGCATGTTAGAGAAAACAAGGCAGCTTCTAGCATATGCGCTATGAAGCTAGAATCTTCATTAGTGTCACACATGGTGATAGACTGGAAATAAACAGTCTAAAACAGGCAAGCCTGGTGAGGCTGGATCAGCTAAATGATGATAAACTTTCACATGTGTCTTACCGATATGTGCTTTATTATATATGTTTGTGTTTTCTTTTTATTCAAAAAAATTTTTGTTTAAACAGCATAAAATGTTAATAAAGAGAATGCAAACAGAAAAATATTCAAGTTACTACTTTCCTAATAAAACTTTTATTTTCTTTCTTTCTCTCTCTCTTCCTCCCTCCCTTTTCCCTTTTGTGCTCTCTCTCTCTCTCTCTCTCTCACACACACACACACACCCACACACCCCTAAGATTGTCATTGCTGTCCTTCATTCTCCCCTCCTTCAAACAGGCTTTCCCCACATGATAGAGAACACGATGGGTAGCAGCTGCTCCGAGGTTGTAAACATGACAATTTCATGACTCTGAGCAAAGACAGGGCTTCTCTCTACCTTATTCCATATATAATACTCCTATTAAATAATTCTGATTAATCACATCTCAGTCTTATATCTATCCTTGACACCAATCTCTGTTGCTAACACAACAGGATACTGTTGAGATTGTGAGGCTTGTTCGTGTGTCTACAACTGGCAGCCTCACCAGTGTCAAATAGTTGGAGCAGGGAAGAACCAGTTTCCCAAAAGAAGGGAGTTGCATTTACTAGAGGAAGGAGAAAGAGGCATGTTCAGCATGCAAAAATGTAGATGGCCACTATATGGAAAATTAAGGAAATAGTGAGAAAATGAGAATTGCTGGATATGCTGTTTTCCAAGAACTGGTCGTAGAATTTCCAGCAGAAAATGACAATATCTTTATTATTTATTCAATTCATATTTATTAATTGTCTACTATTGTAAACTTTTATGTACAGTTTCTTCTGTGTTGTGATATAGGAGTGAGCGGTAGCTAAAACTCAAATTCAAACCCCTTGCCTTGGTGGAGTGGTTTATGAATGCTTCTTGTGACTTTTGGAATGTCCTCACTGTAGCCACATGTGGTTGTTTCTGTAATTCTGAAATCTCTAATTCATCTGAGGGCCCTGCTGCTGACACCACAACATCACGGTCACAGCTGCCCTGTTGGTCCCACTTCTTCTGCCTGTACACACACTGACCCCACGCACTTTATTGTTCGGTCCCTAACCACACTCATACAAGCTGACTGCTATGACTTGGATTTGTCATCTTCTCTTTGGTCTCATGCCCATATTATCACACTTGTCGATACTTTCTCTTTTCCATCACTTTCATCTTCAGCTTAGGTAAGAAATAGCCTTCTTCTCTCCAGTGAAGTAACTCCTAACCAGCTCCCAAATAGTATCCCTTGCAATTTTCTAGAGATAAAAACACTTTATTAGGCTCAGTTTTTAAAAATTCTTCACCTGAGGCTTCCAAACCCATTGTTGGGTGCTGGTAATTTTAACTATTGTTTGATTCCTTGAGTTCATCCCTGACATACTTCTGCTAGTGCCCCAGTACAGTTCTAGTTCTTCCACACTGCGCACTCAGGTCCATCTCAAGACCTCACTCCCTACAGAGTGGGAGGTTTGTTTGACCCTGCTATTTGTTCAAGGGTCTCAGAAACTTCTTTCAAGTGGGCTGTTTAGTTTGCATGCAGCTAGAATCTTCCAAGTTCTTTTCTTTTATTCCTTGATATGTTGGAAGTTTACAGTGGATGTACATTTTGGGCTTTGCCTGATGCCCATGCTGCATAACTATAATATAAAACAGAATGAAATAAGATCAAAACCAAAAGAATACAGAAAAGGTCAGGGGAATGCAGGCTAAGGACTAACTGATTCCAACTGTGGGAATCAGATAACAATTTTAAGAAGAGGTGATATTTGAGCTGAGCTTTGAAGGGTGGGTTGGATTTTGATTGGGGGTATGGAAACACTTCAGATTGACAGACTGACATAGACAGAGAGTTGTGACACCCATGGCCAGTTTGGGGAAATAAAATTGCATGGTCACAGAACTTTGGGGGAACAAAATGTATTCCTAAAGATCCTTTAAAATGTTCCCCTTCAAAGTGGCTCCTAATACTATTCAAAATGCTTTTTTGTTGGAAAGTGAATAAAAGGAAAAGATTATTGAATCCCATATATGAATACTGAAGAGTTAAGTCTTAATTGGGAGGGGCCAGGTATCTGAGCAAGTAAGCAATATTTTCTTTTCTGGGTTTCTGTTTGTTTATTTGTTTTTGTTTCTGAGATGGAGTCTCACTTTCGTCCCCCAGGCTGAAGTGCAGTGGTGTGATCATGGCTCACTGCAGCCTCGACTTCCTGGGCTCAGGAATTCTCCCACCTCAGCCTCCTGAGTAGCTGAGACTGCAGACCTGACTAATTTTCTTTGTCTTTTTGTACAGATGCATTTTTACCATGTTGCCCAGGCTGGTCTTGAACTCCTGGGTTCAACTCCTGCCCACCTTGGCCTCTCAAAATGCTGGGATTACAGACGTGAGTCACAGTGTCTGACCTGGAGGCAATATTTTCTAAAAAAATATTGACAGCATTGAAAATGTTGCATAAAGAGCTGCTAGACGCCGGGTGCAGTGGCTTATGCCTGTAATCCCAGCACTTTGGGAGGCTGAGGCGGACGGATTACAAGGTCAGGATATCGAGACCATTCTGGCTGACAAAGTGAAACCCCATCTCTACTAAAAATACAAAAAAAATTAGCCGGACGTGGTGGCGGGCGCCTGTAGTCCCAGCTACTGGGGACGCTGAGGCAGGAGAATGGTGTGAACCCGGGAGGCGGAGCTTGCAGTGAGCCGAGATCACATCACTGCACTCCAGCCTGGGTGACAGAGCGAGACTCGGTCTCAAAAAAAAAAAAAAAAAGAGTTGCTAGATTGAGATAAGGAGACCAGTCAAGAAACTACTGCAAATTAAGAGGAAAGCAGTTGGTTAAACAGGCTGAATTCAAAGAGAACTGATCAGAAAATAATTTTGGAGGTCAATAGGAGGAAAACGACTGCTGTTTGACGGAAGCTCCTGTTGTTATCTGGCTGCTGGGGCCTTCTGTAGGGCAGATGCCCAAATATTGCTTTTTCTTTGACACAGGCTCTTTTTGGACTACCTCTGAGATACGCATCTAAAGGCTTCGGGGACTTCTACATTATCATTCTCTGTCATAGGTGATACTCTCTCTAGCTTACTTTGCAGGGAAGCCTTCAGGTTTTCAGGCCTCTGTCTTGGAGGTAGACCCTACACAACCTTTCTCTCCTGGTCCCCCGTTTCCCATGAGACAACTCTCTTAGGCAGGTGTTAGGCAGACAACTCTCTCCAACTGGAGTCAGGCTTATTTCAATGACATTCATTTGGTCCCCCAGAACTCATGCAGACTAGTCCTGTGAAACTCTGGAAATGCAAGCTGGCCATTCCCACTCCTTCCCTTTCCTCTCTATTCACTTAGCAACCAAAGGCGACTGCAATCATATGCCACCCTCAGACTGCTCCACGTGAGAGCCACACACCTAGACCCTCTGCTCTCCAAACTCCATGGATTTATTAGGCAAAGACTATCATGCTTCATTCTTGAAATAGCCTTGGATGATCCAAATAGTTTATGCAGCTTAGAAAGCATCCAGCTAGAGAATAAGATGCCATCTGAATGTTCCAACCAATCTATCCAAAGATTCCCCTTTGTTGTCTATCACTGGAGATGCATCCTGCAAATTCCCTTAGAAGGAACTTCTCTCCAAAGAATCTTAGGTGATTGCTTGTCACGTAGTAATATTTAGCAACCATTACTTTTTCTGTGTGTAGTATTCTTTGAAGTTCTACGTGTGTGGTGGTGTTTGCTCTTTATTCCTTTCATATTATAATATTGGGGAATAATGAAGAGTATTAAGAATTAAGAATTTCTTCCAAATATCTGTGTTAAAAATATATCCTCTACTTAAGTGATAACTGCACTCTTATGTATATTGCATTGCTGTTCACAATGGCCAAGATTTGGAAGCAACTTGCGTCCATCAACAGATGAATGGTTAAAGAAAATATTGCACTTATACGCAATGGAGTACTATTCAGCCATAAAAAAGAATGAGATTCAGTCATTTGCAACAACATGGACAGAACTGGAGGTCATTATGTTACATGAAATAAACCGTCCTTTTACTGACTGGATGTCTCTCTTTTTGCCCAAGACCAATCCATCTACCACTTTACAGAATACTATCTTTACTCCTGTTTCATTCCTGAAACTTCAACTGCTCCTTCTCTATTCCATTGGCTTTTAAATATTCTCAAGACACTTTTATCTTTAAAAAGTTCTTCAACCATATGTCTCCCAGAGCTCATGCTCTCTCCATAACTCAGTTTCTGAAATACGTGTCTGTGCTCATTGTATCAACCTGCCTTGCTTCCTGGTGTACGATCTACTCGTTTCACAGTAATGGGTCCTCTAACATCATGGATGATTCTCTTTTTGTGAAATCCAGTAGATATTATCACTCTTCATTTTATTTTACCTCTTCCCCATTCTTAGTTGACTAATGGTCCTTCCAGAAATATTCTGGCTCTTAAGTAATCCAATTTTAACTCATATTTTAACCTTTTCCCCAATTCTTTAAAGATAGCCTCTTATAATGAACCATCCTAGCAGCTTTAATGAAACAACAAGTTGGAAGAATTTTTTTTCTATATTCCAGTGTGATAAACCAATCCCACAGAGGTGGGTATATCCTTATAGGTGTTCCCGTATTTAAAACAAAGAGAGAGAGAAAAACAGGGAGAAAGAGGGGAAGGGGAGATCGCAAATAGGTATCCTCAATATGCTTCATTTAGGAGCTATTCTGGAAAAAACAAAACCCTGACAACTGTATGAAATCAAAATAGAGACACAGTAAGAGAGAGAGGATTTAAGTAAATTCACATGTGGTACTTTGTAACAAAAATTGCAGAATCATGGCTGATCTTACTGACAGATGTGGTTTGGGCTCTCCTCCTACATTCACTATAGCTTACATTAGATGAGAAAAAGCACAAATAAGAATAATCAATAAATATTTTGATGCGGTGAGGTCTGATCCACAATCATGGTGAACCACTCTAAAATAGATGACTGAGCCTGCCGCTCCTTATCTTGTATTTATTCAAGGAAATGGGAATCTAGGTACTTTCAATGTTTACAAGTTTATATGGCACAAGCTCAGTGTGTCTGTGAAAACTTCTGTTTTCTTCTGGAAGAATCAAGAAAAGATGATGTTGAGAGATGACAATATCTGGTCTGCGTTGAAGCAACATTTCTATTTTGTATACAAACAATCTTCATGTATTATTCTTAGCATCATCTCAAAGGACTGGGAAAGTTACAATAGCACTTATTTATACAAAACCATGAAAGTAGGCTTCTCGCTTGCCCGCCCCTCCCCCGCGCGTCGGCCCTGATGAGCCGGCAGGCAGGCCAGCCTGGCTCCCCTCTCCGGCACCGAAGCGCGGGCGTACTCCCCTGAGGAGGCGGGCATGGCAGGGCTGGGCCGGCCGGCGGGCGGGCTACGGTGCCGAACTTCTGCGCTGCCCTCAACCGCATGCGGAAGAGCACACAGTCCGACGTGGCCTTCTTCAGGTTCCCGCGGTACCCGGCCAGATGCCAGAAGTGGGTAGAGAATTGCAGGAGAGCAGATTTAGAAGGTAAAACACATGATCAGCTAAATAAACGTTATCGATTATGTGCCAAACATTTTGCGACCTCTATGATTTGTAGAACTAGTCCTTATAGGACAGTTCTTCGAGATAATGCAATATCAACAATATTTGATCTTACCAGTCATTTGAACAACCCACGTAGTAGACACAGAAAACAAATAAAAAACTGAGTGAAGACGAAATCAGGACACTGAAACAGAAAAAAAAAATTGATGAAACTTCTGAGCAGGAACAAAAACAGAAAGAAACCAACAATAGCAATGCTCAGAATCCCAGTGAAGAAGAGGGTGAAGGGCAAGATGAGGACATTTTGCCTCTAACCCTTGAAGAGAAGGAAAGCAAGGAATACCTAAAATCTCTATTTGAAATCTTGATTCTGATGGGAAGGCAAAACATACCTCTGGATGGACATGAGGCTGATGAAATCCCAGAAGGTCTCTACTCCAGATAACTTTCAAGCACTGCTGGAGTGCGGAATAAATTCTGGTGAAGAGGTTCTGAGAAAGCGGTTTGAGACAACAGCAGTTAAAATGTTGTTTTGTTCAAAAACACAGCAGAGGCAGTTCTAGAGATCTGTGAGAGCTGTATTGGAGAAGAAACTCTCAGGGAAGTGAGAGACTCACACTTCTTTTCCATTGTCATTGACGACATAGTGGACATCAGGGGAAGAGCACCTACCTGTGTTGGTGAGGTTTGTTGATGAATCTCATAACCTATGAGAGGAATTTGTAGGCTTCCTGCCTTATGAAGCTGAAGCAGAAATTATGGCTGTGAAATTTCACACTATGATAACTGAGAAGTGGGGATTAAATATGGAGTATTGTCGTGACCAGGCTTACATTGTGTCTAGTGGATTTTCTTCCAAAATGAAAATTGTTGCTTCCAGACTTTTAAAGAAATATCCCCAAGCTATCCACACAATCTACTCTTCCTGTGCCTTAAATATGTGGTTGGCAAAATCAGTACCTGTTATGGGAGTATCTGTTGCATTAGGAACAATTGAGGAAGTGTGTTCTTTTTTCCATGGATCACCACAACTGCTTTTAGAACTTGACAATGTAATTTCTGGTTGTTGTTTTTTTTCAGAATAGTAAAGAAAGGGGTAAAGAACTGAAGGAAATCTGCCATTCTCAGTGGACAGGCAGGCCTAATGCTTTTGAAATTTTAGTGGAACTCCTGTAAGCATTTGTTTTACGTTTAGATGGTAGAAATAGTGACACAAATATTAATGGAATAACTGTATAGCTGGCCAAGCATTTGTACTCTGCAGTGCAGTAACAGATTTTGATTTCATTGTTGCTATTGTTGTTCTTAAAAGTGTCCTATCTTTTATAGGAGCCTTTGGGAAAAACCTCCAGGCGCAAACCTCTGATGTCTTCTTTGCAGCCGGTGGCTTGACTGCAGTACTGCATTCACTCAACGAAGTGATGGAAAATATTGAAGTTTATCATGAATTTTGGTTTGAGGAAGCCACAAATTTGGCAACCAAACCTGATATTCAAATGAAACTCCCTGGGAAATTCCGCAGAGCTCACCTGGGTAACTTGGAATCTCAGCTAACCTCTGAGAGTTACTATAAAGAAATCCTAAGTGTCCCAACAGTGGAGCACATTATTCAGGAACTTAAAGACATATTCTCAGAACAGCACCTCAAAGCTCTTAAATGCTTATCTCTGGTACCCTCAGTCATGGGACAACTCAAAGTCAATACGTTGGAGGAACACCATGCTGACCTGTATAGTAGTGACTTACCCAATCCCAACATGGTCTCAGCCGAGCTTCATTGTTGGAGAATCAAATGGAAACACAGGAGGAAAAATATACAGCTTCCATCCACCATCTATGAAGCCCTCCACATGCCTGACATTAAGTTTTTTCCTAATGTGTATGCATTGCTGAAGGTCCTGTGATGAAGGTTGAGAATAAGCAGTATGAAAACGGATGAAAGCATCTTAAGGCCTATTTGGGGAACACTTTGACAGACCAAAGGTCGAGTAACTTGGCTTTGCTTAATATAAATTTTGATATAAAAAATGACCTGGATTTAATGGTGGACACATACGTTAAATTCTATACAAGTAAGTCAGAGCTTCCCACAGATAATTCAGAAACTGGAAAATACGTAAGAGACTTTTAAAAATAGGCTTTCCTGGCTGGATGCGGTGACTCACGCCTGTAATCCCAGCACTTTGGGAGGCCGAGGCGGGCAGATCACGAGGTCAGGAGATCGAGATCATCCTTGCTGACATGGTGAAACCCCGTCTCTACTAAAAATACCAAAAAAATTAGCTGGGCGTGGTGGCGGCATGCGCCTGTAATCCTGGCTACTCAGGAGGCTGAGGCAGGAGAATGGCCTGAACCCGGGAGGCGGAGCTTGCAGTGAGCCAAGATCGCGCCACTGCACTCCAGCCTGGGTGACAGAGCAAGACTGTCTAAAAAAAAAAAAAATGGCTTTCTCATATTTGATATTTGGAAGAAAAGCCATAAGGTGTATGTAGGCCACTTAATCACTAAGTATCTTTGCCTATAGGACTCCACTGAATACATTAGCCATTGATAATCTACCTGTTTAAATGAGCCCTGTTTGAACTCTCATGCTTTGAAGACCTATCTGTTCTTCCAGAAGAGAACACTGAAAGTGCCATGTTTCCTTCTGTGTGATCTCTGCTAGCGGCACTCTGGAATTGTTTTAGTTAAGTCATTTTAGACATAGCATTTATTATCACTGTGGATCTCTACTCGTTGGGTGTTATGAATTCTTTGAAGAAATATATTTTGAAGAGGTATGGGAGGAAGGAATACATTTTATAAAATGTTACAGTGAAGCCCACAACTGACCTTTGACTAATAGGAGTTTTAAGTATGTTAAAAATCTATACTGAACAGTTACAAGAAATTACCAGAGAAAAAACAAGGACTTCAGTGTAGATTTTGCCTTTCTCAAATGAACTTAAAGGAACAAACAAAAGTTAAAGTTTGAATGGAAGAGCCTGTTTTTTTCCCACATCTCGTTGTTGCTGTTTACATTCCTTTGTGGAGCCTACATCTTCCTAAGCTTTTTAGCAGGTATATCTTGAACACTTCTGTTTCATGGTGAAGGCAGAATCGGAGGCCATGGATACTGACAACTGATTCGTCTTTTTTCTGTCTTTTTCCATGACTCTTATCTACTGCCTCATGTTGATTTATAAGAAAAACCTGGAAAACCTACAAAAATAAGTGTTGAGGTTTATCTAGAAAAATATGGAAAATATTGCTGTTATTTTTGGTGAAGAAAATCAATTTTGTGTAGTTTATTTCAATCTAAATAAAATGTGAATTTTGTTTAAAAAAACAAACAAAAACCATGAAAGTAAAGAAATACTATGTAAGGCATCCCTTTGGCTGGTGTATTTTCAAAGTAATTCCTGTGAATTTGAATTTATTTATCTTAATTTATTTATTGGGATTTATCTTATTTTAATTTTCTATAAAAAGTACATTCCTTTACATAAAATATAATTTTGATCTCGATTTGTGAGGGTGAGAATATTCAGTAATAGAAACCATGCACTTTGATAAGTTCATTTCAGTTTTTAAAATGACCCTAATACTTAAGTCTCTATATATGTGTGCAGTGTAAAATGTTGGAACAAAAGAAGTCAGTGTGCATAATCTACAAAATTTCTCAAAAGAAACCATGTAATGCACCCTTTTCTCTCTAAGCTGTTTGTAAAGCTTTATTGACTACATGTAATTCATTTGAGCTTAGTAGGCCACTTTTGGATACCAAAATATTGATTTCAGCTTTTTATTTCCACCTTACTTTGTTTCATCAAGGAACAAGGTATTTCTTGAAGCTCCTATATAATATCCCAAAGTGCAACATCTATTTTTTGCTACCCTCCCTTCATAATGAAGATTCAATATTCATATTGTCCTTCTTTAGCCTGAAACCTCTTCCCTTCCCAGATGGTCTAGTATATTTTATATTTTATTCTAAATCATAAAATTATAGAAAAATAAAATGTTGTGTGTGTAAATGGTCACAGAAGTTATCCAGTCCAATCTTCTGATTTTACAAGTAAGAGAACAGAGACCTTAAAAGAAGAAGAGGTTTGACATACATGTTCTTTGGTGTGACAATGTCTTGAGTATCACTCTTACTAGGCTATATTGGTTATAAACAGTTATTATTTTTGAAAAAATGTGGTGAAGTATACTGGAATGAAAAAGCCTGTATGAATTTTTGCTCAGAGTCAGCAAATCCCTGCTCCTTAGTGCAGGCATTTACTTTGCTCTTTGCAAACATATTAGAGAGTCTTATATTTAAACCATTCAATCATTATCATGTTAGCCTGATGGATTTCCAGGCACCTTCTGAGCCAGAACAGAGTTGTAATTTTAGCTCCTCCCATTGCTTCCAGAGTTTTGTAACTTAAGCTGGATAGGGAGAGAGTATCTCCTTTCTTCTTCTATCCTTGGAACCATGTCTTCCCTTCCTTCATTGGCTTGCTAAAGTCTCCTTGCCTTTTTTTCTCCCTGTGTTGGTGGTGTTCCACCTTATTTGTCATTCAGTCAGGTCACTGGGGCAAACTCCATGACTGGCTCCTGTGTTCTCTAATCTTCTGCCATTTTTTTTTCCCTAGCAAAACCCTCTAGTAGTTAAATGCCACATAATGTCTATTTTTTGTTTAACACTTCCTTAAAATACAATTATTTTTACTTTTTCTCAGTACAATATATCTTTGCCTTAGTGTAGAATTAAAAAAAAATCTCAGTGGTAATAATTCTTTTAACCTTTTCTACCCCTAACAGACTGCTAAAATTTTGTCTCATTAGCAAATTGAAATGCAGAATATACTACTTGAATACTTTGTAAAGAAGGAAACACTTTACTTATATGGCCCTTAAACCACAGATATCAAGAACTTATTTTCCAGAACATTTTGCCAAAAGACAAATTTCAGGAGCAAGACGCATCAGTTCATTACGCTTTGTACAATTCCAATATAAGGACCATTTAAACAGAAACAATGGTATAATTGTTTAGAAAAATGTATTTCCTTTAAAGCAGTTGACTGTTCCACTTATATTTCATTTTTCCTGGACTAGAAACATCACTCTGTATAGAAGTCAATTGATGTATTTTGTGTGAATCCATTGTGTCAGAAAAAATACTTCTACTAAATAATCCTATAATACTGTAAAACAGGATATAGACCTTAATATGCAAAATGGTGTAAAAAGTCAAGAAGTTTCAAATAAAATAGAAAATGATGATTAGACCCATCAGGAGTCTACATTCTCTTGAGTAAACTTAGCAGCACTACATATTTTAAAAGAAAACGAATGAATAATAAATGAATCCCTCAAAATCAAGGGAAAGTTATTAATTTCCTTTTTTCTTTATTTTTTAACTCATGAGTTAAGCGCCATGTAGTTGACAATGTATTCCAATTAAATGCAAACATGTTCTTTGGAGGAAATATAAAGAAAAATTGAATACATTGTTAAGTGACTCATAAATAGCAATAGATGATATTTTTGTCAGAATTTTCCTGATGTTTTTGGATTGTGAGAATCTAGTTATAGGCTCCAATTATTGTATTAAATTGTGTCCGGAAATAAATATTTACCCTCAAAGATTATTTTAATGTTTAATTACCTGAGGTTCTTTTAAGCTTTTCCCATATAGTACAAAAAAGTGTTTTCAATATTAACATATTAAATAAAAATACAGTATTACATACCCACACATAGAAAAATGAACGTAAGAGTGTAGATGTATAAACTTTCACAAAACAACCCACCTGTAAAACTAAAATCCAGATCAAGAAACAGAACGCTTCTACCATCTTAGAAAATCCCTTAACTTCACTCTAATCTCTATTCTTCGCATCCCAAGGGTTAGCAAGTACCTGGACTTCTAATGACATAGAGTATTTTTCTCTGTTCTTGCATATTGTATAGATATGGAATCATGCAATATTTATCCTTTTTTGTGGGGTCTGGGTCTCTCTCTAAACAGTTTCTTTGTGACATTCATTTATATTGTTGCATGTAACTGCAGATTTTACATTTTCATTCTGTCTAGTATTCCATTGTGCACATATACCACAATTTCTTGATCTTTTCTACTGATGATTGGCTTTTGGGTAGTTTTTAGGTTTAGCTCAAACTGGTTGTAGCAATTTGCATCCCCACTCAGCAGTGTCTGAGAGCTCCAGTTGCATGGTGTCGTTGCCACCATTTGATATTATCCGTCTTTTAAACTTATTCAGCCTGTGGGTATGTGCTTTTTTTGTTTGCATTATCTTGATTAATGGTTTTGAGTAAATTTTCCAATGTTTATTTGCTATTTTTATATCCTGTTTGTGAAATGTCTTTTAAAGTCTTTTGACTATTGTTTGGTTGTCTTTTATTTAATGTAGAGGAGCCTTTACTAATATGTTCTGGATACAAATCTTTGTTAGATAAATAGGTCTCCTACACTTTTCACTCTCTTGACAGTGACTTAAAATAGTTCTTAATTTTCCTATAATCCCATGTGTTATTTTTCCTTTAGAAATCCCATGTCTTATTTTTTCCTTTGTTTCTCTATTTAGAAAGAAGTTCTTTGTTATTTTATATAATTACAAATAATTTCTCCAACATACTTCTCTCTCTCCAAATGGTATCTGATGCACAGAGGTTCTCAATTTTACTGTAATCCAGTTTATCATTTTTGGTTGACAGTTTTGAATCTTTCTAAATAAATTTTTACCTATTCCCAAGGCCCATATGTTATCTTACATTTTCCTTAAAAGGTCTATTCTTTTTCTTTAACATATAAATCTGTAATTCATCTGGAATTGATTTCTGGGTATGCTGTGAAGTAGGGAATCGTATTTTAATTTTTATTACATAAAGAATACATATTCATTGTACAGAAAGCAGAATGTTCTACCACCCAAGACTGTCACTCTGACACTGTGATTTGTATATTTCTACACACTGCTATTGTTATTACCTTTTAGTTTTGTTACATAATGGTATTGATGAAAAAGATATTCTTTATTTTTTTTTTCTCTCAGTTATATAAACTAAGACTAAGAAGCCTAGTTCTTTTTCTGAAAAAGTCACCCTCCTGGTCCATGATAAAAAACAAAATGAAACAAAACAAAATGTCTCTAAGTTAATGTGAATGCCTTATTATTTTGTTTCACATTTTTTGTTTGTTTGTTTGTTTTTTTGAGACAGAGTCTCACTCTGTTGCCCAGGCTGGAGTACAGTGGTGTGATCTTGGCTCACTGCAATCTCCACCTCCCAGGTTCAAATGATTCTCCTGCCTCAGCCTCCCCAAGTAGCTGGGATTACAGGCACCTGCCACCATGCCCAGCTAATTTTTGTATTTCTACTAGAGATGGGGTTTTGCCATGTTGGCCAGGCTCGTCTCGAACTCCTGAACTCAGGTGATCCACCCGCCTTGGCCTCCCAAAGTGCTGGGACTACATGCATGAGCCACTGCACCGGGCCTGTTTCACATATTACAGGCTAACTTCTCAAGCAGACTTTTGAGTTTTCCTTCTCCTATGGCAAACTTTCCCATCAAAGTCAGTTAAATACATTATCTTTAGAATCATGAAGGCCTGCAGTTTATTTTCTAACTCTTTCATTTTTGCTTGTATTTTTATTAATTCCTGCATTTTGTTTTCCATGATTTTTTAACCAATATTTTGGTTATTGGCTGAATTAATTTTTCATTCCTTTTAAAAAATTATCTAAAAATTTAAGGTAATAAATTTTCTTCAGAGTCCTGTTGTATCTCTATCCCATTTGTTCTGATGTGTAGCTTTTCATTATTGCTGATTTTTTTTTCTTTTCTTATTTTATTATTATTTATTTTTATGACGGAGTTTTGCTCTTGTCGCCCAGGCTGGAGTACAATGGGCCGATCTAGGCTCACTGCAACTTCCGCCTCCCCGGTTGAAGCGATTCTCCTGCGTCAGCCTCCTGAGTAGCTGGGATTACAGGCGTCTGCCACCATGCCCAGCTAATTTTTGTATTTTTAGTAGAGACGAGGTTTCACCATGTTGGCCAGGGTGGTCTCGAACTCTTGACCTCAAGCAATCCGTGTGCCTTGGCCTCCTAAAGTGCTGGAATTACAGGCGTGAGCCACCGCGCCTGGCCTATTGATGATTTTCTAAAACAATGTTCAAAATATGCATATAAACATGCACATGGATACAATGCAAATATAAATGTTTGCATTTTCTACTTGACTCGAGTTGTTTTAAAACTCCCTCTGAGGCCCGGGCGCGGTGGCTCACGCCTGTAATCCCAGCACTTTGGGAGGCCGAGGCGGGTGGATCATGAGGTCCACAGATCGAGACCATCCTGGCTAACATGGTGAAACCCCTGTTTCTACTAAAAATACAATCAGCCGGGCGCTGTAGCGGGCGCCTGCAGTCCCAGCTACTAGGGAGGCTGAGGCAGGAGAATGGCGTGAACCCAGGAGGCGGAGCTTGCAGTGAGCCGAGATTGTGCCACTGCAGTCCGCAGTCCGGCCTGGGCGACAGAGCGAGACACCGTCTCAAAAAAAAACAAAAACAAAAACAAAAAACAACAACAACAACAACAACAACAACAACAAAACTCCTTCTGAGGCCAGGCGCGGTGGCTCATGCCTGTAATCCCAGAACTTTGGGAGGCCGAGGTGGGCGGATCATGAGGTCAGGAGTTTGAGACCAGCCTGACCAACATGGTGAAACCCTGTCTCTACTAAAAATACAAAAATTAGTCGGGGGTGGTGGTATGCACCTGTAATCCCAGATACTCAGGAGGCTGAGGCAGGAGAATCACTTGAACCCGGGAAGCGGAGGTTGCAGTGAGCCGAGATGAGGCCACTGCACTGTAGCCTGGGTGACAGAGCGAGACTCCATTTCAAAAAACAAACAAACGAACAACAACAGCAAAAACTCCCTCTGAAGAAAACTTTTAGTTTTCCTGCTTTTTTTAGTTTATTACATTGTAATCAGAGAATGTTAGCTAAACTAGTTCTACTTTTTGGAATTTACGAATGTTAAACAAACAGTCTAGACACAACTATTTTTTTAGTTATACTATAAAGGTTATTTACATTCTCATTCATATTCTTGCCCTTTTACCCTGTCATGAAATGGTAGGTATGAATTAAAAACTCCTACTACTAGTCTATTCTTTCCTATATTTCCTACTACTTTCCTACTACTACTAGTCTATCCTTTCCTATATTTCCTTATAATGCTTGTAATTTTTGCTACGTGGCGGTGGTTGCTATGCTGTGCACTTACATACATACTCATAACTGCCATATATTTATTAATTTTTCATTTCACTCTGTAACATTTGGATTGGTTCAGTACCCAACACTGATTTCAGTCTTAGCTGTCAGTTAAAATTTTTCAAAACTGTTTATCATTCCTTTTGCTCTAATTTACCCATTCTTTGGTTGGTTTCCTTTTGGCCTTCAGGAAAATAATCTTTGAATTCTTGCAGATTCAGAACTGTTTGTCTACAGGCTGTATTTGAAAGATAGTTTTGCTGGATAGAATCCTCAACTCATATTTCTTTCCTTGATACACATTAAAGGTTGTATCCTTGATACACAGTAAGAATCTTGTTTGGATGTTGAATGCCTTCTGATGTCTTCTGCTGTTAAATGTTCCTGTGAAGAAATATGACCTATGACTTTTTCCTCATAAATAATATTTATCTTGCCTGGCTAGGAAGAAAATTAATCTTTATTTTAAAGCCCAGTAGTTTTACTAGGAAATGTCTTTATGTTAACCATTCTTGGTCAATTTCTTTCTACTCAATGTGTTTGTCAAATATGAAAATTTAAGTCTTTCATTTTAACAAAAGCACTGTTGAATTATACCTTAAAATTTGTTCTGTTCACTTTTTTTGTTCTTCAGCGACTTCTCCCAACATGTATATGTGGATCTCCAATGTATATCTTTTATTTATATTTATCTCCCTATCTCCCTAGTCTGTCCCTCTCTCTCCCTCTCTTCTTCCCTCCCCTCCCCTCCCCTCCCCTCCTCTCCCCTCCCCTCCCCTTCCTTTCCATTCCTTTCTTCCCTCCTCTATTTTCATTTCAATGTGGTCAGTTTCTCATTTTCTCCATATTCCTTATTGTGTTTTTCATATTGCCTATTTTCCCTTGTGCAAGTTTCAATTTATTTTGTTAGGATAATTTCCCCTCTCTACTTCTTTTCTGAGTTCTTCCAGATCATATTTTATTTCTTTCTGTTGTCCTTCTATATCTTCCCAGAGTTCCTATGTTTCTATTTTGAGGTCTTACTTCAAAAGTAGTCCCTTCATTAATTTTTAAAAAAATCCATGACAAAATGTTTGGTGACGACTTTTGTTTGCTCCATGGCAACCTGTTTGCAGTGTTCTTTCATCTGTAGGTAAGTTTTGATGTTCCTTCCCATGTTTGTTTCTTATAACACATTTTTATTTATTAAATGCAATCCTTAAAAAATAAAACATCCTTCTTTCAGCCAGAACTGCCATCTTCCAGTAATTTACCAAAATGACAAACACAAAGGGAAAGAGGAGAGGCATCTGATACACGTTTTCTAGGCCTTTTAGAAAACATGGAGTTGTTCCTTTGGCCACATATATGCGAATCTATAAGAAAGGTGATATTGTCGACATCAAGGGAATAGATACTGTTCAAAAAGGAGTACCCCACAAGGGTTACCATGGCAAAACTGGAAGAGTCTACAATGTCACCCAACATGCTGTTGGCATTGTTGTAAACAAGTCAAGGGCAAGATTCTTGCCAAGAGAATGAATGTGCGTATTGAACACATTAAGCACTCTAAGAGTTGAGATAGCTTCCCGAAATGCGTGAAGGAAAATGATCAGAAAAAGAAGGAAGCCAAGGAGAAAGGTACCTGGGTTCAACTGAAGTGCCAGCCTGCTCCATTCAGAGAAGCACGCTTTGTGAGAACCAATGGAAAGGAGCCTGAGCTGTTGGGACCTATTCCCTTGATTAATGGTTCCTTATGAATTATTCATATTTCCTATGAATTCATGGCATAATAGTTGTTAAAAAAAATACCTCCGGACTGTAAAAATGTTTCTCTCCATTGAGTAGAAGTGTGGTGTCCTCCTCCCGCAAAGAAACATTTAAAGTAAATTTTAATTGTGTCCTAATTCATTATGTAATGTCTTTACTATTCAAATTTAAAGTACTTCTTGCTGAAAGATGTGAGGTAGCTTATTGTGCAACACATTACTCAATTGGTTAGAAAACGGTCAGATATTATTTATGAAACATTTGTACCGGTTTGAAGATAGTCCCTTTAAATCATCATGGAACAAATAAAATAATTTATAAAATAAAATAGAACATCCTTGAATTAGCTGGATTTTCTTGGACTAGCTATTTATTGAGGCTGAGAGGTGTAGACTAGCCTTCTAGCCTCTGTAGTTCTCTGCTGTTACAGAGACAGATTGTTTCTTCCAGCTCTGGCTCCTCTTTGTTATTATTTGCATGGCTCACTTCCTCTGCTTTTCTGGTCAAAATTTGCTCCAAGAGTACTTCTGCTGGCAACATGCTCATGTGCTCAATCTCTGATATTCCACAGATGGAATATAGCTTTCACAAAACAAGGTTAACACTCACCTTCAGCAAACACATTTTTTTTTTCTGGTGTAACTTGACATCTGCCTCTGCTAAGCCTCCTTGCTCCTCTCTGGATAGTTTACTTCTCCATATGGCTTCTACCTCATTTGTTTATGGTAGCCGTTATGTGATCTGGGAGTTATCCCTCTTCTTTAAAAAAACAAAATTTCCAGGAAGTGAGAGTGAACTATTCTGGTATATACAGTAATATTCATCTTTTAAATTAATTTCTTTATATTTCATCTATATGAAGCATTACCATCTTAAAAAATAGTGCACATGCACGTGAAGCAACTGTGGAACAACAGGGAAAGAATCACCCAGAAACATTAGAGGTAACAGTGCCTCTGGCTATTACAAAGCCAGGAACAGTCTGTTTTTGCTAACTACATTGGGAAGCCTTTTGATTCATGGGCATTGGATAGAGTACACAGAGGGTCTTGCCTTAGTAGTAGAAGATAATTCGCCCTAGACTGAGCCCTGCTTTACTCTTGCTTAACAAATCTTAAAAGCAAGAAAAGAGACGACTTGTTTCCAAGCAACTTAACTTCATTCAGAATAAAGTTCAAGAATAATTATAAGAATTCAAAAATATCCAGTACCCCAAAATGTAAAATTAACAGTGTATGACATCCAATAAAAAAAATCATCAGGCATTCAAGAAGCAGGAAAATATGACAAATATTAAGGGAAAAATCATTTCACCTAAATTCACTGAGCACTGACCCTTATGTTAGAATCGACATCAAATGAATTATAACTGCATTTCATATGTTCAAAAAGTTAAGTAGAGGTATGTAAGATACAAAATAAGATTCAAGTTAAAGTTCTAGAGATAGAAATGACAATATGTGAAATGAAAGGTACATTGAATAGGATTAATGGCAGAATAGACAAGGCAGAAGAAAAGATTAGTAAACTTGAAGACATGGCAATAAAATTATCAAAAATGAAACACAAAAAGAAAGATAATTTAAAAAAGGAAACAGAGCTTCAGAGAGTTGTGGGACTTCATGCAAGCTGATATATGTTTAACTGGAGTCCTTGAAAGAAAACAGAGAGAGGAAACAGAAAAAGTTTTGACCCTAAAGATTCTTCCAGAAAGCTCCTAGAATTGATAAAAGAATTCAGTGAAGTTTTTAGATACAAAATTAATGTACACGAATTAGTACCTCTTCTATACACCAACAGTGATCAAGCTGAGAACCAAATCAAGAACACAACCCCATTTACAATAGCTGCAAAAAAAAATACTTAAATACAAAACTACAAAACACTGCTGGAAGAAATCATAGATGACACAAACAAATAGAAACACATCCCATACTCATGGATGGGTAGAAGCAATATTGTGAAAATGACCATACTGCTAAAAGTAATCTACAAATTCAACACAATTCCCATCAAAATACCACCATCATTCTTCACAGAATTAGAAAAAAAATTCTAAAATTCATATGGAACCAAAAACGAGCCTGCATAGCCAAAGTGAGACTAAGCAAAAAGAACAAATCTGGAGGCATCACATTACCTGATTTCAAACTAAACTATAAGGCCATAGTCACCAAAACAGCATGGTACTAGTATAAAAATAGGCACATAGACCAATGGAACAGAATAGATAATTCAGAAATAAACCCAAATACTTACAGCCAACTGATATTCAACAAAGCAAACAAAAATAAAGTTGGGGAAAGGACACCATTTTCAACAAATGGTGCTGGGATAATTGGCTAGCCACATTTTGGAGAATGAAACTGGATCTTCATCTCTCACCTTATACAAAAATCAACTCAAGCTGGATTAAGGACTTAAATCTAAGACCTGCAACTATAAAAATTCTAGAAAATAACATTGGAAAAACCCTTCTAGACATTGGCTTAGGCAAGGATATCATGACCAAGAACCCCAAAGCAAATGCAATAAAAACAAAAATAAATAGCTGGGACTGAATTAAACTAAAGAGCTTTTGCATGGCAAAAGGAACAGTCAGCAGAGTAAATAGACAACCCACAGAGTGGGAGAAAGTATTCACAGTCTATACATTTGACAAAGGACTAATATCCAGGATCTACAATGAACTTGAACAAATCAGCAATAAACAACAAACAATCCCACCAAAAAGTGGGTGAAGGACATGAATAGACAATTCTCAAAAGAAGATATACAAATGGCCAATAAACATATAAAAAATGCTCAATATCACTAACAATCAGGGAAATGCAAATGAAAACCACAATGTGATACCACCTTATTCCTGCAAGAATGGCCATAATCAAAAAATTAAAAAATGATAGATGTTGGCATGGATGTGGTAAACAGGGAACACTTCTACACTGCTGGTGGGAATGTGAACTAGTACAACCACTATGGAAAACAGTGTGGAGATTCCTTAAAGATCTAAAGGTAGAACTACCATTTGATCCAGCAATTCCACTATTGTGTATCTACCCAGAGGAAAAGAAGTCATTACACGAAAAAGATACTTGCACACATATGTGTATAGCAGCACAATTCATAATTGCAAAAATGTGAAACCAACCTAAAAGCCCATCAATCAATGAGTGGATAAAGAAACTGTAATATATATATATATATATATATATATATATATATATAAAATGAATACTACTCAGCCATAAAAGATGAATTAATGGCATTTACAGCAACCTGGATGAAATTGGAGACTGTTATACTAAGTGAAGTAACTCAGGAATGGAAAACCAAACATCGTATGTTCTCACTCATAAGTGGGAGCTAAGCTATGAGGATGCAAAGGCATAAGAATGAGAAAATGGACAATGGACTTTGGGGACTCAGGGGGAAAGGGGGGGAAATGGTTGAGAGATAAAAGACTACAATAGGGTGCAGTGTATACTGCTTGGGTGATGGATGCACCAAAATCTCACAAATCACCACTAAAGAACTTATTCATGTAGCAAAACACCACCTGTTCCACAATGAACTATGGAAATAAAAAAAATCAAAATAATAATAGTTGTACTATAGTTATATATGTAATATGTGAACATTAGAGAACACAGGATTAAAGGTATGCAGAAATTCTCTTAAAAAAGAAAAAGTTTTGAAAAAATAATGACTTCAAATTATGCAAATTTGATGAAAATAAATTTGGGAACCCACAGTTCCCAAAACACTCAATGAACTCCAAGCACAAGAAACATTAAGAAAATCACGTCAAGTCTTATTATAATCAATTTGCACAAAACTAGTGACAGAAAAATCTTAAAAGTGTTCACAATAAAAAGATACCCTATTGCAGAAGATGAGTATAACAGATTTTTCATTCGTGACTTTTTTGTTAGAAAAAAATCTAGAAAGAAGCAAGAAGACAATTAATCAATGTCTTCAAACTACTAAAAGAAAATCTACAGCTTTCAGCATAGAATTCCATACTCAGAAAAAATAGGCTTAAAAATAAAGATGAAATCAATACTTTTTAAGACATACAAAAGTTGACAGAATTCATTATCAGCATACTTACACTGTAAGAAAGGCTAAAGGAAGCTTTTCAGGGAAAAGAAAATTGATGTTAGATGAAAGCAACTGTTTAAATAAAATTGCAACAATGCAATATGGGATTTATAACATATGAAAAAGTAAAAAGTAAAAAGATTGGAAGAAAGAAATTGCATTGGCATACTGTTACTTGAAGATAGAGATAAGCTAAATATGTATACTATAAATCCTGAAATAACCAGTTATATAACAAAACAAGGAATGGAGTAGTAAAGGAGATTAAATAGAATAAAAAACATATTAATTTAACCCAAAAGAAGACAGATGATGAAGAAAAAAGGAATGAATAATGATAGGACAGATAGAAAACAAATAGCAAGATGATAGACTTGAATGTAACTATATAAATTATTACATTAAATGTAAATGGTATAAATATCCCAACTAAAAGACAGAGATGGTAAGATTGGCTGATAGTATGCCCAATTATCCCTAGGTTATATACATTTTAGTATTTGTATTTATTCATTTAATGAATATTTAATGTATTTCTATTTCATAGGGGGAACAGAACTTGGTTCTGGTGATATAATTTAGTATTAAATGCAGGTAAGTAAATATACAATTAATACAGAGTGTAATAAGTGGCTGGGTAGGAGTTTGATTTTTCTCTGCATTCCTGGAAACAATGACAATGTTTTAAAATTATTAACAAAATGACCACAGGTTGCACTGCTTTAATTACACTGCTGGATAATTTTCATACCAATTAGAATATATGAAGAGTTTCTACTAAGCAGTCAGCTATTTATAATTACAAATGAAGCAGTATCTGTGGAGTCTTCTAAAAAATCCACTTTGCACTTATTATTTATCTGTTTTCTTCCTGTACTAGAGCAGAGGTTTTCAACTGGGGCCAATTTTGCCCTCAAGGGAGATTTGGCAATATCTGGAAATATTTTTGGTTGTACAACAGGGGTGGGGTACTACTGGCATCGAGTGGGTGGAGGCCAGGGATACTGCTAAACATAGTACAAAGCACAGCATAGCCTCCAATAACAAATAATTATCCAACCCCAAAAGTCAATAGTGCCTTGGTTGAGAAACCTTGAATTTCAGTGGCCAACTAATCCTAGTTTTCAAAAGACTTCCCAGGTTTCAGCAATGAAAATCTTGCACCTTAGGAAATTCCCCAGTCTCAGGTAAATCATGAAGTTGACCTTCCTAATTCCTACCTATTAATATTAGAAAAGCAGTATATATTCAAAGAGTTGTTCCTTTTAGTATGAACATTCAGTATTCCATAATCAGCATAAATATGCATTGAGAACATAGTTTGTTCAGTATTATGTCAAGAATGTTACCTGTATTGTCTCTTTTAATCATCTTAACGATTGCACGAGATTACTATTATTAACTTTATTTTACAACTGAGAAAAAGTAGGCTTACATTAGGCAAATTGTTCAACGTTATACAGCTGCTTACAGTAGAATTAGGATTATAAAACAAGGTCTATTAACCCCTAAGTATAGTAAGAATATTTCTTCTTTGCAGGATTGAATATATTTTCTCCACACTGTGCCAAAAACTGATCACATGGCTTGTGTTTATAATGATTAATGTCTCAATTACAAATCAAACAATATTTTATTAATTATTATGTTATATTATTATTATTATTTTTAGAGACAGGATCTCACTCTGTTGCCCAGACTGGAGTGGTAGCGTGATCATAGCTCACTGTAACCTTGAGCTCCTGGGCTCAGGAATGATCCTTCTGCCTCAGTCTCCCCAGTAGCTAGTTCAACAGGCAAGTGCCGCTATGCCTAATTTTTTTTTTTTTTTAGAAAAGGAGGTCTCACTGTGTTGCCCAAGCTGGTCTCAAACTCCTGGCCTACATGATTTTCCTACCTCTGCCTCTCAGAGCACTGGGATCAGGTACCACTTATGAAATTCCTCTGACATACCATTTAACTTACCTATTACCTCCATGAAGCTCAGAGAGATTATATAATTCATTCTGGATTAGCATCAAGTTAGACCCAAATCTCTTTGGTTTCAAATTTCATACATTTCAAAGAATTCCATAAGTGATAGCTCTAATTATCCATGTGAGGAAATAGTTTGAATTAAATGGCATAGATTAGCTTATTCATGACATTTTCATTAGCAGAGTAGGAAGAAAGAAGAGAGATAATGTGAATATCAATAACATTTATAGCTCAGTATAATGAAAAAGCATTTGGAGTCAGAAAGGATTAGTAGAAATCCAGCTTAGATACTGTACGACAATGTAGCATCTATCTTCTATGAAATGAGGAAAACAATACATTTTACCGAACATTGTAAAGATAATAATGATATAGTATACACACCCCACATACCTTGTCATTTATTTGAAAAATGATGCCGGGCACTGTGGCTCTAGTCTGTAATCCCAGCACTTTGGGAGGCTGAGGAGGGTGGATCATCTGCAGTCAGGAGTTTGAGACCACCCTGACCAACATGGTGAAACCTTGTCTCTACTAAAAATACAAAAATTAGCCAGGCGTGGTGGTGAGTGCCTGTAGTCCCAGCTACTTGGGAGGCTGAGACAGGAAAATTGCTTAAACCCAGGAGGTGGAGGTTGCAGTGAGCCGAAATCGTGCCACTGCCCTCCACCCTGGGTGACAGAGCGAGACTCCATCTCAAAAAAAAAAAAAAAAAAAAAAAAAGGAAAAAGGAAAAAGAAAAAAAAACCCCCTCGCCCCATTCCTAGAGCAAGCTGAAAATCAAATGCTTGATTGTAAATACTGCCCTGAGTTACAAACATTCAGTGATGGAAATGAAATATCAAATTTTCCCTGTAGTCAGCAATGAGATCGCCAATTAAACAGGTGCAGTTCTATTTTCCGGTATTTGTAGGAGAGAAGGTATGGCTCCTAATGTGAAGACACATTCAGAGCTGCAATGTAATTAAAATGACTCAATTATAATGTACTGAAGGTAACCACTAAATAGACAGGTGTGAGTAAAGTCCATTTTTGTTTTGTTGAGAATAATACTATGTTTAGCTTAGGAAAAAAATCCTAATACTATGTTTAGCTTAGGGAAAAAATCCCACCAGAAGTCTATAATTCTTTGGTGAATGAAATGTCACCATTTCATTCATTGTGAGAAAAGAGTACAAAAGAATGGGAATGATTATGGAAGAATTACTATCACCAAGCTGGGTGATTTCCTTGGGAGATGTAAGATTAAACCCTCTTTCATTGAACAAGATTGTTCCACATTTGTGGTGAACAACAGATGACCAAGTGTATGATATAAAAGTGAAGAGGCATGCCATCAGAGGTCAATTCAAAGAGTGCAGCATTTCCATTGTTGAGAGCTCAGAGGAGGTAGAGCAGTCAGGAACTAAATTAAAAGTGTTTTCCATTGTGTGTGTGAAGATTTACTCATATACTCCTTTCCTTTTTTTCTTATATTCTTTCTCTCCCCTGGTTGGATTTCAAGACAATCTGACTACTCCCACCCCCTTTGCTTTCATACTGGATATAGAGAAAAGTAATTATGTAACCTGCAAATCAAACAGGTGGATTTGAGAAATGAGAAATCGTACTAAAATAATTGCTTTCGGCTACCACTGGGGTGTATTCAATTTAACAGACACCTGGAGACAACTGGATTCAGAGCCACAGTAATTGTAGAGGAGGATAATTGTGAATATACGGGATTATTTGTATATTATAAACAAAGTGTATATGAATACTGTGGAACTAACGGCAAAAACTCTCGCAGGCAGGGCAGATCCAAGTTTTGTGGGTCTTGACGTTTATATAATTTTGGAGGGCTCTTGATACAAAATTAAGTACAAATATGAATATTAAAAGTAGAAAAATAAACCACAGTAAGTTACTAAAACTTTGGAGACTCAGATCCTTTTCTGAATTTATTTCGGCAATTGTCAGAAGTGCTTGTGTGCAAACTCGGCTTCCTCGCCCCACCTATGGCACTCAACTCCCGGCAACTCCCAGCACACACAGGGGCCCATGCAAGTGAGGCCCGGTCACTGAGCTTCATTGGTAGCATCCTCTGCCTACAAGAACTTCCGTTGTAGCTTATTTTATTTTGTTTGAGAAGCCTAAAAGTACCGTAAAACATAAAAAACAGAAACGTTCTATCTGATGCTTGTCATTTCATCTAAGAGCTCAAAACCCTAGGCACCTTTCACGTACGCGGGTGCTTGCATCTCGCTGGGTTTCATAGGTCCGGAATTGGTGCCCAGCCGGGCCTTGGGGCTACTCAGCAAGTTGCGCGCCCACTGGGGCAGCAGAAGGGTACCGCAGTCCCCTTGCGGCTGAGTGGAGAAGGGAGGGGGCTGCGCGGGGAAAAGCGAGCAGGGGCCGCGCCTCCCGCTGATTGGCCGGGAACAGCCCATAGGGGCGGGCTCTCCGCGGCGCTCGCCGGTCCGGGGTGGCTATATTGGCACCATTCCTGCTAGGTCGAGTTGCTTCCCCGCGCCGAGCTGAACCTGAGCAGAGAGTTTCTGAGGGCAGTGCGGGCGCAGGAAGGGGAGTGAGGCTGCAGTGCGATGAAGCAGCGGCTCAGCGAGCGGAGACAGGCGGTGTGGCTGGACCAGCCGGCCCAGGGCCCGCGCTGCTGTTCCCTAGGCTGCTGAGGCGCGGAGAGCGGCGGGCGAGAGGGAGGAGAGGGATCGGAGCGCGAGGGAAGCCGGCTTGGCTGCCGGCGGCTCTGGTGGGCCTCCCCGATCGGGGTCCCCAGGGTGGAACCATGTGGGTGGCCAAGTGGCTGACTGGGCTGCTCTACCATCTCTCGCTCTTCATCACCAGGTCTTGGGAAGTTCACTTCCACCCCAGGCAAGGTAAAGTCACCGCGAGACGCCTTCAGCGGCGAAGTGGGGGCGCGGGGCCCGAGTGGGACATGCAGGTCGAGGGGACGAGCGGCTCAGCCCGTTGGGGAACGCTGGCCCTGCTGGAGCTCCCGGGACTCCCGGACCAGTCAGCCCGAGAGGTCGCGACTGCGCCGGGTTTCGAGGAATCGCGCGCGCCTAAGACGCATCGCACTCCCAGGACCACACGGCGGGGGCGCAAGGGGCAGGGGGTCGCTTGCACCCGGAGGGAACGAGTTGGCGGCTGCGGGGAGGTTAGGAGGTACTGGGGAAAGAAGTGGGTTGCTTAGGGCCATTAGTGGTAGGGTCTTTGCTTGGGGAGGGTAGGGCAAGTTGGGGGTGTGGGAAAGCAGAGCACTAACCGTCCCAGTGCACGTGTGTGTGTGTGCGTGCGCATCAGCATGTGTGCATTTGTCATGCCCCTGGCTGTACTGGGACCTGGGACCTTTAGCGGGGACGTTTGGTGGAAGAAGTTTAGAGTTGGACAATGAGGAACGCGTGGGAGCTCACTGGTCCTGTCGCTGTGGTTGCAGAAGCCCTGGTGAGGACACTGACCTCCTACGAAGTAGTGATCCCCGAGCGGGTCAATGAGTTTGGAGAAGTGTTCCCTCAGAGCCACCACTTCAGCCGGCAGAAACGCAGCTCCGAGGCGCTGGAACCCATGCCGTTCCGAACACACTATCGCTTCACTGCCTACGGGCAGCTCTTCCAGCTGAACCTGACCGCCGATGCATCCTTTCTGGCCGCCGGCTACACCGAGGTGCACTTGGGAACCCCGGAGCGCGGGGCCTGGGAGAGCGACGCAGGGCCCTCGGACCTGCGCCACTGCTTCTACCGCGGCCAGGTCAACTCACAGGAGGATTACAAGGCCGTCGTCAGCTTATGCGGAGGCCTGGTGAGTGTCCTCGGGTCCCTTGGCATTTTCTTGGGATCCAGGCAAGGGCTACATTCAGCGAACGGGGCCTTGGGTTTTCGAGTTGGTGGCTGATGACCCTGGAGTTCAGGTTGGGCTACAAGAAGGGTTAACACCAAGCCAGAGGCAACTCCTTCGGAAGGCTCTCGTGGCAGGATGAGCAGGTCTCTGCCTGCTGGGCAAAACCGACCCTCTGTGCAACGCTGATGAAAGATGCTCTTTCATCATCCCTGGAGTGGTGATCAGGGAGTGGCATGTGGGACCACTGTTACAATGGAGTGTGTTTTCCGAATGGAGGGCAGGCTGTTTGACTCAGATGTACCCTTTCGTGGTCCTATTGAGGCAGAATCCCCTGGATTTACTTAGATAAGTTTGTTTCTGGAATTTGATAGAAGGAAAGGAGAATGAATATACATAAAATGAAATGGCTCCCACTGGCAAGGTCTGAATAGGAAAAGTTCATTTTGTTGATGGTATGGGGATGGCCTGTGAAGTAGAGTAGGGAAGAGGTTGAATCTGTTTAAAATGCATCATACTTGAAAACAGTCTACCTACAGAGATCTATTGGTTATGTCTATTATATTTTTGTGGTGGTAATCAGTTGACACATATATCACATATATCACACCAACCATAATGTGATATAAAAGTATCATTTTATTGGTGATAAAGCCACAATGTCTGTGGTTTCACCTACCTTCATACTTGAAGGAAATGCTCAGTATCAGAGGTTAGTGAAAATAAAGATGTAACTTTTTTCCATCCAAGTTCATGGAACCCCAGGGTAAGGACAGTTGTTTTAAAACATATATAGGGTCACTCCATCAGTAACTCCTCTGACAAATACATATTCAAGAAAAAACAAGAACTAGGAATTTGGTTACAGGATTCTACAGTTCCTAAGTATCTAGCTTTTGTTTAGCAGATACATACTTTTACAAAAGTTACTTCTGGAAGGTGTTCAAAGATATTTTTAGAACATCAACACTGTTTATTCTTTGATTAAATAAAAAATCGATAACATTTCTCTGCAGTTCAAATGTAATACTCCTTTAGCTTAACTGATTTAAGATGTCTTCCTGGATGTGAGCTCTTTTTCAAGTGATTATCTTGAGTTGTTTTTTACATGAAATGGCTAGAACCATTTCCTTTCTTTCTTCCATGTAAAATACTTGCAGCATCACAATGGCAGAATCACACTCTAATATTTACATAGCCACCTATACTTCAAAGGATAAAAAATTCTCCTTCTAAAACCTTTCTAAAATAATGTTTAGTTTGTCTGGAAAATCCTAGACTTGCTACCACAAATTTGTCATGGTCATTATGTTTTCTCATGGAAAAGCATTCCAGATGGGAAGGCATTATAGGGAATGCTGTTTCTGCTCATTTTGATTCATAATGTTGATGTAGTTAAATTATTATTCAGTATCCTTTTTTAAAATTTTTAATTTTTGTGGGTACATAGTAGGTATATATATTTATGATCAATATCCTCTTTTTGAATTCAGAAAGCAGTTAAAGATTTTTGAGTCATAACTTTCTAGTCACTGTGTCATTTTGGATACAGTTGCCCAAGTCATCATCATACTTTTTTTGTTTTATAACCTAGTTCATTTTATTAACATATCTAAAAATTAATATTAATATTTTTATAATGTTACGTGTGAAGATTTATTATTTCCTCATTTATGTGGATAATTTAATGTATTATACAATATATTATGTGTAAGCTAATCAGCAATGTTTATCTTCTTTAGCAATGTACTCATTAATCAAAAATGAAATCAATCATTTGTGTTATATAAATTTTATAATAAAACATTCAGAACAAAATTATTTAATTTAGTTGAGGGATTACTAGAAATTACAAACAAATAAAATGATTTGTTCTGAATGTTCTTTTACTAAATTTTTGAAGAGGAAAAATCACCTATAGGAGTCATACTTTCAATGGCAAGTAAATAATCCCATTTATGTACTTTGCTTTTGATAATTTATTGATATTATCAGAAGTAGTTGGTAAAACATTTAAACGTTTCTTTTCATACCTCCATAACTTAGCTTTATTTTACATAATTTCTCTGTATTTGCATAAGGCTTAGTTGCATACTTCAATCATTGTAGAGACAGAAATTTTCCAGTAACATTGGAAATAACTAGAGGTATCAAGATCTACATTTTTTTCAGTAGTGTGATCATAATCAATTGTAAGTCTAAATTACTGATGAGATTAGTGACTTTTTAAAAATTTTGCTTTTTTTATATTAGCACTAAAACGGATATTAGCTACCTATTTATGATTATATATATTTATTTCTACACTGACTCTACGATTAAATTTCTTTGGATTAATAGTTTCATCAAATAATAGAACCTGGTAGATTTTAGAATCCATTTGTAATTATACCAGATTCCCCTTTTTAGTCTCAGATCAGCCTTTAGTCTTTGTATCTAGGTAAATTGTAGTATCCGAAACGTGGACCAGATGAATTGTTTGCAGATCAATGTTGATACAAAACTTGGGAATTCAATAATGCTAACCTGATGGCCCTGCTCCTACTTGCTTCCTAGTTTATCTTTGTCACCTTGTGTACTTGACATCTGACTTTGGCCTCTCAGTCCATTAAACATTAAGGTTGAAGTTTGCTGAAAGATTCTCAGAGCTAGTCTTATTAATTTAGAGATGTTCTCTTCTTTTTCTAGTCGCTTTTTGCTTTACTTTAGTTTTGCTTTTAATCATGAATGGATGTTGTAGTTTATTAAATGTTTTTCCTGAGTATATTGAAATGAGCATCCAATTTCATTTCTTTTTCTGCTAATGAGTGTTGTTTCATATATTGGTGGATTCAAGAATTCATTGACCATTGATAGAAACTGACTATATACAGGGTTATAACATGTTATGAGGTCTTTGTATTGTTTGGGAGAGGGGTGAGGAAATTGTACCGTCCTTCAGTTCCTCAAGTTTCTGGTGATGTTCTTTGTGCCATAGTTTCATTGTACTTTTCTGTTAACAGCAGCTGATTTCTGGGCCTGAGAACTTATGGCCTTTTTTCTCCTTGTTCAATGAGAGCTCACTGGTCTTGACTCATCCTCCTCTGGGCTCTCACTAGTGCTGTATATCCCTCTGAATTCTGGCTATAATATCCATTTGATTTCTTGTCTCAGTGATTCATTGTGCAGCCTTCAAATACAAAGTCCTGCTGCATCACCTTCTCCAGGTAAACTGGTTTGGTGATGCTATTGCTCTTCTTGCAGACTCCTCTAAAGGCCTCAAGCCCTCTATGGCATTTGAGAGTCAAGAGGGATTCAGTTCCTCTCTTTGTCGAACTCTTCTACACCTCTAAATTTGATGTGTGTAGGGAACCCTTTCAGAGGGTTCCTTCCTTGAGTCCCACATAGTCAGCACCCTGGAACACCTCTTTGGGCAGTCCCTTTGAACAATGCAATATGCCTTCTGTTTCTGGGATTTTAACCCCCCAGTGGAGAAGTTAATGTACATACATCTTAGCATCTGTTTTCTTTGCCTCCATTGCCTTTCCCCTTCCCCCCCCCCCCCAGTATCTACTGAGTTCCATTTTCACATCTCATTTAATTGACCTTTTGCCTTTCCATCTTCCCAACTGAGGTAGACTCTCTCATTCCCTTCGCTGGTGGCAGCGAATGTGGCTTTTAGAGAAAAAGAATGAAAAACAAATCAAATTAATATTTTCAAAATATCTCTGTATAACCATTTGTTAAAGTTGACACCCCAATGTATTTATTGATTCCATTTAGTTGTTAGTTTTGAATTAACCCCAAACATGTGAACTAATACTTTCTTTTAATTTCTATATGGTTAAATTTCCCCCACTTTTAGAAGTTTTGGTATTTATGTTTTTCTCTGAACCATAACTAGTATTGTTTAGTTTTTTTCCTAAGTATTTTGAGCCCAAGAACCAGAAGAGTCTAAGAGTCTGGCAGAAATTTTCTTTGTTTAACATGTATATAATTCTTGCTTTTCTAATCTTTTCTTCTCTATAATTTTTATTTTCCATAAGTGTAAGTATTTATTCATCCCATAATTCAAACATTTCTGAATAGAGATTTATTTATACATTTCCAAGATCTATAAAAAGTATAAAAATGGAACTGAATCATAAAATTATCTATAAGTAATGTAATGGCTAATCAAACTCTATGTTTTTAATCCATTGATAGGCTATCTCATAACACATATAGTTACCAGGACTTAATATCCCTATATCCAACTCTAAACTTCTTTTTTATGGTTGTATTATTTATCATCTCATAATGTTGTTAAATACTCTTGCCAAAGTATTTAGAGATCAGTATTTAATAAGTTGGCATATACTTGTCAGGATGGAATTGACAAACTTTACACAGGCTGTTTCTGACAATCCCTCATGCTTCTGGTAGCCCTTTTCTCATATTACCTAGGGTGTTCAAGTCTTCCCAAGGTCTTCAGGGATTAACTCAACTGCCTAGACAGTTAACTTCTCTATTTCTTGGTGGGATTTGAGGCAATGCAGTCTTTCTGGTTGAAGGAAACAGTTTCCAGATGTCATGAAACCAGACATTGCATCTGACTTATACATGGAGTAGAGCTTGTCATGGCTGTGTGTACTTTTGAAGTTTCTCACATGAACCATTCTGCAACATGTCAAGCATTACCTCTCTGATGACTGATTATTGAGTTGCTCTAGTAACTTCTTGTTCAGACAGGAAATAAGAATATAGAAACTATCAATAGTGTTTTTACTGTTTTTTGTGTATTCTGGCAAAATTTTAGTTTTATTATTTTCCAAACTTTCTATTTTCCAGGACTAATATAGCCTTGGATTATTACACATGCCATTCTGTATTCATATTTTTTCTTATTGGGAAAACTAATAAGAACCTCTTTTGGCTATTCATGTACTTGCTGCAATACTAGTCAAACAGCAGTATGGAAAATTTCTTATGCTGTTCTTTTAACATTCTAGTGTGTGTTAGTCCAGGTCTTTCAAGAGACAGATGCAAAGATAAGATTTTAGTTAGGGGAAGTGTCTGTGTTAGAGAAACTAAGGAGAGAGCTTGGAGAGCTGTGTAAGAGCTTATGTAAGAAAAAAAGGCTTACATAGGGGAAAAAAAGGATGAGAATGTTGGGTAGTAGCATCCTAGGCTGCTGGGCAGTCCAAGCAAGGTTGAGCAAAGCTGTCCTTGAGACAGACTTGGCCAGAACAAGAGTCTATGGCTCTCGAGAACAGGTCTGCCATGATATCCCTACCATACTCAGTTACTGACAGGGAGAAGTCCTTGGGAGCTATGGCCAGGGTGCAAACACTGTGATGGATTTCAAAGTGCCCTTGCTAAAGTAGACAACATAAAAAGTGCTATGTAAACTTTGAGGAATGAAATAATTAAGGAAGGAGTGATTAAGAGAGTTGTGAGACCTCTGCTGGGCAAGACTTCTCAACTGGACTTTGAGGAATGAATAAACATGGATATGAACATTCAAGGACTTCTCGTGGACTGTGCAGCTGAAAAACAGGGTAGATTTGGTAGTGAGAGTTTAAGACCAAGGAATCAGATTGTTAAGGTCCTGAAATGCATTGTAAAGGAGTGAGAATTTGAACAGTATGTGGTAGGTTTGTTCAATGTATTAGGAGGCACATCTCCTCTTATGCACCATTGTGCAGGGTACAGGGGAGGCAGTGAGTCACTGAGAAGACCAGTGTTGTAGTCTATTACCCTACTGCGGGTAAGGAAGAGAGGCTATTTAAAGTAATGTTGCAGTGGGGAAGGAGAAGAGTGGGTACCTATGGACCGTATGCTACTGCAGATCAGTGCTTCCTTACTGGGAGCAGTTTTGTCCCCCAGAAGACATTTGGCAATGTCTGGAGACAATTTTTGTTGTTGCAACTGTAGGTGCATTGAGGCGAGCATGCTACTGGCAGAGCATGGGTACAGGCCAGCAATATCCCACAATGCACAGCACAGCCCCCTACACAAAGAATTATCAAGCTGTCCGTAGTGCTGAAGTGGAGCAGCCTTGCAGGAGACCCCTTAGAATTCTGGAGCATTGGTGAAGGAGACCAAAAAGGTTTTAATGACTCTGGTTTAAATGACTGAATGATCTTGTGGCTGTTAACCAAAAAAGGCAATGACAGAAGTGGCAAGAAAGGTAATTATTCTGGAGACACTTGTTTGATTCTATCACAGATTTACTCTAATCTTCATAATTGCTTGAATTTATATTTGCTCTTCTCTCTGTATAGAATGTCCTTTCCCTCAACCTCCTAACTGTCCTTCCTGATCCATTTTGAGCTGCCTTCCTTTTCCCCTGATCTTCTCTTGGCAAAATTGACCAGGGCGTCCTTGTTGTACCAGTTGACGTTTTATGCACATGTACTCTCATTACATATTAAATTAAAGCTAGGTGTCTGCATTTCTATTTCATTTATAGAATTAGAAGGTAGAAATGATAGTCATATTTCTTTTAGCACCTAATATAACATATAAAATTGCTCAACACATGTATTATGAGTAAGATAAGCAGCTAACTTTTATTTATATATGCCAAATATTTAGCTAGCTCATCTTTACCTCAGTCATTCGATGCAGGAAAATTACTTTACCAATTTTAGTTAAAGTGCTTGGGCACATTTAAGAAATTCTGTATTTACTAAATCTTTTCCGATGATACCTAAGTTAATTGTGTTCTATTTATTAGTTCATTCATTTGAGCTTACATCACATCCTTGTTTTTTGTGGCTTTATTTCTGTTGCAATTATTGTAATTACTGTTTTCTATGAAATATATTTAAGCTGTCCAACTCTTACTAATATGCAAAGGAAGAAACACATTGTTCATTTTTTTTCAGCAAATATTTATCAGTCATTTATTACCTAACAGCCACTATTAGGTTTTGGTGGTACAGTTATGTGTTTTCTATTGGAAAAATATTGTTTATTAATTACAAATATGTTTATGAGCTATATAATTTATAACTATAGTAAGAGCATGGAGAAGGTATACTGGATCTTGACTTTCTCAGCCCAAAGGTGACGCAAACCAATTTTATGTATATTCTATTGAGGAGAACTAGTTGCCTGGTTCTACCTAGATATAAAAAAGACTGGAAAATGAGGGGCGTTGATTTTTCCTAGGAGAAAGAAAGAACACCCATATTGGTGATCACCAATAGTCTTTATTACAGGCTGCTCTTCTGTTCACCAAACAGATCACACATCAAACATACTCATCTTGTCTATAAGGAGAAAACTCAAAGTTCCCACAGGGGCACTGACTCTGGCTCAATGTCCAGGATCTCTGGATAACGCAGTCTTCTCCATAAAGTCAAGATGTGGCTCTTTGTAGCTTGGAAAAATATGAATTAAAAAGATAAATTATCTTCAGCTACCAGCCAAGTATACAGCATGACCAGCATGACTGCAACCCTAACCCCAACTTGCTACAGAAAGAAGAATAGGAGACACCTAGTAGTCACTGATATTTAGCAGTTTTTGACTCCTGAAGAGGAATTGTGGAGACTCACTACTGTGGAAGGAGGGGAGCTCCTTGATTACTTTTCTTTCTTTTTTTTCTTTGAGACAAGACCTTGCTCTGTTGCCTAGGATGGAGTGCAATGGCATGATAATAATTCACTGCAGCCTTGAACTCTTGGGCTCAAATACTTCTGATTCAGCCTTCCAAGTGGCTGGGAACTACAGGCACACCCCCCCACACCTGACCAGTTTTTTTTTCTTTTTTAAAATTTTTAGTAGAGATGGTGTTCCCCTATGTTGACCAGACTGGTCTTGAACTCCTGGCCTCAAGCAGCATTCCTGCCTCAGCCTCCCAAAGTGTTGGGATTACAGGCATGAGCCAAGTGCCCAGCCCTTGGTTTTTGCTGGGATCCTTGGACCTCAATTGCCCAGATCCTTGGTTCTACCTTCTGGAACGGTCTTGTCCATCTTCCTCCATGGCCACATCTAAAATGGGGTCTCAGGAGGATGTTGTCTTGGGGGAGCTTCAAGAATGCTGGGGTAATTCTGAAAGCCTGTAGGTTATTTTACAATGAACTCCGTCAAAGGCTTTTTCAGTCCAGGCTAGTGTTTTCTTTGACAGTATAATCCCTCTAAAACTTAGTTGGCTTCTGACAGCAGATCAAGTTTTGATAATTGCTTCAAGTTAGTTTTCTGTGACAGTTGCCAAAGCCTAAAAGGCATTTATTTTAAATCTTTTAATGCCAAGAACTTATTATAGGGAAAAACTAAATTTTGAATTCTCACTTTACTGGTAAACCAAATAAAATTCCAACTGTACTAAAGTAAAAGAAAATGACAGTATATTGTAATTTTTAGATAGGGAAAAATACAAGAAATAACACATGAAAAAAAACAATAGATTGGCCCAAATGATAATTGAAGAATTCCATGTCAAAATAATTGTAAAAAAATTTAAAAATAAACTAGGAAAATATATGCTACAAATATTACAGGTGGTCTGGCATATGTATGGCATATGTCCCTCTAGATATTATATGTATTTTTGTGTTTGTTTTAAAGTAATATTGCTTCAGAATATTTTGACAATATATCATGAGTATGTTTCCATTATAGACCTACAAAATAGTTTTTAATGATTTCTTATTATTTTAAATTTCTCATTGTTATGATTTTTGATTTCATATTTTCACGGATATTTTGGAGACAGTTTGGGAGAGGCCATCTGAGGACCACTACGCAGACCCCACAAGAACGTGGCCATTTCTTTGACAGTTCTTTCCACTTTTTAATTAGTTCATATGACTTCATAACACCTCAGTGCCCACAAGGATGAGAAATATTACAGAATTTGCTCCATGTTATCAAGGCTGCTGGGGCACACTATTTGAACTTGTGTCTTTTGGATACATAAATCTTGGGTAGATGAGTCTAGTCTTTGTTTTATTTTCTTGATTTGAATAGACCAGGACTTGGCAGGAGACCAGTCCCTTTTAAAAAGGTAAGGTACCAGCAACGTATTTATTTCCCTTTTATTGTTTCATTTTTATACTAGAGATCTGGAATTGTCTCAGAATGGGGAAGGTAAATAATGCTGCTAGAGAAGAGAAGAGAAGAACAACTAATCTTAAAAAACAAAACAAAACAAAACCCTTACTATGAATTTTCTGTTTTATGCATCTGGAGTTAATTCTTGTGTTTTCTTTATATCATTGATTCATTCATTTATTCAATGTGTGTTTCTGTATAATACACTATTTCCTAGGCATGATTAATGGTGTTATAAGGAGAAACTGTCAGAGAGAGAAAACTTTTTACATTTTTACTTATCCCCAAATAAAAATTAATCTCAGAGTTCATATTTGTGGTCTTCGATTATATAACATTTATACTCTGCCAGTGGTAAAAAGAGTGGCTGTCACATTTGTGTTGTTAGTGGAGAATTTTTCATCTTGCTTCAAAATACATTCAATTTCAAAACAATTATTGAAGCTCCTATTATTAATATCACTTAAACACACATTAACCTTCCTAGGAAATTGGGTAGATACAATTATTTCAATTTTGTTTTACAGACAATGGAACTGAAGGTCAAAGATATAAAGTAATTTACATAAGATTCTCTGAGTACAAACCCAGAACTCATACCTAGGCTTTCTTCTTATATATCATCATACTGATTCTTATGATATGATTTATGATTGAAGATGGAAAAACTAAGTATTTTAGTCAACACTTCAGCAGTACCTTATTTCCGAATGTTCTCCAGTTGACAGTGTTTAATGTGATAACTATAAATGATTTGGGAAAAGAGTTCAAAGGGTTTGTATTTTGTACTTGTTATCATCCTTTAATGAAATCTGAGAGTACCTTATTGGTTGTAGCAAAAGTACATGTATTTGCTATGTATTTTGAAAAAAATATATGGATGAATGCCATGATACTGAAATAAGAACATTTTGGAAAAACAATTTTATAGAATCTTCTAAACATATAAAAATTTTGGCCTATGATAATAAATTGGAGCCAGTTTTATAGTCACTTAACTGCCTTTCAAAACAGCTTGGCAAATAGAAGATCATTAAGTAATCAAGAAACTCCTACCCAAGTGAAAACTAGTTTTGCTGTTTTTAATAGTCATTGAAAGAAAGTGTTAGGGATTTGATTGGCATTTATCATGAATCAAATTGCAGGGCCCATCTGCAGATAGTCATGTTGCTAAAAATATGGCATGATCTAAGTACAATTCTATGAACCACCTGTTTTTTTTAAGTCTGCTAATTCCTTGCTGGGTTCTTTCCAAGTTAAAAAAAAATTTAAAGTGCTTCCTTAGGAGCCTTTAGGCAAAGCTCTAATATTTTAATTATTTGAACAAAAAGTCCACTGCAATGGGATAGGTTATAGAAAAATCAGTGGGGGCAAAATACTTCTAAGTCTTTCATTAATAAATAAAAAGGACAAGTATTTATCCTCAGTTTGAGGACAAATATTTGCCATTATTTTTTAACTTAGTGTTTCCAAACATACAAGCTTTCATTTAAGTTATAAAGGCAACATTTTTTAAAGGCTGGAGTGTTCTAGCACAACTTAAAAGGAGGTACCGATGGTTTCTGGATAGAACTGTATTTTCTTCTTACATGGGAACACAGATTGGACCCATGTGCAGTTTTATTGGCATATTAAAATAGTACCTCCTAATCAGAGTTTGAGCCAAAAGGAGCTTAAAAGAATTCTGTGGTTGGCCGGGCATGGTGGCTAACGCCTGTAATCCCAGCACTTTGGGAGGCCGAGGCAGATCAGGAGATCGAGACTAGCCTGGCCAACATGGTGAAACCCCGTCTCTACTAAAAATACAAAAAATTAGCTGGGCATGGTGGCAAGCACCTGTAGTCCCAGCTACTTGGGAGGCTAAGGCAGGAGAATCACTTGAACCCGGGAGGTGGAGGTTGCAGTGAGCTGAGATCGTGCCACTGCACTCCAGCCTGGCGATAGAGTGAGACTCTGTCTCAAAAAAAAAAAAAAATCTATGGTTAATATAAGTACTTTTAATTTTGCTTGAAGATAGTGTGATGCTATTTAAAGTAGCTTTGTAGGTACAGTTAGTTGAGTAAACAAGCTGCCTTATGTCTATTAGTATATTTTGTCAAGATAGTATCACATTTCCCCTCTTCAGCATGCTTTTTAAAAAAGTCAGAAAAGGATTTTCCATGGATCCATGTACTCAGGTTTCAAAACAATGTCTTTTTTACTTCTTATAAGTATGGGTAAAATTAGTTTTCTAGGAAGGCAGAGAATGCTAGAGTATTGGTGTTTGTTGAAAGTAAGTGATTTGTAGTTATCTTTAGAAAATAGACACTGGTAGATTTAGTGAAATATGGTAGGGTATCGGCCCTAGAAAAGTATCCAAGAAATAGATAAGAATTCTTAATATTTGTAGCTTTGCCTTTTATTTTATAGACTATAATTTCAGTGCTTTATAGTCAGTAGTCTGATGGAATTTCATTAATTTTTGAACTATTTAAAAACGTGTAATCCTAACACATTAGCACACTATATAAGGGTGTCTAAACATTTTACTTTTCAGCATTGAAAGAAAACCGTCATATAACTATATCCTAGACATGTCTCAAGAGTACCATAACTTAAGAATGTTCATTAAAGCCTGGGCGTGGTGGCTCACACCTGTAATCCCAGCACTTTGGGAGGCCAAGGCGGGTGGATCACGAGGTCAGGAGTTCAAGACCAGCCTGGCCAAGATGATGAAACCCCATCTCTACTAAAAATACAAAAATTACCTGGGCGCGGTGGCAGGTGCCTGTAATCCCAGCTACTTGGGAGGCTGAGGCAGGAGAATTGCTTGAACCTGGGTGGTGGAGGTTGCAGTGAGCTAAGATCACGCCACTGCACTCCAGTCTGTGCGATAGAGTGAGACTCCATCTCAAAAAAAAAAAAAAAAAAGCATGTTCATAAAAAAAATTAAAGAATTATTTACCCAAGGGTATAGGATGAGAAAAAACCAGGTACTTCACCAGGTTTGTTACAAAAATGTTCATTTCTGCAGCTGTCTACGGAGTGCCTGCTGTGTTTCAGGCAATGTTTTAGATGTTGGAACTCTGAAAATAGTAAATATGTTCTTACCTTTAAGGAGATTTCAATGTAATAATAAATATCAGTGGAAAGAGAACTTTATGGCTACAATTGCCATGATCATTTAAATGGCTTTAAATGTTCGGTTAAAATAGTGATTTAAAATATATGTTACTTCAAACTATTAAACTACTACAAGAAAACACTAGGGAAAATGTTCAGGACATTGGGCTGGGCAAAAAATTTTTGAGCAATACCCCACAAGCACAGGCAACCAAAGCAAAAATGGACAAATGAGATCACATCAAGTTAAAAAGCTTCTGCACAGCAAAGGATACAATCAACAAAGTGAAGAGACAACCCACAGAGTGGGAGAAAATATTTGCAACTACCCATTTGAGAAAGGATTAATAACCAGAATATATAAGGAGTTCAAACAACTTTATAGGGAAAATATTGAATAATTTGATCAAAAAATGGGCAAAACATTTGAATAGACTTTCTTAAAAGAAGAGACACAAATGGCAAACAGGCATGTGAAAAGATGCTCAACATCATTGATCATCAGAGAAATGCAAGTCAAAACTACAGTGAGATATCATCTCACCCCAGTGAAAATGGCTTATATCCAAAAAACAGGCAATAACAAATGCTGGTCAGAATGTGTCAAAAAGGGAACACTTGTACATTGTGGTGGGAATGTAAATTAGTGCAACCATTATGGAGAAGAGTTTGGAGGGTCCTCAGAAAACTAAAAGTAGAGCTACCATATGATCCAGCAATCCCACTGCTGGGTATACACCCAAATGAAAGGAAATCAGGATATTGAAGAGATATCTGTACTCCCACTGTTTGTTGCAGCAGTGTTCACAATAGCCAAGATTTGGAAGCAACCTAAGTGTCCATCAACAGATGAATAGATAAAGAGAATGTGGTACATATACTCAATGGAGTACTATTCAGCCATAAAAAAGAATGAGATCTAGTCATTTCTAACAATGGGGATGGAATTGGAGATCATTATGTTAAATGAAATAAGCCAGGCACATAAAGATGTACACTGCATGTTATTTGTAGGATCTAAAACCCAAAACAGTTGAACTCATGGACATAGAGAGTAGAAGGGATGGTTCAGAGGCTGGGAAGGATAGTGAGAGGGTGCGTGGGGTGGGGAGAGGTGGGGATGGTTAATGAGTATAAAAAATTAGAATGAGTAAGACCTATTTGCTAGTACAACAGGTGACTATAGTCAATAATAATTTAATTGTATATTTTAAAATAACTTAAAGAATGTAATTGGATTTTTTGTAACTCAAAAAGCATTTATCAAAAGATAAATGCTTCAGGAGGTGGATATCCCACTCCCCATGATGTGCTTATTTCACATTGTATGCCTGTATCACCATATCTCATGTACTCCATAAATATATACACCTACTATGTACCCACAAACATTAAAAATAAAAGTAAGGGCCGGGTGTGGTGGCTCATGCCTGTAATCCCAGCACTTTGGGAGGCTGAGGTGGGTGGACCACTTGAACTCAGGAGTTCGGGACCAGCCTGGGCAACATGGTGAAACTCCATCTCTACCAAAAATACAAAAAAAACCCTCAAAATTCCGCCAGTTATGGGAGGCTGAGGTGGGGGGATTGCTTGAGCCTGGGAGGTGGAGGTTGCAGTGAGCTGAGATCATGCCACTGCACTCCAGCCTTGGTAACAATAAATAAATACATACATAAATAATAAATGAATGAATGAAAAATAAAATAAAATATGCTTTTTATTTGCAGTGGAATTTAAAACAATGATTTCAAAGTATCTCTATATTAAGATATTTGTGATTAAGAAATGGAAATGAAGTCTCATTCACTAAAACTATGTTTATCATACTACCTGCAATTCAGTAATTTGTTTCTGAATTGGGTCTTCACAGAAACATGCCTTTCCATGTGGAAAAGTGCAAAGTTTTAAATGTAGGTAAATATATTTGTGTGATTCTGAGGTGTGAGGAGTGCTTTTTTTTGTCAAGCATAATTAGTGCAACCAGGCTTCTGCCTGTCTGATGTCATCTGCTACTCTGTATCTCCTAGCTGGCACAGCTGCAGCCTCACTGTTCTCTCTGTCACTTTACCTGCCAAGACTTTTTCATCTCTAGGCCTTTCAGTCACCGTTTGGAATATTCCCTTCTATGTGGAATGTCCTCCCAGAATTTTCCACGGCTACCTCCTGATTACTCTAGCCTCAGCTTTGCTGTCCCCTCCAGAGTGCCTCCCCACTCTCACCCTCTTTTATTCTCTCTCTCCTTATTTTATTTTTTATTGCACTTATTGCATATTCTATTTTTATTTATTGGTTGCCTTTTTTCCATAGGAGTATAAATTCTTTGAAGGCAGGGATTTTGTCACATTTATCTCTGTATCGTTAGCCCCTAGAACGGTTCTTGGCACATAGTAGGTGCCCATTAAATATTTGTTGACTAGTTCATAGAGTTTATCAAAATTGGTATGTGATAATGAGCACAGTGTAATGAGTTAAGGCATGAATTGTGAAGCCAAAGTATTTGGGTTCACATCTTGATACTGCCACTTACTAGGTATGAGCCTTGGACAAGTGACTTTACCTCTCTGTTCCTCATTTGTCTCACCTGTAAAGTGGGGATAATGATATAATTTACTTTAAATAATTATTATTAGGTGGAAAAGAATTATATATTTATATAAAATATGTATATGAATGAATATATATAAATGAATAATGTCTGATCTCTATATTGGTATTAGCTATTAATATTATAAATGCCTCCCTTGGATGACTTAGCCTCACCTGACTCGAGAGAGGGATCTATCTACATAAATTGACCATTTAAGGGCTTCTTTCCAACAGAGTGCAAGTCCTTGTTGTTTCATACCTTGATGGCTAAACATTTCCCTTCACTAGTCTTTCTTTAGTTGTACAATTGTTCAGTCTTTCAAAGTTATTGCTTTGACTCTGCTCTCCACTCCCACTTTTATTTGAATTCTTTAATGATTAAATGAACCCTTCTCAGAATCTCAATGCACCTAAAATATTAATAAAAATACAAAATAAACCATTTATACTGAAATATAGTTATCAAGATATTAAAAAAGTTATGTATCTTTTATTAGCACCTTAAATAATATGATCTAATGGCAGACTAATAACTACCTTAATTTTGAAGTGTTGATAAGCATAAACAATATTTTTAGATATTTCAAACATCATCATGTGATGAAAATATCTGTGCTTTCTATTGACAACCTTACTGGAATTTGTAGCCTACTTTCAAATTTAGCATTTCTTTCATGAAGGAGTTTATAGGTTAATTATAATTAGGTTAATGATAATAAGGATGTAATTTTTTTTCTCACCCAAGTTTATGGACTCCTCTGACAAAAATCCCTGCAAGCAAGAGTCTTTATATTCTAGGTCTAGCCTAAGTTTTCAAATTTATGCCCTACTTTTGCTTAACATAAACTGAGCTTGCAAAGGTAGGAAATAATAGCTTTCACGGTTTAACAAATACCTACTGCTTACCACATGTGCCTAGATCTCAGATAGTCTCTTCAGCAGTAGAAATTCAGGGATCGGTCACTGCTTATTTGAAGACTTCTGTCTAGTGGGGAAGAATAGTTTTAAATAGCAAACAAACATATAAATGCAACATATGATAAATGTGCTAAAGAAATCAAGCAGATGTAATGTGTTTTTAGGAGTAGGGATGGGTATGTAGTTACCTAGAAAACTGGTCAAGGAAAAACTTTCTGGGTGGTTGTTATTTGAGCTGAGACTTGAAGGATGAGATGAAGCCAGCCAGACTGAGTGTGATGATGCAGAGGTAGAGGTGAAGGGTGGGAACCAGGGAAACATTTTAGGTAGAGGGACAGCATGTTGGAAGCACGATGCCATACCTAGTCCATCCTACATGCACCCAGTTTCTCCCACTTCTATCGGCACTGTTCCTAATAATCCTTCTAGAGTTTTTTCAGTAGTAACCAGGCAAATAGAAATATTTAGTTTTAGGGTTTCTTCCTTTATTATGCAATAGTAGTGAAGTATACATTCTGTTTAGTAGTTTTTTTTGTTTTGGTGTAATGATATGCATTGGAGTTCTTTCTATATCACTACACAGAATGTTTTCTCTTTTTGTTTGTTTGTTTATAACCTCAAGGGATGCCATCACATAGTTGTGCCAAAGTTTATGTAAACAGACTCTATCAATGGACTTTTGAAGTAGTTCCAATATTTTGCTATTAAAAACAATGTTATGGTTAATAACCTTGTAAGTATATTATTTCACACATGCAAATGTATGGTATATGTAGGATAAATTCTCAGAAGGGGAATTGCTGTGTTAAAGGGCAAATACATTGTTAATGTGTTAAATATTGCCAAATTGCTTTGCATACTGATTGTACTGATTTATATTTTCAACACTAATGTATTAAAGCATCTATTTTCCCACAGATCAAAAGCACAGGCTTTATTATTTATAGACTATTCTAAACACTTTTTCCATTTTGATGCTTTTATCTATGCTGTTCTTTGCACCTGGAATGCCTGTCATTTAGCTTGGCCTGTTGGAATACTATCCAGTCTTCATGACTTTATATATAGGAGTGGAGAGAGAAAAGTGACCCATGGAAGGGAAACTTTTTATGCTCAGTTGATGGCTCTTAGTGAACAGACTCCTTGCTGTTTTGCTTCTGTCTGCTCATTTAACCTGTGGTACTATGTGTTTTTTCTTCTTGGCGACTGTCAGGAAAAAATCATTTTTGTTTCCTTTATTTTCAGACGGGAACATTTAAAGGACAGAACGGTGAATATTTCTTAGAACCTATAATGAAGGCAGATGGGAATGAATATGAAGATGGTCACAACAAGCCACATCTTATATACAGACAAGAATTAAATAACTCTTTTCTGCAGACTCTGAAGTATTGCAATGTGTCAGGTAAACTGTGAAATAGAACTCTTTTCAGCTAAATAGTGATACTATTTAAATCTTTTTTTATAGGTTATAATTTATATATTTCCCTTCAATATTTTATTTATTTTTAATTAATTTTTTAAATTCAGAAATAAAAATTGTGTATGTTTAGCATGTATGACATGTTGCTTTGAAGTATGCATACATTGTGGAATGGCTTAATCAAACTAATTAACAAATGCATTAACTCATGTACTTATTTTTCTTTTTTTTGTGGTGAGAACACTTAAAATCTACTCTTAGCAGTTTTCAAGAATACACTGCATTGTTATTAACTATAGTCACCATGTACAGTACAGTAGCCTATTCCTTGTATCTAACTGAAATTTTATGCCCTTTGAACAACATCTTTCCTTCCCCCCTGCAACTGCAGCCTCTGGTAACCACCATTCCACTCTTTACATCTATGAGTTCAACTCTTTTAGATTCCACATATAAATAAGGTCATATGATATTTCTTAAATATTGAAGGACATGATCTTTTAAAAAATCTTTTCACCTGTATGGATGCATGAGAGATTTTTCTGTCTGTAGATAACTTTTTTTGTAATAAACTAAATTTGAATCCCAAAAGTTTTTCAGTATATGAGATTGGTAGCAAATAATCATAGAAAAATTTTACTTTAATCTGTTAGTCACATTAGTATTATTTAATTTTTTTCAGCAGGATTTTAGATGAAAAAAAAATTCCTGAACCTAAGTAACAGTAAAAACACATTGCTCAATTTTGCATGGTTTTAACTTTATATAAATTGGAAACATATTTTATATAGTTTTCTGTGATTTATCTTTTTTGCTTAGTATTGTTTCTGGGGTTCATCTATTTTGGTGCATGTGGGAACAGTTCATTTATTTTCATTGTTGTACAACATTTCATTGTTTGAGGGTAACACAGTTCATATATCAATTTTCCTGTTGATCTTTTGGGCTGTTTGCAGTTTTTTGGTGTTAGAGGCAATGCTGCTGTGAATATTCTTGTCCCCATCTCCTGTTTTTGAGAGTTTCTCCAGGATATATACCTAGATACTAGATAATTCCACATTGTTTTACAAAGTGATTTTTAAATCAATATTATAGTTTCACCAATCTATGAGAGAGGTATATTTTCATCATTTTTTTCTATAAAATTTAGACTACTGAAGATTTATAATAGATTAGAATCTAAGAAGCATAGATTTCTACAAAGAGTATATCTGTGGCTGGTAAAATACTTACATATTGTATAAAAGTTGTATTTATTAAGAGTTGTGTCCATATAGGTACATGTATCTTCATGATTCATAGAATGGCATGCAATGATATGATGGAGAAAAGGCACCTGCAGTTACCATCAAAGTACAAAATCTAGACAAAAGGGTGGGATTAGCAAGGATTTATTTGAGATCGTAGGTGTCCGTAAACTATAGTTCCAAACACTGTGATGCCATCTGTTTTGATAATGATATGTAGGCCTTTGATGGTTTTCCTTGGGAATGAACTTCTTAACCTTTAGAGTGGTTCTCACTGTGTCTAAGGCCGTGTTTTAAATCTATTGACATAATAGATGCCTTTCTTATGCTTTTAATATGAGCATAAGGGTTTCATTTTTATGGCTTCAAAGAAAACACAAATGGGTACAGCTTCACAATAGAATTCTACAGAAGGCAGCTTAGGCTTGTTCTGATCTATTCAAGAGCAGCTTGTTTAATGAATTGTTTAGCTTCTTAGGAAGAAAACCACAAAGTAATATTCTGAATACATAAATGTTTCAAATAATTTGGAAGGTTTTGCATTCACAAGCAAGAATATAATTCAAGGAAAGCTAGGCTTTTTTTTTTGTTAAACAGTTTTATACTAAAGATTTACTAGAAAGCTACAAATAAAAAGCAAATAGAAAGCTACGTAATTTCATTTTCTTTTAATCATAAAATACATTTTTTCTACAATATTTATCTAATAAAATGTAAAAGGTAGTATCCTTTTCAAGTCTTAAATTGCCTCCAATTTTAGGTACAATCAGCATACACATTTTTAATCACTAATAAAGGCAATTAATTAATGACCTAAAAATTAGCTAACAAATACTCATATTTTAGTAAAAGTGGAGCATTGCAAATGCAATTAAAATTATCTAAGGTATTTTTTTCCTCCCTCAGTTCACATGTTGTTTAGAAATACTTGAAGGTTTTATATATTCTTCTTAAAAGTTTTAATAGCTTTTGGGGTACTAGTGGTTTTTGGTTACATGGATGAATTATGTAGTGGTGAATTCTGATATTTTAGTGCACTTGTCACCCAAGTAGTGTACCTTGCACCTAATATGTAGATTTTTTATTCCGCAACCCCCTCCTACCCTCCCGCTTCTGAGTCTCCAAAGTCCATTATATCATTCGGTATGCCTTTGCATACTCATAGCGTAGCTCCCACTTATAAGTGAGAACGTATGGTATTTGGTTTTTCATTCCTGAATTACTTCCCTTAGAATGATGGCCCCCAGCTCCATCCAACTTGCTGCAAAGGACATTATTTCATGCCTTTTTGTGGCTGAGTAGTATTCCATGGTGTATATGTACCACATTTTCTTTATCCACTTGTTGGTTAGCAGGCACGTAGGTTGGTTTCATATCTTTGCAACTGTGAATTTGATGCAATAAACATATGTGTGCATGTGTCTCTTTCATATAATGATTTCTTTTCCATTGGGTAGATGCCCAGTCATCATATTAGCTGGATCAATCGGTGGATCTACTTTTAGTTCTTTAAGGAATCTCCATACAGGTTTCCATAGAGGTTGTACTAATTTATATTCCCATCAGAAGTGTATCAGCATTCCCCTTTCACTACATCCATGCCAATATCTATTGCTTTTTGACTTTTTAATAATGGCCATTCTTACAGGAGCAAGGTAGTATCCCACTGTGGTTTTAATTTTCATTTTCCTGATGATTAGTGATGTTGAGCACTTTTTCATATGTTTGGCCATTTGTATATCTTCTTTTGAGAACTGTCTATTCATGGACTTTGCCCACTTTTTAATGGAATTATTTGCTTTTTTTCTTGCTAGTTTATTTTAGTTTCTTGTAGATTTTGGATACCAGTCTTTTGTCAGACGCATAGTTTGCAAATATTTTCTCCAATTCTCTGGGCTGTCTGTTTACTCTGATGATTATTTCTTTTGCTGTGCAGAAGCTTTTGGATTATTCAAGTTCCATTTATTTTTGTTTTTGTCGTGTTTGCTTTTTGGGTCTTAGTCATAAATTCTTTGCCTAGGCCAATGTCCAGAAGAGTTTTCCCTAGGGTTTCTTCTAGGATTTTTATGGTTTCAGGTCTTAGATTTAAGACTTTAATCCATCTTGAGTTGATTTTTGTACAAGGGGAGAGATAGGGATCCATTTTCATTCTTCTACAGGTGGCTATCTAACTCTCCCACTATTTGTTAAACAGGGCACCCATTTTCCAATTTATGTAGTATGCTTTGCCAAAGATCAGTTAGTTGTAAGTATTTGGCTTTATTTGTAGGTTCTCTATTCTGTTCCATTGGTCTATGCGCCTACTTTTATGCCAGTACCATACTGTTTTGGTTACTATAGCCTTGTAGTATAATTGGAAGTTGGGTATATATTGCCTCCAGATTTGGTTTTTTTTTTTTTTTTTTGCTTAGGATTGCCTTGGCTGTTGGTCTCCTTTTTAGTTCCATATGAATTTTAGGATTTTTTTCCTAATTCTTTGAAAATGAATTTTTGGCAATATGGTCATTTTTCAGGATATTTTCCAATCCATGAGCATGGGATGTATTTCTGTTTGTTTGTTATTCATTTATGCTTTCTTTCAGCAGTGTTTTGTAGTTCTTGTTGAGATCTTTTACCTCCTTGGTTAAGTGTATTTCTAAGTATTTTATTTTATTTTTTGCAGCTATTGTAAAAGGGATTGAGTTCTTGATTTGGCTCTCAGCTTGATTGTTTTTGGTGTATAGCAGTGCTACTAGTTTGTTTATGTTGATTTTATAACCTGAGACTTTACTGAATTTGTTTATTAAATCTAGGAGTCTTTTGGAGTACTGTTTAGTCTTTTCTAGGTATACAATCATATCATTGGTAAACAGAGATAGTTGGACTTCCTCTTTTCCAATTTGGATGCCCTTTATTTCTTTCTCTTGCCTGATTGTTCTGCCTAGGATTTCCAGTATTATATTGAGTAGAAGTGGTAAAAGTGGGCATCCTTGCCTTGTTCCAGTTCTCAGGGGGAATGCTTTCAACTTTTCCCCATTCAGTGTGATGTTTGCTGTAAGTGTGTTAAATATGGCTTTTATTATTTTGAGGTATGTTCCTTCTATGCCTAGTTTGTTGAGGGATTTTAGCATAAAGAGATGCTGGATTTTTTTCAAGTGCTTTTTCTACATCTGTTGAGATCATATGGTTTTTGTTTCTAATTCTGTTTATGTGATATATTACCTTTATTGACTTGTGTATGTTAAACCATCCCTGGATCCTTGGATGAAACACACTTGATTATGGTGTATTATCTTTTTGATGTCTTTTTGGATTTGTTTAGCTAGTACTTTGTTGAGGATTTTTGTTTCATTTTTATCAGGGATATTGGTCTGTGTTTTCTTTTTTTGTTACGTCGTTTCCTGGTTTTGGTATCAGAGTGATGCTGACTTCATAGGATATTTATGGAGGATTCCCTGTTTCTCAATTTTTTGAAATTGTTTTATTAGGGTTGGTACCAATTCTTCTGTGAATAGACGTCTGGTAGAATTCAACTGTGAATCTATCTGGCCCTGGGCTTGTTGTTGTTTGCAATTGTTAAAATTACTGATTCAGTCTTACTGCATGTTATTGGTCTGTGTAGGCTTTCTATTTCTTCCTGATTTACTGTACAATGGTTGTATGGTTCCAGGAATTTATCTGTTTTCTCTGGGCTTTCTAGTTTGTGTGCATACAGGTATTCATAGTAATAGTGAATGATCTTTGTATTTCTGTGGCATCAGTTGTAATGTCCCTAGTTTCATTTCTAATTGAGCTTATTTGAATCTTCTCTCTTCTTTTCTTGGATAATCTCACTAATGGTCTATTAATTTTGTTTATCTTTTCAAAGAACCAGGTTTTTGTTTCATTGATTTTTTTTTGTATTGTTTTTGTGGTTTCAATTTCATTCGGTTTTGCTCTGAACTTTGTTATTTATTTTCTTCTGCTAGCTTTGGATTTAGTTTGTTCTTATTTCTCTAGTTCCTTGAGGTGTATATTAGATTGTTAACTTGTGATCTCTCAGACTTTTTGATGTACAAATTTAGTGCAATAAACATTCCTCTTAGCACTACTTTTGCCCTGTCCCAAAGATTTTGATAACTTGTGTCACTATTATCATTCATTTTAAATAGTTTATGAATTTCCATCTTGATTTCACTGTTAACCTAAAAATCATTCAGGAGCAGATTGTTTAATTTCCATGTATTTGTATAGTTTAGGGGTTCCTTTTGGAGTTGATTTCTTGTTTTACTTCACTGTGGTCTGAGAAGATATTTGATATGATTCCTATTTTTTTTTTTTTTTTTGAGACGGAGTCTTGCTCTGTCACTCAGGCTGGAGTGCAGTGGCACGATCTCGGCTCACTGCAAGCTCCGCCTCCCGGGTTCACACCATTCTCCTGCCTCAGCCTCCCGAGTAGCTGGGACTACAGGCACCCGCCAGTACGCCCGGCTAATTTCTTTTTGTATTTTTAGTACAGACGGGGTTTCACTGTGTTAGCCAGGATGGTCTCCATCTCCTGACCTCGTGATCCGCCCACCTCGGCCTCCCATAGTGCTGGATTACAGGAGTGAGCCACTGCGCACCTGGCCGATATGATTCCTATTTTAAAAAATTTATTGAGATTTGTTTTGTGGCCTACCATATGGTCTATCTTAGAAAATGTTCCATGTGCTGATGAGAAGAATGTGTATTCTGCAGTTTTGGGGTAGAATATTCTGTACATATATCTTACGTTCCTTTGTTCTAGAGTGTACGTTAAGCCTAGTGTTTCTATGTTGCCTTGCTGTCTCGATGATTTGTCTAGTGCTGTCAGTGGAGTATTGAATTCCCCCATTATTATTATGTTGCTGTCTATCTCATTTCTCAGGTCTAGTAGTAATTGTTTTATGAGTCTGGGAGCTCCAGTGTTAGGTGCATATAATTTACAGTTGTAATTTCTTCTTGTTAGATTGATCCTTTTATCATTATATAATTACCTTCTTTGACTTTTTTTCTTTTTATACTGTTGCTGCTTTAAAGTCTGTTTTATCTGATATAAGACTGACTACTGCTCACTTTTGGTTTCCATTTGCATTCAATGTATTTTTCCACCTCTTTACCTTGAGTTTATATGAATCCTTGTGTTAGGTGAGTCTCTTGAAGACAGTAGATACTTGGTTTGTGATTTTTAAAAATCCATTCTGCCCATCTGTATCTTTTAAGTGGAGAATTTAAGCCATTTACTTTCAGTCATAATATTGAGATGTGAGATACTGTTCCATTCATCATGTTAATTGTTACCTAGATACTTTTTTCGTTGTGTAATTGTTTCATAGGCCCTGTGAGTATTATGCTTTCAAGAGATTCTATTTTGGTGCATATTAAGCTTTTGTTTCAAGATTTAGAACTCCTTTCAGCATTTCTTATAGGGATGGTCTGGTAGTAACAAATTCCTTCAGCATTTGTTTGTCTGAAAATGATTTTATTTCCTCTTCATTTATGAAATTTAGTTTTGTTGGATACAAAATTGTTAACTGACAGTTGTCCTGTTTAAGGAGGCTAAAGCTAAAACCCAAAATCCCTTCTTGCTTGCAAGGTTTCTGCTGAGAAGTCTACTGTTAGTCTGATAGGATTTCCTTTATAGGTTCCCAGATGCTTTTGTCTCATAGCTCTTAGAATTCTTTCTTTCATGTTTACTTTAGACAGCCTGATGACTATATGCACTGATGATGACCTTTTTGCAATAAGTCTCCCAGGAGTGCTTTGAGCTTCTTGTATTTTGACATCTACATCTCTAGTAAGGCCTGGGAAGTTTTCCTCAATTATTTTCTCAAACAAAATTTCAAAAGTTTTTGCTTTCTCTTCTCACTCATAAACACCATTTATTCTTAGGTTTGGCTATTTTACCTAATCCCAGACTTGGATTGTTTTACATAATCTTAGAAGCTGTATTCATTTCTCTTAATTATTTTTTGCTTCATTTTTGTCTGATTAGATTAATTTGAAAGCCTTGTCTTTGAGCTCTGAAATACTTCGTTGTAATTGTTCTAGTCTGTTGTTGAAAGTTTCCACTGCATTTTGTATTTCCCTAAGTATATCTTTCATTTCTAGAAGTTCTGATTGATTTTTCTTTGATATCTATCTCTTTAGAATTTTTTCCATTCATACCCTGAATTGTTTTTTAAATTTCTTTATGTTAGTTTTTACCTTTCACCTTTCTTCTTGAGTAACTAAATAGTTAACATTTTGAATTCTTTATCTGGCATTTCAAAGATTTCATCTTGATCTGGATCCATTGCTGGACCGCTAGTGTGTTCTTTTGCATGTTTTATAGAGCCTTGTTTTGTCATATTACCAGAATTATTTTTCTGGTTCCTTCTCATTTGGGTAGAATATTTCTTCTAATTATTCTTGAATTTATTTTTGATTTGTGTTTTTAATTTCTTTTTTTCCATCTTAAGGGTGTGACTTTAATGTTTACAGTTTACTGTAGTGTAATTAGGCTCTCGTTGCTTTCAGGGGTGAAGACTGTATGAGTTCCTTGATTATAGAGAGTGATAGCTTTCTCAGATGCTGGTTGTAGCAATGTGCTCAGTGTTTGAGCAAGTTCACTGTGTCCTATAGGGTTGGAATGGCAGCGGTCTCTTGAAGCTTATCTCATTCCCCCATGGTGTGTACTTTATTTTTTCCTATAATTTTATTTACTAGGTTGAATATTCAGGCCAGTAGGGGAAGGGCCCATAGGGAAAAACTGGCTGTGGCTAAAGTAGGTGAGTAAATGCAATATCCATTGGTGGGCAGAGGGCCCATCCTTGACAGATGTGGCTGGGGAAGCTCTCAGTGAAATGCACTGAAGTTTTATCAGGCAGAAAGGCCAGAGCCACTTCAGCTCCCCTGCCAGGTCAGCAGGAAAGCTATCCACTTCCCAGACACAATCCTGACCCAGTGTTTCAGTTGTTCAGATTAGGTAGGCAGCTGTTTTAATCTGCAGGGATACCGATGTTCCAAGTAGAGAGGAATCTGGACTCTACCTCCCTTGCAAACCTGCACCTGGGGAGTATTCTTCTTGTGGGGATGCAGTCACCCTGAAGAGTCCCAGAAAGGCTGGTTGTAGGTGTACTCATGCCAAACTCCTATGGGAAAAGCCTCAGTTGTGTCTGCAGTGGTGGATGAGGGAGAAAAAAAATCTCTGTCTTCAAGACCTTTCACAAGCACTAGGGCTACCTGAGTTGGGGTAGAACTGCAGACTTTCCCTGCTGAGCCCAATACTGCAACTGTGCCTCTGCTGATATAAACTTGCCACCAGCAGAAAGGTCTGGAACTCAAGACCTGCCATCTGGGTTCTTTTGTCCCATAGGGTGTTCCCTTGATGTGGTGCATTCCCTCTTCCCCTAGGAGTAGGAATCCCTGAGAATCAGATTACTGGGAATGCCGTTGCACCTTTGAGTCTAGCTGCCAGTGGGGCTGCCACACTCTAGGCTAGTGCTGGGGAACATCTGCAGTGAATCCAATTATGTGACCTGTCCTCAAGTCTCCCTGCAGTGGGTACCAGCGCCAGCTCTGATGGGAGTGGCGAGGGAATGACATAGATTGTGAGATTCCTTGGTTGTCGATAGCCTCAATGTGTTGATTTGCTCAAAAGCCAGTTGTGGTAGTAATGAACTGATCCCATTAATTACTGGACTGTTTGGACAGGCTCAGGACCTCCTGATTAGCCAAGGTAATGCAGAATATTGTGATTGCTGCAGTCATGTGCAAGTTAACTCCTTCCTGGGCACAATGTTTACTTGGAGATGCTGTAACGGACTGTGTCAGTTGGCCTCTAGCCAGGAGGTGGTGCTTGCAGGAGAGCACCAGCTACAGTAGCAGTGGTGGGGTTTGTGCTTGCCTTATGTTACCCAGGGGAGGTACTCTGGTTTCTTTGGTGATGTATGGGTCCATAAAGCTCCCGCAAAGTGTCTGTCCTTTGTGTTAAGCTACCAGGGTGGTTGGGGGGAGGGGGGTGCTGGGGCATGGGCAAAGCCAGCTGGGGGCTGGGTCAGGCAAGTCCTTGCTCTGACTCTCTGAGTGTGGGGCAAGGAACAACCCCTCTGGGGGTCAAGGGGTAGGTCTCTGGTCACTGGGGAGATGGTGTCATGTTCTAGAGGACAGCATAGCTTCCTGTACTGCACAGAAGTATTCACCCAGGGAGTAGGGAGTAACAGGCAGCAGTAAGCCCCACCCAGCTCCTGTGCACTTGGCAAGGTAGATCTCAAAGTCACAATTTTTCTGCTAGCAGCAGCAAGCTAAATTTTAGGCCATCTAAGCTCAGAACCCAACAGCAGCTTTCAAGCCACATCCCTTCCAGGTTGCCTGCACAGCTGGGGTACCCAACTCCTGCACTCTTTCCACTTGCCCCCCACCCCCACCTGGTTCTGGCCAAGGGAGTTCTTCCCCACTTGAGGTTATATCACAAAATTCCTCTGGGAGCTTTTTTCAACTTATGACCACTGCCTGAGTTAATTGGCAGAACTTCCATGAGGTCCCCTGTGAGACAAAATAAGGAATGGCTTCCGCCGTTCTGCACGGAGACTGGGAATGCATGCAAGACTCTTTCCACTGCCTCTCCTACTTTTATATTTCTTTCCTTAAATCAGTTCCAGCTCTGGGTATGGTTAAGGCCTTGCCCTGTGACCTGGATTCCCAGGTTTCCTGGTGGGGGTGTATTTCCTGGAGGCAGTCTCCCCCCCTTGCACATTTTGGGGACCAAAGGTCTTACATATTCTAATGGATGAACCTTCAGGAGGTTCCCCAGAGAATCCTTTAAATAGGTGGGCCTACAGATTTAGCACATGAGACGAAGTGATTAAATGGAAAAGGAAAAGTGATATCTTTTTCTGATACAGTATTTCTGTTGATAGTTTTAATTCATTATGACCCTAAAATATTACAATTCATGGTGGTTTCAGCCTTGAATTAAATTGTTTCCAAGGTCAAAGTTCACTGTGTGCCTCAAGGTCATCCAACTTACGTTTGGTAAACCTAGCCACTGTGGATGTCAGGCTCTCAAATGGATATCAGATATATTCTAAATAAAATCCTGTGGAAATGGTAAAGCAAGCAAATTAAAAACCCATGAGATGAACAAACACCAACAAAAACCCCCACAAACACCCATCAAACAAAACTATACAAAATAAAGAAACCCAAGTGAGGAAGGACCCTAAAAAGATTCACAGGAATGAAACAAAGCCTCTGAATTCTGTGAAGTGTAGTTCTGCTATGGCTTGTCTCTAAGGGCAGATCACAACCAGTCTGTGTTCCTCAGGAGACCTCATTAGTTTCACTCCACTTCCTCTGTCACCCACTCTGTCCCTCTCATCTCAGTGTCATGGGTTAGGATGCAAAGGATTTGTAGAGCAATAAAACAGATGACTGGATGGAAGTGAAAATGAAATGTCTTTAGATGGTGATATGCTTTCGCTCTGTGTCCCCACCCAAATCTCACCTTGGACTGTAATCCCCATAATCCCTATGTGTCAAGGGTGGGACCAGGTGGGGGTAATTGGATCATGGAAGTGGCTTCCCTTATGCTGTTCTCATGATAATGAGTGGGTCTCATGAGAACTGATGGTTTTCTAAGTGTCTGGCATTTCCCGTTTGCACTTCTCCTTCCTGCCACCTTGTGATTAACGTGCCTTGCTTCCTCACTTCACCTTCTGCCATGATTGTAAGTTTCCTGAGGCCTCCCCAGCCATGATGCACTGAGTCAATTAAACCTCTTTCCTTTATAAATTACCCAGCCTCAGGTATTTCTTCATAGCGGCGTGAGAATGAACTAATACAGCTGGGTATTAAGATGATGTCAGCCAGCTTTAAATTTCTCTGTTTTTCCTAGAAGTTTTCTAAATTTATTTATTCTTATAGTCTTTGAGTACCTAATGTTACAGAATGTATAAAGATTGGTTAGAACAGGGCTCTCCAGCCAAGAGGGAATGTGACATTTGTATCTTCTAAGTCCTGATGTGTGTGGAAAAGAGTAACCCATTTACTATATCAGGAGAGTAAGGTGCAGGTGTGTGTGTAGTCTGGGGAGGCAGGCAAGGCGCACAGAGACCAGTTATGAAAGAACTTTAAGGATTTTGTTGCTTACCCCATAGGCGTTGGGGAAACAAAAAAGAATTTAAAGCAGAGATATTATCAAAAATGTTTTAAAACAGATATTATTATATAATTTGCTTTAAAAAATAGTTGTATTAGTTGCTGTGGCAGCTTCTAAAAAAATATGTAATTTTGGCTTGAATGATAAGAGGCCGAAGGTGGGGAGACTGAATTAAAGAAAAAAGCCATCTTATCAACAAAGGATTTAAGTGTCAAACAAGGAAAAGTGCACATAAAGAAGTAAATTGAAGAGAATTTCCTGAAAACATTTTTCTCAACTTTGAAGAGACGTTTATATTTTTTTGTGAGTAATCTATTTGGAAAATATTTTTGTGAATACATGAGAACTGCCTTTTAAATAAAATTATGTACAGATTATTTCCCATTCCTTTAAATGTAATAATTTAATCAGCATTGGTCTGGAGGAAGTCCAAGGTTTTTAGTTTCAGCAGAGGCCAGAGTTTGCTCAGTAAGCGAGTTCTGGCTACGCTGCTAACTGGCTTTGAGACCTAAACTTCTCTAGGTCTTACCAAAAGTAGATAATGAATAGCTAATGAATTTAATCAGTTTCCTATTCAACTAATTGGCAAGCTTACGAGTTTTTAACTTATTAACTTTTTAACCTTACAGCTAAAGGGATCAGGCATTTACCAGAAAGGAGTAAGGTGAGGTATCATGAAGGAACTGAGCTGTCCATTGGGCACTGGAATATACATGCTTCTTGAAAAAGATGCTTTGGGAATGTGAGACCAGTATTACCAGATCTTTTGTACTTTACGAAGAAGATGAAAATCTAGATTCTTTTTTTAAAGTGGAAAAAAACAAAAACATGAGAGCTGAATTTCATTTGCAATCTCTTACTTGATTTCTGAAGCCCCTACTATTTATAACATTTTATAAATGTGTGAGCAGAGAAGAAGGTGCCATTAATTAATGTAGGGACAGAGGATTATAAATATGGCCACGACCATGCCCATTATTGTGTACTATAACTTGTTAATGGTGTTTTAAAGAGTCAGCTTAAGCTTCTAAATCTATGTAGAGATGACTATAGAGATATTCTCCTTTCCAACATGTTTACTGGAACTACTCTTTCAAAGATCACTTATGACCTTCTACTTGCTAAAAGCATTAATCTTTCTTGGTCTTACTGTTACAGTTTTGAGGAACATGTCACACTATCCATCAGCTTATCCTAACTGAATTTTCTTATGTCTTTGGCTTAACTGGCACACTTTGCTTTTATCTTTGCTTCCTTTCTTTCTTTCTTTCCTCCCACTTCCCTTCTTGGTTGTTACTGGTTTCCCATCTCCTAAGTTAAGCATTTTTTAAAGTGCTCTTCCTGGACCACCATTTTAGACTATGTTTTAATTTAGATTATGTATTTTTTTCTACTTTCTTAATTTTAACTACAAATTTAAATGATACATGATGTTAAAACTTTAACTTAAGCGCTTGTTTTTAGATTAAAACTCAGGTCTATAAACTGCCTGACGTGCATGTTTTCTTGGATGTACCAGTGACATCTTAGATTCAATACAGTTAAGCCTGAAGCCATTCTCTCTCTTTTACCTCTCTCTTCACTTACACCCTCCAAAAGAAGCCTTTTTTGGTGCCTAATTTATTTTTTTACATTTAAAAAAATTTTAACTGAGGTATTAGCAAATATAATACAGGCTGTGGTAAAAGGACAAGAACTAGAAATAGTGCAAAACTGCCCAGTTTTTTGTTAAATCATTTCTTTTTTGCCATGGCATTTAATAATTTTGTGTATATTCTAGCAAATTGGGATTATTTGATGACCACTCTTCAGATTTTTTATTTGGGAGGTGGAGAGGCTGCAGGTAGAAAGACCAAGGTGATATTAAGGTTGTAACTTTCAAAATCTGATTGTACAACAGCAAATAAGATAAATTTCTGAATTTGTTATCTCTCTCTTTTGTATATTGAGTACTAACTCTGGAGGAATCAATGCGTAGCATTCAGCTGAAAAGAGAAAATATAGCATAGAGTGAATAAATGAAAAGTTTCTTACCATGGGGTAGGTTTGCTGGGAGAAGAAATGAGAAGGAAAGCCAGAAGAGTGCAGTGGTAAGATGCATACAAGTTTTTCGTGCTCCACGTTAGAATATGAGAGTGGAGTTGGACATTGAATAAGTGAAGAAAAAAGTTGATTGCTAAGAGGAGACTCCTGTTCTTGTTCCACATAAGAACTCTGTAAGATGAGGTGTCAACCTTGCCCCAGCATGGGTTTTTTTTTATTTGTTCATTTATTCAAAAAATATTTACTGAATACCTTCCTCACTGTTGCAGGACTATCCTGTACAAGTGCAGTGAGGGAGGAAAGAGGGTTGTAAGAAATCAGCAAGAAATTAATAGAAATAATGGTAGTGGGAGGCCAGATCATGTAGTTATGGGTGGCTCCAGGTTGTGGAATCCTGAAGATTAAACAGTTGCAGTGCTCTTTAATAGAAAATTATGAATACATAATTTTTAGAGACCGAAAGTTTAAGCTTTTTTTAGGTTCATGGTGAATCCACCTCTACATTTAGGACATTTTAAGTCACAGTACTGAATCTGGCTAAACTCTAACATTGGAAGCTACTGTCAGATATGGAGCATAGTAATGATATAATCAGTCCACATTTTAAAGAGATCACTCAGATTATGTGGGAAAAAAACTAGGGGAACAAGCAAAAGCAAGAAAATCAATTAGGAGGTACTGCAGTATACTGCAATAATTGTGTTAAGAAGTGGTGAGGTGCTGAATCAGGGTGGTAACTATGAAGAAAGTGAGAGGTGTCCAGGTATTGCATTTATTTTGATGGTCAAGCTGACAGGTAAGTTGTAGGTGAGGGCTGAGAGTAAGAGAGTTGTCAGATTATTCTTTTTTTTTTTTTTTTTTTCCTGAGCCAGTGGAAGGATGGAGTTCTCGTTTACTAAGATGGGGAAGTCTGTGGGAAATACAAGTTCAGGAGGGAATATTAACAACTAGGTTTCAGGCATTTTGAGTTTGAGGTGCCTGTTAGAAATCCAAAGGGAGAGAAGTAGGCAATAGAGTAAGTGAACTGGAACATCAGTAGAGGGGTTTAGGCTTGAGATAAGAATTTAGGAATCAGAATACCAATGATTTTTAAAGATATAAGGCTGAATGAGATTGTCTGGGGAATAGACTAGATAGACAGAAAAAATAAAAATCCAAAGACTGAACTATGGGGCATGCCAATAGTTGGCAGTTGGGGAGATGAGGAGAAATCAACTAGGAAGATTGAAAGGTAGAGGTCAAGGACATTCTAAGAAGACTGAGGAATGTTTGCCCAAAAACCACTTGAGGAAAGATTTACAAGAAGGTAGGACTGATTAGTTGGCTAAATGGTATCAAGAATTCAAAGCACATGAAGATTTAGAATTGATTACTGGATTTTGCAAAGTAGGTGATTGGTGACCTTAACAAGCTAATTGGAATGTGTTTGAGAATATTTGCATAAGTAAAACTTATAAAACTTAGGTATCATAAAGGAGAGTTAAGAGTTAGATGAATTGTCTTTAGTTCTTCCTTGTTGGAGACTAATCCTATTGTGGTGAAAACCTTCATTGAAAAAAAAGGTAATATATTGAACTTTGGGATATAGCATTAGGTAAAATGAAATTAAATGCCTTTTTGAAAATAAGAACTCGATTTATCAATAATTTCAAACTTTGACTTATTCCTTTATGAAAACCCAAAAACAGTGGAAAATAAAATTATCAATAGCAATGTTAGTAAAACCTTATCTTGTAAAAGATAATTGAGATATTTCAAAGGAATTTTAAAAACTTAGCATATATAACATTTATTCAAAAAGTATCTATATTGTAGGTCTGTTTTGGACATTGATTTCTTTTCCATTGGTCTATTTGTGCCAATGCCATACTGTTTTAGAGATATTATACTCTGTTATAAGTCTTGATATGTTGGAGGAAGCCTTTGACTTCATTCTTCTTCAAGATTTTCTTAGCCATTCTTGACCCTTTAAATTTTACATACAGAGTTTAGAATCATCTTGTTTCCCAAAAGAAAAAAAGAGATATCTATTGTACTTCATTGAGTCAACAGATCAGTGTGGTGGTGAAATCACATCTTTCTAATATTGTGTTTTCTAACCCATGAATACGTTATATCGTCAATTTATTCTTTAATTTACCAAATAATATTTAATAGATTTCTTTGTGGAGGTCTTCACATCTTTCTTTAGTTTTCTTCTTGGGCATTTGGTGGGTTTTCTTTTGACAGTATTGTAAATGATATCATTTAAAAATTTTATTTTCTAATTGTTTTGTTTATTCTATATAAAAATGCAAGTATTTAAAAATATTGGCCCTATATTCAGCAACCTTGCTAAATTTATGTCCTCTAGTGGTTTATTTGTTGATTCTTTTGGATTCTGTACCTTGGTAATCATGTAGACAGTTTATTTCTTCCTTTCCAATCTTTCAATATTTTATTTATTTTTCTTGTTTTGTTACGTTGGCTAGATTTTCTAGAACTGTCCTTAGAAATAGCAATAACAAAAATCCTTGCCTCATTTCAAGTTTTAGAATGAAAGCTTTCAACCTTTTCTAATACATATAATGTTTGTTGTCGGTTTTTCTTAGGTACCCTTTATCTGATTAAGGAAATTCTCCTAAATTTCTAGTTTACTAAGAATCTTTATTATGAATGGATGTTGAATTTTATCCAGCTTTTTCCCTGCATGTACCAAGATGATTATATAGATATATAAATATACATATTTCCTTTTATTAAGTTAATGTGATGAATGTGATTGATTCTCAAATGTCATGTCTACCTTATATTTTTGCCAGTCTTGGTTTGATAATGTTATCTTTAGAATTTTTGCATCTATGTTCAAGAGTAAATTTAGTTTGTAATTTTCTTTTTTTTTTATTATACTTTAAATTTTAGGGTACATGTGCACAACGTGCAAAGTTTGTAATTTTCTTGTGTTGGATAGAAGAAGAGCAAGGACGATGAGGGCCTATTGAAGGGAATGATTAAAATAATGGACCATACGATATAAGCTCTGTAAGGACATCATTTTTGTTTTATACAGTTGATACTCATTTAGATTTACTCACCAGGTAAAGAAGATAAGTGAAAATAAATGGATTTGTAGAGAGCAAGATATACAACTTTTTCTATCTAAAATAGTGGATCACTAATCAGCCATGTAGCTCCTTTTATAGTTTTCCTTTGGTCTACCAACCACTTAATTGTAAATGCTTAGTGAAGTCAATTTGAATCTTTGGCTCTAGTAGAGAGCTGCTTAGCCACATGATGCTTTGCTTATGAAAAGGAAGCAGTAATTCTAATTATTTGCAATTAGAATCTTATTCAGAATTGCACCATTCAGAAGCAGCCCTATTTTTAAAGACATTGACACGTCTGACTGGGCTGCATTCACAGAGTACAAATGCAAGGGAAAACTGCAAAAGGAGGATGGTTCATGGTTTTGGCTGGCCCTAGCATGTGTTCAGTACTTTGTAAAGATCATATGTTGGAGTGAGTTGGAGCCATCACCAGGACAGGAAACAAATATAGTGTTTCATGTGGCGAGCATCTCAGACTACTGGACCTCAGGACTAATGTTTTCTCCCTTGAAAGAGAGCCAGAAAACTGAAGGCGGTGGGGCGGTGGGGTGGGGGAGATCCTCCCTCCCCAATCTGACCTGTCAGTCTGCAATTTCTTTTGCATGTATTCAGTTGTATCCAGATACTAGATTTTTCTTGGTGTTAAATAAGATCGACAAAACATTCATTTGAAAAATGGTGAATTATTAAATTCTGGGATGTAGCATAAAATAAAATCCCTGTTTGAAAATAAGTGTTCTATCTATAAACAATTTTAAAGTTTGATTTTTTCCTACTTTTGTCAACATCTAAATATAGTGAACTTAGTAACAGCTGACAAAAGCCATGTGAATAAAACTGATTCCATAATCAACATATTAAGTACTATTAATATATCACATAGAATTTTTGTTTCTAACATTTAATATTCATTTAGTGACAATCTTTTAATTACATCTCTAAGTTTTTTAACACTAGATTTACTTTGGAAAATATCTTTAATATTTCTTATTTTACAAAATCTTTTAAGGAAATATAAAAGGTTAGATGAATATTTCATATGAGAATTCTGTTGTTTTCAGTCAAAAGCTCTTTCAGAAATTACAGAGCCAGGAGGAGTAAATGTAGATTAATAAAAAAATTGGCAATAGTAGCATTAGAATTAAGAATGAGTTAAAGTGTAAACTTAGCTTACATCTTAGATATCTGAATTATGACTTTTTAAACAAATATTCATCATAAATTACAGAGTTAATAACAAAAGGAAAAGCTCATACTAATATTTCATCAAATCATTTGAAAACGGTGTTGAAAATAGTATTATATCAATACTTGAACTGATGGAGTAAATAGAGAAGTTAAAAATTATAAATGGTTACTTTGAATTACCTTTGTATTTTGGAAAGTATTTTAGAATTCTTAGTACTTAAAATTATCTCAATGGTATTTCTAGAATGATTTTATGCACATGGAGCAGATAGTTCGAGATTGTGGTTGATCTAGCTCAGAAACAACCTGTATAAAAATTTGAAAAACAAAAGGGAGTTATTTGTTGTCTGCTGTTAAATCATAGTCAGTGGACATGGCTTGGAAATGGAGTGCCATGAAGGCTCATCTGAAAATAGGAAGATAAGATTAATGTAGTAGAATCATGTATTACTGTCAATTTTAATAGCGTTATGCCATGTTCTAATTTCAGCAGCCTCACACATTTGCAAGAGTCGCTCAGTAGATATCGATATTCAGCATGAATTCTGAACACATGGTTTTTCTTTAAAGAACAAAATGATACATTTCATTTACATGTTCAAATGCTAGAGTATATATTTAATTCACTGATATAAGATTTTCAAAAGCAGATCTTTTCAAGAAATAATAGAGGAAGAGTTTGGAATATCACAATGCTATACGTATAATAATCCATCTAAATCTGACATTAGGATCCATTGGTTCATCTTAGTCCGACTTCTTCACTTAGAATTTCTGGCAAATTGCATTTGAAGACGTGGAACGCTTTTTTTTTTTTTTTTTTTTTTTTGAGATAGAGTCTCACTCTGTCACCGGCCTAGAGTGCAGTAGCGAGAGATCTTGGCTCACTGCAACCTCTGCCTCCCTGGTTCAAGCTGTTCTCCTGCCTCAGCCTCCCGAGTAACTGGGATTACAGGCACGCGGCACCATACCCAGCTGATTTTTGAAATTTTAGTATAGATGGGGTTCCCCATGTTGGCCAGGATGGTCTCGATCTTCTGACCTCATGATCAGCCTGCCTCAGCCTCCCAAAGTGATGGGATTACAGGTGTGACCCACCCTGCCTGGCCGGAAAAGCATTTTTTAAAATGCAAAAGGTAAGGCCAGGCATGGGGGCTCATGCCTTTAATCCCAGAGCTTTGGGAGGCAGAGGTGGGAAGATTGCTTGAGCCCAGGATTTCAAGACCAGCCTGGTCAATATAGTGAAAGAAAATGCAGAGGGCTACACAAATGATCCCTCACTTTTTTTTTTTTTTTTTTTAGAGTTTATTCTCTCTTTTTTTTTTTTAATTATACTTTAAGTTTTAGGGTACATGTGCACAACGTGCAGGTTCGTTACATATGTATACATGTGCCATGTTGGTGTGCTGCACCCATTAACTCGTCATTTAACATTAGGTATATCTCCTAATGCTATCCCTCCCCCCTCCCCCCACCCGCAACAGGCCTGGGTGTGTGATGTTCCCCTTCCTGTGTCCATGTGTTCTCATTGTTCAATTCCCACCTATGAGTGAGAACATGCAGTGTTTGGTTTTTTGTCCTTGCAATAGTTTGCTGAGAATGATGGCTTCCAGCTTCATTCATGTTCCTACAAAGGACATGAACTCATCATTTTTTATGGCTGCATAGTATTCCATGGTGTATATGTGCCATATTTTCTTAATCCAGTCTATCATTGTTGGACATTTGGGTTGGTTCCAAGTCTTTGCTACTGTGAATAGTGCCGCAATAAACATACGTGTACATGTGTCTTTATAGCAGCATGTTTTATAATCCTTTGGGTATATACCCAGTAATAGAATGGCTGGGTCAAAATGGTATTTCTAGTTCTGGATCCCTTTGTTTTAATGCTCTTCAAGTGTAGACGTTAAGATGCCAAAAGCTGTAAAGAGACAGCAGGTGTGCATGTTCCTTTCCATTAAAAAAATCTTAAAAGGCTTTGAGTTTGTGAATGAACATGTGCCTGTTTTCAGTTCCCGATGTATGCAGGAATCTTCGATGCAGCTTTTAAGGGAAGTGTGTCTTATACTTCTTTAGAACAAGTCCTGTGGGTTGGTTTCTTGAGAATGTGGAAGAATAAAAAATATTTACTCTGTAACACTTGACCAGTGTGCTCCATTGTCTTGTTAGTACACATAGTGGGAGGAGGTAGAATTTTTTGATATCTGTAGGATTAATGGGGGTAATTTGGGGGTTTCTAGTGCCTTCTTTTTTCCTTCAAGGCCACTAGATGAAAGGACAGTATCAGATCTGTCTCAGGTTTTTATTCTAAGTAAAGCCAAAAGCCTTTATATCCAAATCTTGGCTCAGTTCTATGCTTCTACAATGCAAGGAGGACCTCTGTAATGCATATTTTTGTGAACATGAGTAGCTAGTCTTTTAGTCTTCTAGGAATCAACATTTACCAACATGACCCTGGTTACTACATTCTCAACAGTCTTCATGTATTACCACATTCAACCTTTAGAAGAGTCATGTGATGTGGAGTTCAGCTGTAATAATTGATACTGAGAAATCTGAATTCATATCTTTGCTATGCCATTTATTCAGTTGGTGGCTGTTGAAATTTCACCTAATCTGTGTCACATGTCTCTCTGTTTTAAAATGTACACAATAATAGTAAGTGATTCAGGGGATGCAAGGAAGACTGATGGTGTAATGATTTGTTTCAAGTTTCAGCTGGCCACTGGCAAGTTCATAACCTTCTGCAAATTTATTATTAGTAGTTGGGGCCCCAATTATTAACTCGTGAAACTCTTTGAAAAAAGTACTATAAAATATTTGATAAGCTGCAAGCCATAATTCTAAAGTACTGGTTGAAATTTCTAATTATATTGAGAAATCACAGAGGACTGTAGATTTTCATACACTTTCATGTTATGAAATACTACTAATTTTTAAAATAAATATATTTCAGGTTTATATTTTATTAGTTATATTACAATAGGCAGTTTAACCTTCCTGTTCCTCACTTTCCTTATATATAATAAAATATTATCTTCATATATAAAATTATGATTATTATTATCATCATATAAAAATTATCCTCATACATAAAATGAGGATAATAATAGTACTTACCTCATAGGGTTTTTGTTAATGCTAAATGAGATAACATATGTGAAGTGTACTAGTACCTGATATGTAATAAGCACTCAGTATTATATCTTTATTTTTATTGATAGTAGTATTAATAAGAAAACTCAATAGTGTGGCAACATAGGGCATATAATAGATCCAGAAAACAATTTAAATCATAAGAAAATGTGAGATTTCACAATACATCTGATATGGTCACACTTTATCTCAAGGGTCACCCAGGTATTTGATCTGTTGCACATTCAGCAAGTTGTTTGAGATGTTAAGTCTAGAACAAGTATTATTTCACTTTTATGTCCTCATTTAAAAAATGGATTGTTGCATGTTAGTGAAGAAGTGTAAAATGTGTTTCCTTATCTGGTCAAATATAGAGCATTATATCAATTCTAGCCTGTGTACAGACATCAGAATTAACATTGTACTTAATATTAGGCAAATCAAAGAGCACATATCTGTCTTTGAATAGTTCCTATTGTACATCACAATTATTGTTCCTACCCTGAAGATCTGGCCTGATAAACTCTTTTGTCTTGCTCTTCAATATATTCTTTTCTTTCATTTCCCTCTCTCACTACCTTTCTTCTTTCTATCTCTCTCCTCCATTATCCTGCCTTTCTTCAACCTAATCCTTTTTCTTTCTTTCCACAAACATTTACTGAGCACTTATAAAAGGCAGAACATATTGCCTAACAGTGTTCTCAGTCTTTAGGGAATTTATAGCTTGGTGGTGGTGACTGTGTTTAGGGGTGGGCTAGTAGGGAGAGGCTTAGATTTTATCTTATGGGCAGTGAGGATCCATTATATCTCATCCTAAATAGGGATGAGATAAAAGGAATGTTTCTAAAAATGAATCTTTTTGGACATAAATGAAGGATGAATGGGAGGGACAAGAGATTGAAGACAGCAGGAACATTTGGGAGACTCTGTGTCTAATTTTGTATTCATTATTCTAATAATGTTCTGAGGTGAGAAGGACCTGAATGAGTTTGGAGGCAAGGACTCTGCAGGAGAAGCAATACAAGGAGCATTTTGAAGGAGAAATGGCCAAACTTGGTGACTAGATACAAAGGGTGAAGGACGGATAGGAGGAGCCCAATGGTAATGTTCAGTTTTGAATATCAGTTATAGGTATCGGAAGACTATTTCTCACATTAATAGAAAGAGAAACTGTGTATGGGAGAAGAAAATGATGAATTCAGCTTTGTATGTTTAAATATGAGGTGCCAGTAGGACATCCAAGTAGAATTATGGGATTCTAATTATATTATTATTTAACAGTAATTTTCTAGTAGTTTATATTCTTATTATTATTTTAACATCCTCCTTGCATTCTAGAATACACCATGCTGTTATAAGAGATATTCAATGTTTGTAATTTTCAAGTGTTTTATGCTCTAGTGGGCAGATTATCATTGTTGCATGGTGTGCGTGATTTTGTATTTTGGTTTGGTCTAAATTAGTTTTGGGTCGTAATACACTTGTTATTAATAAAAGACAACACAGTATTTTAACATTTGACTCAATGGGACCTAAATAGAAAGGGATGTATTACATAGAAATGATGTAATTGAACTGGCCAATGTGCTTTGAATAGTGGCCATTTATGTAGGGTATTTGGAAAGGTAAGGAATTGTATCAACATTTGTAACACCACTTAGGTATAAATACAAAAAAAAAAGTAATGAGATTAGATATTTAGCCAAGAAAATAGTAATATATGCTGTTTTTAAAAATAATAATTTAAATTTAAAATTACAGTAATAAAATAAGCTCATTGTAATAATTTAAAGGGCACCGAGATGTTAAAGAAAGCATGTAATAGTTTTACTGTCTCCGTCTTCTGTCTCACTTACTGTTAAATGTTTGGGGTGTATACCTTTTAGGCTCATTATATAAATTTTATGAGTACTTGTATATTTGGAAGAGTTTGTTTTTACAAAACTGGGATTAAACTACACACACCATTTATATTTTTACTTAAAAATGCATTCTGGACATCCTTCCATATCAAAATTTATAGACCTAATTCATTCATTTAACAACTGCCTAACATTACATTATTCAACTACTTCTCTATTGAGGATTATTGTCTTAATTGGTTTCTTATTTAGTCTCCTGGGTTTTTCAGTTATGCAAGCCTTTCATCTACAAAATAAAATCAGAACAATGAAAAAATTTTCTTCCTAATATTCATACTGTTTATTTCATTTTATTTTCTTATTGCTTTAGCTAGTATTACCAAAACAATTTTATATGATAGTGATGAGAGCCAGCATATTGCTTTTATAGCAGTCAGTTTGGTATATTACTATTTACTAAGAACTTATTAATAATATAACACATATTGATGAATATATGACCCAATACAATATATAGGACCTGGATAACAACCCAAATGCAACCACATAATTTCACTTCCGTCACCCATTTTGTTCACTTGCCTCCCCTTACCTGAAGCAACCAGCATTCTTAATTCCATGTTTGTCATCTCCTTGCTTTCTTCTTCTTACGTGATGTTATTATACCCATATATGACATATATTTTTATTTTAGTTTTTAACTATATTTTAAAAACTATGTTGGATTTAATTTTCTCACTTTCCTTACTTATAGTGACAAGATTTATTAACACTGTTGTGTGTTCAAGTAAGAAATTATAGATCTCTTCTAAATTGTTCAATTACTTTGCCAAAGAGTTGTATAGAATGTTCTCTTATGGTTGATTCCATTGCTGAAGAAATTAAACCCCTGAGATCTGTATTGATAACATTATCAATATTTATATTGATAACAATATCAATAACAACAACCAAAATTTGTTGTTAAATTTTGGTTCTCTTTCCTTTTGTCTTTAAACGTCATTGTCAAGCAGAGTCCCTGTGTCATTCTATTATAAAGATAAATGCACACATATATTCATTGCAGCACTATTTCCAATAGCAAAGACATGGAATCAACAAATGCCAATCAATGATAGACTGGAAAGAGAAAATGTGGTACATATACACCATGGACTACTATACAGCCATAAACAGGAACGAGATCATGTCCTTTGCAGGAACATAGGTACAGTTGGAAGCCATTATCCTCAGCAAACTAACTCAGGAAGAGAAAACCGAACAGCTTATATTCTCAATATTTATAAGTGGGAGTTGAACAATGAGAACACATGGACACAGGGAGGGGAAAAACACACACTGGGGCCTGTCAGGGTTGGGGGAGGGAGAACTTCAGGAAAACTAGCTAATGCATGCTGGGCTTAATACCTAGTTAGATAGAATGAATAAAGTCTAGTACAACAAGGTGACTACAGTCAGCAATAATTTATTGTACATTTCAAAATAACTAAAAGAGTATAATTGGGTTATTTGCAACACAAGGAAAGGAGAAATGCTTGAGGTGATTTATACCCCATTTACCCTGATGTTATTATGTACTATATGCCTCTATCAAAATATCTCATGTACCCCATAAATATATATACCTGCTATGTACCTACAAAATATTTTTTAATAATAAAAAAATTTTAATTAAGAAAACACTCTGAACCAGGTCCCCAGGATTTGAATCCCAGCCATGCTACTGATTAGTTAACATATGGCTAGATTTTGTTCATTAACTCATTTCTATAAAGTTTCTGTTTTTTGGTGGACAAATTCAACCCATTCAGTTTTATCATGATAAATGATCTGTTTAGTTTTGTTCCTTTTATTTGTTTTTATTTCTACCTCCATTACTTAGCAACTGTGTGAGTTTCTTAAGCTCTGTATGTTGTAGATTCCTCATCTGTAAAATGAGATTAACAATAGCACCTATCTTATTTGGTGTTATTAAATGTTTCAATGATAATAATAATGTTCTTTAAAAATTTATCCTTTTTTATTGCGGACTTTTTTTCTGTGATCTAATTATCATCTCCTTCAGTGTTCTCATTCCAGGCAGAAACTGTTTCTTTCATCATTTTATTTTATATTTTTAGCTTTTATTTTAGGTTTGGGGTACATGTGCCAGTTTGTTATGTAGGTAAACCTGTGTCACAGGGGTTTGTCGAACAGATTATTTCATCACCCAGGTACTAAGCCCAGTACCCAATAGTTATTTTTTTTCTGCTCCTCTCCCTCCTCCCACCCTCCACTCTCAAGTAGGCCCTAGTGTCTGTTGTTCCACTCTTTGTGAACTTGAGTTCTCATCATTTAGCTTCCACTTGTAAGTGAGAACATGCAGTATTTGGTTTTCCATTCCTGCATTAGATTGTTAAGGACAATGGCCTCCAGCTTCATCCATGTCCTCCAAAAGATACCTCGTTCCTTTTTATGACTGCATAGAATTCCATGGTGTATATATACCACGTTTTCTTTATCCATTTTGTCATCGATGGGCATTTAGGATTATGAATAATGTGGCAGTCTTTCATTATTTTAGTTTGCACAGAAACCATCTATTCTAGTTTAATCTCTGTCAGCCTGATTTCTTCAAACCATAGTGCTTTCTTAATTGAATTGTGTTGTTTTTTACTTATTATTGTTAGCCATTGAGATATATAATTTCTTAGCACTTAGGCCAGACAGACTTTGGGAGATTCTGCAGGGAGTGCGATATTAACAGGCAGTAGAAGATAAGATGGGATTTGTTCTTCTGCTAGAGACAAGTGGTAAATTACTTGATAAGAGGGATGCTTTCTTTTGAGGAGTGTGGAGAAGGCTTTTCTCTTCTTAGATGAGTGCTGCTTGTAGTCCCACATTGCAAATCATATCCAGTGCTGCTACATCAGCTAGCATAGTCAGCCTGTCCCAGAATAGGATGCCACGTATGGACAAGGAAAGCATCTCTTGCTGAAGCTTTGTTCATTATCACTTCCCCCACCCCAGCTTTATTGATGTATAATTCATTGATAAAAACTGTATATATTCAAGGTATACATCATGATGATTGATATATGTATACATGCAAAATGATTACCACAATCAAATTAATTAACACATCATCACCTCAGAGTTACCAATTTGTATGTGTGTGGTGAAAACACATAAAAGCTATTCTCTTAGCAAATTTCTATTAAATAAGACAGGATTATTAATTATAGTCACTATGCTGTACATTCAATTCCCAGACATTATTCACCTTATAACTAGAAGTTTGTATGTATGACCAGCCTCTCCTCGTTTCCCTCACTCCCCAGCTCCTGACAACCACTGTTCTACCCTTTGTGAAACTTAGTTCTTGTCCTTTCTAGTTTTCTCCTGTGGACAGACATTTGGGTTGTTTTTAGGTTTCACTATTATGAATAAAAGTGCTATAAACATTCTTTGAAACATTTTTTAATTGTGGTAAAAAAAAAAAAAAAAAAAAGGCCAGGCACGGTGGCTCACGCCTGTAATCCCAACACTTTGGGAGGCCGAGGTGGGCGGATCACAAGGTCACGATATCGAGACCAGCCTGACCAACATGGTGAAACCCTATCTCTACTAAAAATACAAAAATTAGCTGGGCATGGTGGCGCACGCCTGTTATCCCAGCTACTCAGGAGGCCGAGGCAGGAGAATTGCTTGAACCCGAGAAGCAGAGGTTGCAGTGAGCCGAGATCGCGCCACTGCACTCCATCCAGCCTGAGGCGAGACTCCGCCTCAAAAAGAAAAAAAAAAAAGTAACATGAGATTTGCCATTTTAACCCTTTTTACGTGTGCACTTCAGTAGTGTTAAGTATATTCACATTGTTATGCAACAGATCTCCAGGACTTTTTCATCTTGCAAACTGAGACTATATCCATTCACAACTCCCCATTTTCCCTTTCTCTATCCCCTGGTAACCACCAGTATACTTTTTGTTTCAGTGAATTTTACTATTTTAAGTATCTCATTTAAGTAATATCATACAGGATTTAAAAAAAAACTGGCTTATTTGACTTAGCATGATAACTTCAAGGTTCATTCATGTTGTCATATGTCACAGCATGTCCTTCCTTTTTTTTTTTGTTGTTGTTGTTTTTGTTTGTTTGTTTTAGAGGTGGAATCTCATTCTTACCCAAGCTAGAGTGCAATGGTATATCATAGCTCACTGTAGCTTCAAACTTGGAGGCTCAAGTGATCCTCCCACCTCAGCCTCCAGAGTGGCTGGAACTACAGGTGCATGCCACCACACATGCCTTCCTTCCTTTTATATACTGAATAATATTTCATTGTATGTGTATACTACATTTTGTTTATTCATTCCTTTGTCAATGGACATTTGGGTTGCTTCTCCTTCTTAGCTATTGTAAATAATACTGCAATGAACCTGGGTGTACAAATAGCTCTTCAAGACCCTGCTGTCATTGTTTTTGGATATTTACCCCAGTAGGATTGCTGGATCATATGGTAGTTCTATTTTTATTTCTTAAGGAACATCCATATTGTTTTCCGTAGTGGTTATACCATTTTACAACACTACCAACAGTGCATAAGGTTTCCAATTTCTCCACATACTTGTCAACTTTTGTTATTCTCTCTTTCTCTCTGTTTTGTGTGTGTTTAATAGTAGCCATTCTTATGAGTGTGAAGTGATATTGTGGTTTTGATTTGCATTTCTTTAATGATTAATTGTGCTGAGCATCTTTTCATATGTGTGTTGATAATTTTATAATATATTTGGGAAAGTGTTTATGCAAGTCTTTACTCATTTTTAATCAGGTTGTTTGTTTTCCTGTTGTTGAGTTGTAGGAATTTTTTTTATATTCTAGATATTAATTCCTTATCAGATATATAGTTTGTAAATATTTTCTCCTAATCCACAGGCTGCTTTTATGCTTTGCCAATTGTGTCCTTTGAGCAATAATTTTTTAAGTTTGATGTAGTCCCATTTGTCTATTTTTGCTTTTGTTGCCTGTGCTTTTGATGCCATATCCAATAAATCACTGCCAAATCCAATGTTATGAAACACTTTCTCTATGTTTTCTTCTAGGGGTTTTAATATTTTGGGTCTTTTAGATTTGTAACTCATTTTGAGTTAGTCTTTCTATATTGAGTGGTCTTGGCACTCTTGTCAAAAATCATTTGATCATATACACAAGGGTTTATATCTGGGGTCTCTATTGCAGTTCATCAGTCTATATATTTGTTTTGCTATGAACTTATACCAATTTTCTTGTGAATGTATATTTTCCTTCTCTCAGATAAATACCTAGGGGTGGAACTGCAATGTCATAGGGTAGATGCATGTCTAATTTAAAATTTGCCAGATTGGTTTTCAAAGTGATTGTACCAGTAGTTATTATTGCTCTTTGTAATTTTAGTCATTCTGGTAGGTAGAATCATATTTTTTTTTGTCTCTTTGTTGAATTAGTATTGAAGCACCTAAAGATACCTGAAATTTTATCTTTACTATGTTGTTAATTTATTTTTTGCCTCTTTCAACTAGAGTGTAAGCTTTATGAGGTGCTATTTGCTCCTCAATACCTAAATGTTTCCTGATATGGATTAGACATGCAATATTTCCTTTAAATTAACAAATAAATCAAAGCATAAATATGTATCTTTTCCTTGATTGAGATTTGTATATATCAGGTATATCTGGGATCTCCTCTAGGGTCCAGTAATTGGTCATGGATATTTTAGTGGCCAAGTCACTTCAGGAGAAAATGGCAAGAAAAAGTTTTAGGACTGCACAATTGGTCAAATTTCCAGAATTTCCCACTGAGATAAAATTTAAAACCTAGGAACATAACAATATTAAAAGCTAGATGTTTATAGGAATTAGAAAAAGAAGTTCATATACACTTTTCAAAAGAAGACATACAGGTAGCCAACGAACACATGAAGAAATGCCCAACATCACTAATCATTAGAGAAATGCACATCAGAACCATGATGAGATACCATCTCACATCAGTCAGAATGGCTATTACTAAAAAATAAAAAAATAATAGATGCTGATGAGGTTGTGGAGAAAGGGGAATGTTTACACACTGCTGGTGGGAGTGTAAATTAGCTCAGCCACTGTGGAAAGCAGTGTGGCAATTCCTCAAAGAACTAAAAACAGAATTACCATTCATCCCAGCAACCCCATTATTGGGCATATACCCAAAGGAATATAAATTGTTCTATAAAGACACATGCATGCGTATGTTCACTGCAGCACTATTTAAAGTAACAAAGACATGGAACCAACCTAAATGCCCATCAGTGATAGACTAGATAAAGAAAATGGTGGTACATATATACTATGGAATATTATGTAGTCATAAAAAGAATAAGATCATATTCTTTTCAACAACATGAATGGAGCTAGAGACCATTATCCTTAGCAAACTAATGCAGGAACAGAAGACCAAATACTGCATGTTCTCACTTGTATGTGGGAGCTAGATAACAAGAATACACAGACACACTAAGTAAAAGATACCTGGGCCTACTTGAGGGTGGATGGTGGGAGGAGGGAGAGGATCAGAAAAAAACAAATATGGGGTAACATGCTTAGTACCTGGGTAACCAAATAATCTGTGCACCAAACTCCCATGACACGAGTTTACCTGCAGAACAAACCTGCACATGTACGCCTGAACCTAAAATAAAAATTAAATAGAAAAAAAAAGAATAAGACGAATAAAATTTTTTATATTAATTAAAAAAATTCATCTGTGGAAACTTAATGTCTAAAGTGTTCTTTCTTTCTCACAGCCATAGGATTACATTCGTACTTAAAATGAATTATTTTAATAATAATGAAATATGTTTTTATATTTATATCTAATTCTTATAATACAGCCATGTCTTGGTTATTGATTATTTTGGTATTGATTATTTAGTTTATAAACTATCCAGGACCTTATTTCTTCTCACTTGACTCCTTTGGTCCGCTTTTCTATTGAAAATACCACCACCAAACAATTGGCAGAAAAATTAGCCAAGAAAAAAGGAAGAAGTAAAGAGGAAAGGAGAGGAACAAAATGAAGGGGAGAGAAATAGGACAAGCACCTGTGCAGCCCATGAATTTTTTTTCCATTAGGGCAATTAATTAAGATTTAAATGCACAGGCATAAATGTGTAAGTTTCTGTAAGTGCGTAGGACTTAAATGCATATTACTTCACTGTAATAATCTTTAATGTTCAATTATTTTTCATGCAGTATTTATATATAAGCAAACATAATAAATCAGGTATTTTATATAATCAAGTATTAAAAAATTTATAGGAACATTTGCCTTTCTGGATTCAATAGATTCACCCACATATTGTTATTTTGCTTAATTTTCTGTTGTTCTTGATGCTTTTCGCATGTAGTATAAAGAAAGTTTGTTTTGTTCTATATTTTATGAAGTTTCACCCTGCAAAATGGTACTACTCTGTAATGAGATTAAATGTCATTGTTGACTTGAAAACCTAATTCACATGCTGAGAAAAACATAAGAAGTCCTGGATATTTTTATTTTCTACTTGGTAGTTAATAAATGCTTTTGAATCGTCATACCTTCCTTTTCAAATATGACTTAGATAAAATTTCTTGTTGGTAAAGTCTAAGAAAATGTGAACTTTTGCAAACTTTTTATTACTATAAAAAGCAATCTTCATGATAATGCTGTACAATACTATTTTAAATAATAATTTCTCTTTGTTCTTTTATTTTCACGTTGGGAACAGATATGTAAGTATTAAATATTTTTGGCTGTTCTATTTTTTGCGATATTTTTCGTCACATCCAATTTAATGGCTCTGCATTATATTCTTTTTTTCTCCCTAGAAAGTCAAATAAAGGAAACCAGTTTACCCTTTCATACCTACAGCAACATGAATGAAGATCTTAACGTAATGAAAGAAAGAGTTTTAGGACACACATCAAAAAATGTGCCATTGAAAGATGAAAGAAGGCAATTACATTCCAGGAAAAAACGTCTTATATCATATCCAAGATACATTGAAATTATGGTTACAGCTGATGCTAAAGTGGTTTCTGCTCATGGATCGAATTTGCAAAACTATATACTGACTCTAATGTCAATTGTAAGTAAACTTAATATGACTTTTATATTTCCTAAAATGTTTAGCTTAATGAATTTTTTTCATGTCGAATTAAATTTTTTTTCTAAACTCTTTAGATGTAATTTTGTATCTAGGTTTAAGCCAAAAATAAGATTTCATTGAAGTTTAGTTTAGATAGAGTTATAGCAAGTATCCTATTCTGTTACTTGGACACCTTTCTTTCTAAAACATTTACAGATCCCCAAAACCGCTTATAGAAAATGCTTGAATTATTCTTTACTTTCTCACATGAATGGCTTCTGCCCTCTAGTGACAGGACTATCCTAGTTGCATTGATCTTTTTGCTCTTTGAAACTGAATTTTAAAACCTTACCCTATTTCTGCACAGAGGGGAGAAGATACTATTTTTATTATGGCTATATTCTCCAAATCAGAAATTTGGACGCTTAATATTTTAAGTTATACATGTATTTATGGCGATAAAGGGATAGGTTATTACTAATGCAACAGTCCTAACAAATTTGGAATATAAGGTCACGATAACTCTAAGGGTCCTTGATCTGATGTTACTATCTTTGTCAAGCAGTGGTAGTGCTAGTACCCACAGAATTGAATTCTAGAGCTAGTGAAGGGTGTCAATCCTGTGTAAGTGGCATCACCCTTCATCCTTATGTGTGTGAGCGTGTGTGTGGGGGTGTGTGTGTGGGCGCGCGCGTATCCCCCTCCACCACCCTGGGACATTCCTGAATTAGGCCTGTTATTTTAGAGTAATCACTAAGGGTAGCCCTTTTCACGCTAGTTTAGTTGATGAATTACTGGCCAGGTGTGGTAGCTCACACTTGTAATCCCAGCACTTTGGGAGGCTGAGGCGGGAGGATCACCTGAGGTCAGAAGTTCAAGACCAGCCTAGCCAACATAGTGAAACATCATCTCTACTAAAAATACAAAAAATTAGCCAGGCGTGATGGTGAGTGCCTATAATCCCAGCTACTCGGGAGGCTGTGGCAGGAGAATCGCTTGAACCCGGGAGGCAGAGGTTGCAGTGAGCCGAGATTGTGCCATTGCACTCCAGCCTGCACAACAAGAGTGAAACTATGACTCAAAAACAAACAAAAAAAAGAATTACATAGCCACCTATTTATAGATTCAGGGTATTTGGAACATATCTCATTGCTGGAAGTACTTCTATTCACATATAGGGAATTCAGGCCCACTTGGTTGAAAAGACTCAGCAAGGGCATATCTATAGGATATTGTAAATTTCCCTTAGCTAGATCCCAGTTCATTGTGACATGAAGATCATAAGAGACAATCATTTTTCTAAAATATGACATTTTACCTTAAATTCTTATTGTTATACCATAGTCTACATTGCCTAAACACAGTATATGAAACAGCGTGGGTACTCAATAAATAGTTACTGAAAGAATGAATGGAGACATGGTTAAAGTATTAATAAAAGTAATATTTTTTCAGAATTCAGTGCATTGTGATAAATAAAAACAAATATATAAAATGATTTTTCGAAATTGTGTAAAATTTACCCTTATTTTTACTTCAATTGAATTTTTTTAAATGACAACAGAAGTATAGATAGAACTTTATCCTAATTACTTTTTTTAAATTCTGAATTTGAAGTAAAATTACCTACATATATTACCTAGATGTATAATTATCTAAATGTTGGTATGGCAAACTCTAAATTATGAAGGGATTCTAATGAAAACTATGGTGTGGAGGATGTCAATTGATATGTACAAGATTGTATCAATTATATGGAACAATGGGATATACTTTGCAATAGAAAATGGTTAAAGGAGATGACATTCATTAAGAAAGTTGGGGCTCGGCGTAGTGGCTCACGCCTGTAATCGCACCACTTTGAGAGGCCGAGGCATGCAGATTACCTGAGGTCAGGAGTTCGAGACCAGTCTGGCCAACATAGTGAAACCATGTCTCTACTAAAAATACAAAAATTAGCCAGGCATGGTGGCACATGCCTGTAATCCCAGCTACTTGGGAGGCTGAGGCTGGAGAGTCTCTTGAGACCAAGAGATGGAGGTTTCAGTAAGCCGAGATCATGCCACCGCCCTCCAGTCTGGCCAACAGACTGAGACTCTCTCTCAAAAAAAAAAAAAAGCAATAAGGAAAGAAAGTTGGGTGGGAGAGATACTGAAGGAAAATACTAGATTTGATAGATTTTAAAACATGGTAAATGACAGATAACTATTGTCAGTGCTTTGGGCATACTGACTAGAAGGAATAAAGGAATAAACACAGGACTAATTTTGGAATAGTTTCATGCATTCTTGGTGACATCACCACCCTCAGAAAGGTTGTGTTATCTATATTTTACATAAAAATCAGTATTGGCCAGGCGCCATGGCTCACGCCTGTAATCCCAGCACTTTGGGAGGCCAAGGTGGGTGGATCATGAGGTCAAGAGATAGAGAGCATCCTGGCCAACATGGTGAAACCCTGTCTCTACTGAAAACACAAAAATTAACTGGGCGTAATTGCCCTGGCCAGAACTTCCAACACTATGTTGAATAGGAGTGGTGAGAGAGGGCATCCCTGTCTTGTGCCAGTTTTCAAAGGGAATGCTTCCAGTTTTTGCCCATTCAGTATGATATTGGCTGTGGGTTTGTCATAGATAGCTCTTATTATTTTGAAATATGTCCCATCAATACCTAATTTATTGAGAGTTTTTAGCATGAAGGGTTGTTGAATTTTGTCAAAGGCCTTTTCTGCATCTATTGAGATAATCATGTGGTTTTTGTCTTTGGCTCTGTTTATATGCTGGATTACATTTATTGATTTGCATGTATTGAACCAGCCTTGCATCCCAGGGATGAAGCCCACTTGATCATGGTGGATAAGCCTTTTGATGTGCTGCTGGATTTGGTTTGCCAGTATTTTATTGAGGATTTTTGCATCAATGTTCATCAAGGATATTGGTCTAAAATTCTCTTTTTTGGTTGTGTCTCTGCCCGGCTTTGGTATCAGAATGATGCTGGCCTCATAAAATGAGTTAGGGAGGATTCCCTCTTTTTCTATTGATTGGAATAGTTTCAGAAGGAAGGGCAATTAGGCAGGAGAAGCAAATAAAGGGTATTCAATTAGGAAAAGAGGAAGTCAAATTGTCCCTGTTTGCAGATGACATGATTGTATATCTAGAAAACCCCATTGTCTCAGCCCAAAATCTCCTTCAGCTGATAAGCAAATTCAGCAAAGTCTCAGGATACAAAATCAATGTGCAAAAATCAGAAGCATTCCTATACACCAACAACAGACAAACAGAGAGCCAAATCATGAGTGAACTCCCATTCACAATTGCTTCAAAGAGAATAAAATACCTAGGAATCCAACTTACAAGGGATGTGAAGGACCTCTTCAAGGAGAACTACAAACCGCTGCTCAAGGAAATAAAAGAGGATACAAACAAGTGGAAGAACATTCCATGCTCATAGGTAGGAAGAATCAATATTGTGAAAATGGCCATACTGCCCAAGGTAATTTACAGATTCAATGCCATCCCCATCAAGCTACCAATGCCTTTCTTCACAGAATTGGAAAAAACTACTTTAAAGTTCATATGGAACCAAAAAAGAACCTGCATTGCCAAGTCAATCCTAAGTCAAAAGAATAAAGCTGGAAGCATCACACTACCTGACTTCAAACTATACTGCGAGGCTACAGTAACCAAAACAGCATGGTACTGGTACCAAAACAGAGATATAGATCAATGGAACAGAACAGAGCCCTCAGAAATAACGCCGCATATCTACAACTATCTGATCTTTGACAAACCTGAGAAAAACAAGCAATGGGGAAAGGATTCCCTATTTAATAAATGGTGCTGGGAAAACTGGCTAGCCATATGTAGAAAGCTGAAACTGGATCCCTTCCTTATACCTTATACAAAAATTAATTCAAGATGGATTAAAGACTTAAACGTTAGACCTAAAACCATAAAAACCCTAGAAGAAAACCTAGGCATTACCATTCAGGACATAGGCATGGGCAAGGACTTCATGTCTAAAACACTAAAAGCAATGGCAACAAAAGACAAAATTGACAAATGGGATCTAATTAAACTAAAGAGCTTCTGCACAGCAAAAGAAACTACCATCAGAGTGAACAGGCAACCTACAAAATGGGAGAAAATTTTCGCAACCTACTCATCTGACAAAGGGCTAATATCCAGAATCTACAATGAACTCAAACAAATTTACAAGAAAAAAAAAAACAACCCCATCAAAAAGTGGGCGAAGGACATGAACAGACAATTCTCAAAAGAAGACATTTATGCAGCCAAAAAACACATGAAAAAATGCTCATCATCACTGGCCATCAGAGAAATGCAAATCAAAACCACAATGAGATACCATCTCACACCAGTTAGAATGGCAATCATTAAAAAGTCAGGAAACAACAGGTGCTGGAGAGGATGTGGAGAAATAGGAACACTTTAACACTGCTGGTGGGACTGTAAACTAGTTCAACCATTGTGGAAGTCAGTGTGGCGATTCCTCAGGGATCTAGAACTAGAAATACCATTTGACCCAGCCATACCATTACTGGGTACCTACCCAAATGACTATAAATCATGCTGCTATAAAGACATATGCACACGTATGTTTATTGCAGCACTATTCACAACAGCAAAGACTTGGAACCAACCCAAATGTCCAACAATGATAGACTGGATTAAGAAAATGTGGCACATATAAACCGTGGAATATTATGCAGCCATAAAAAATGATGAGTTCATGTCCTTTGTAGGGACATGGATGAAATTGGAAATCATCATTCTCAGTAAACTATTGCAAGAACAAAAAACCAAACACCGCATATTCTCACTCATAGGTGGGAGTTGAACAATGAGATCACATGGACACAGGAAGGGGAACATCACACTCTGGGGACTGTTGTGGGGTGGGGGGAGGGGGGAGGGATAGGATTGGGAGATATACCTAATGCTAGATGACGAGTTAGTGGATGCAGCACACCAGCATGGCACGTGTATACGTATGTAACTAACCTGCACAATGTGCACATGTACCCTAAAACTTAAAGTATAATAATAAAAAAAAATTAGCTGGGTGTGGTGGCGTGTGCCTATAATCCCAGCTACTCGGGAGGCTGAGGCAGGAGAATTGCTTGAACCTGGGAATCAGAGGTTGCCACTGGGAATCTCGGTTCCCAGCCGAGATCGTGCCACTGCACTGCAGTCTGGTGACAGAGCAAGACTCCATCTAAAAAAAAAAAAAAATCAGTATCATCACTGTTAGAAGATATTGTGACATACTTTGAGATAACTAAAGTTCTCCATGGAAGGTTTAAAGCCAGAGTTAATTGAAGGGAATGGAGACAGACCTTTTGACTTCATGGAAAGTAAATCTGCATCTGAGATTGCTTGAAACAACAGACCAATGCATGTACTTATCATTTTCTGGATTTTTAGGCCTAGTAGAAAGAGAGCAGGTTTCTGTTGAAGACAGAATTTTTATAGATACAGTCATCTGGTTTGTGTTAAGCTTTTGTTCTTAGGGAGATAGATGTAGCAGAGTTGAGGAAAAGGTGTGCATTCCAAATATAAGTGGGGTAGGAGGAAAAATTAAGGAGGGTAAGTCTCCCTTTTGAGATACTTTGAGTTTTTGTATATGCTTTCTTTCTTCCTAAGAAGCCCAATTTCAGATGACTTCTAAGCTACCTGGGTTTAGTGCTTTTCTTCTCTCTCACTGAAAGAATGTTCAAATGAGGACATAGGAAAATTAGCAGACCCTATGGTTCTGTACATAAATTGTTGTTTTATTGGTTAAAAAACAGTGATCACAACTATATTTATGGTTGCAAAAATATTAAAAGTGAAAGGGAACTTAAGAGAAAGGGTGACAAACTCTCCCTGTTTTACCTGGAACTTGATCAGTTTTGGTATTGAGTCTCATGTCCTTGGAAACCCTTCAGTCCTGAGCAAACTGGGACTGTTGATCACACTATGTAGCGATCAAATCCAGTCCAACTTGTCTTATTGCTACTTGTTAAGGCCATTTCAAAAACCGCTTTAAAGAGGTAAGAGAAATGCTATTTGCACATAAGTGTCCACAGATATTTCCAGTTTAGGAAGGAGCTGTTCAGGTTTTGCATACTTTTTCCAGTTTTTAGAAGGCACTCACTGCATTTATTCAAACATACACATGGATTATTGGTGATATTCTGTCACGGTAATTTAGGAAAAGGTCAAGACAATGTGACATAGGCTTGGTATATGATAAAGACAAGTTCAAAGTGATGAAAAAATAATTTTTGTCTGTTGAGCTCCAGATATAAAGGGGGAAATAGGGGAATGCTTTCAGGATTGAGCAAATGGATTATATACACAACTTGGATTATCTATCCTTACTCATCCTGCACAAAGTAAACAATTGTGCTGTCTTCTTAAACTTTTTCTTTGCTTTCAACAATTTAAGGAAATACCTGAGTGCAGTGATATTGAAATAAAGAATGTGACTTAATTCAGTTTTTAGTTGCACTTAATGTTGTTAGAATAGCCTAGAGACCCTTCTTACTTAAAGGTTTCTGGAATTAACATTAAAATTAGTGGGAAAGAACAGACTTGTGATGTATAATATATCTAGTGAAATAGTGTTTGTGTTACATGAGCAGAGATACTCAGCTGTTATTCTAAAACCTTTATTCATAGGGAATTTGGTTGACAACATCAGGTTAAAATGGCATATATATATGCATTATTAAGCTACTAAAATGTATGTAAACTAGAGCAGTTTTTCCTTCAGTATATTTATTTTGATACTCAATTTGTTATTTAATAGACCTTAAATATTTACTAAGTATTAAAGACTTCCACACTTCATTTTGTTTGTAAGGGTTTGACTCTATAATATTCATCCTGTTGAAGATTTAATAATGTAAATTTAAGGAGCATCATGTAATCCTCAAGAATTAACCCTTTCATTAAAATATGGTTACTATTATTAGAGGAATATATCAACTAAAAACCCTCATTTGCATTACATTGATTTTATACCATTACTTTCAATCTTGTTAGTTGCTTTTACTGATGTTATTAGGATGGGGAAGATTTTTAACTATATTAAAATAAAAACTAATGATATGCTTTCATACTTCAGGTATAACCATTTATATTACTTTTCCCTTCAATTTAGTGCTCTGCATATTCTTAATTATTTGCACATATTCGCTTTGTATGTATGTAGAATTTCATCATTTTCAATTTAAAAATGAAAAGATCTTTCCAAAGAAGTAAAGAGTAATGATCTTTGTAAACAAAATTTGTTTGTCAAAATCAGTTTTTTATAGATGACTTTGTACTTCTTAATGAAGGTGGCCTATGAACATACCATATGTGAATGTTTGCTAAAGCTCTATCTAGAAATTATTTTCAAAATGGTTGGTAAGTTAATGGTGATAGCAATTTGTTTCATGCTTTGTATGAAGTATATTTTGCCTAGAATTTTCTTAAAGATTTCAACAATACAATTCATACCATTTCTTCTTCACCTTTCATTCAATATCCATGAAAGAATAGTATTTACTATTTTATGAAACCTATAAACAAGTCAGAACTACTTAAGTGAAGGAAACTAACATTTAAGGAATAAAAGATTAAATACATTTTAAGTAGATCAATAAAAATTCGAATACATAGCACTCTAAAATGTAGTGATTAAGGTAATATATTGAAAATATTACAAGGCTTTTAGAATAGGATGATATGTTAGAAATCTGGTCTGGTGTTTCCTAAAGTGTAGTCTATGGAATGGAATATTAGTCCTGTGATACGCTCCATGGTGGGGGAGCTAAGGACTGTGGTCATATAGTTGCATGAAATACTGTATATAATATCTCTGTCTCATAGATTTAATATATGTATGTGTGTGTGTATGTGTGTTAGCCTATTCAAGATTCCATGAAGATATCTAATTATTTTAGCTCATTTCTCAAACTGTGGAATGATTTTGTTCTTTAAAACAAATGTCTTTCACAACTCTTCCCAACAGCACCTGGTTAATATTAATCCAATATGCAAGGACATTGTGACCCAAGGGTACCCAGTGCCTCAACATGGATATTAAAGACATTAAGACAAAAAAAATCAACTTATTTTCCAGGGTTGACCAACTAGCTTGTAGCTACTAACAGAGCTGGAACTAAAGACCAGGTCTGCTGACTGCCTAGGACTTCTCTGAGGCCACGGGCAAGTGACCATAACAGGACAATACCAGTGGCCGGGGGATGTGTTGCAGCAGGGTTTTGAAATGTCTTCAAATGTTTTGTACCAAGAACTAATTGGTTCAGAATGCTGAATAAAGATCAGATAAAGTAGTCAGTGCTCTAAAGCCAGACTGTACAGAATGAAAATTGGGTTCTGTTTGCTACCAGCTGCCTAACTTTCAGTGTCTTAGTTAACTTCTCTGTATCTTACTGTTCTTATCTGTAAAATGGACACTATAATAGTTCCTATCTCATAAGATTTGTCATGATAATTAAATGAATTAATACATTTAAACTTGAACACATCTGGCACACAATAAACATTGAATAAATATTTTATGTATCATTTAATATTTACTCATTTATTATTTATAGCAAACATAGTATCCTATCATCAAGGCAATCTAATTTGGGGTGGTAGTTTTAGGAAGGAGAGAAGTGCATTGTACATACTGCTTCAAAAATTCTCTGAGTACCAAATGGGCCTTGTGGCTATTCATTGCTTGAATCACAATTTAGCTTTATTGAATAGAGTTGTTCAATAACATCACCTTTAAACATCTAAATATAGTTAAAGGTATACGTATATCCTATATGAGCACTTAAATTATAAAGGTCAGTAAAACAATAAGAGATACAATTAGAAAAAATGAGCATGATGACATCCTTAATTATTTAATGAAATATACTATTTTAGTGTAAAAGCAAAATATCACTTTCTTTGGGGGAAGTAAAAATTATTTAAATCAAACCATCTGTTTTTGTATCTTTTACCCCCAGAGGACTGTGAGTTAAGGGCAGAGATTATGCCTTGTTTGGCTCTGTATATTTAGTAAGCAACACAGGGTTTGATGGGCAATAGATATTCAGTAAGTACTAAAAGAGATAATAAAGCAATCATGCTTTTGGATACTTTGCTTCCAATTTAGACATACTGTGATAATTAACTTGAAACACATGTACTAGAACTAGCATTATGTATATCTATATCTGTATTATGCCTTTTCTTCTGAAAAAGCTTTATAAGTAGCAATAAGAACAATAGCCACTATGATTGATCCCTTTGATCCTGGCCCTAATCTAAGTACTATTTGCAGACCATCTCATTTAATCCTTATAGTAGCCTAGAAGTAGGTTTTACCAAATGGCTGTTAGAATTGGAACCTGTGTCTGTTTCCCTTAAATAACTATGTTTTATAGCCACTATCCACCTTGCATAACAATTGTTTGCGTTATCTTTTCATTAGTGTTACATTCAAGGATATTTTGCTGTAGTAATATATTTTAAATTATATTATCAGAATATTGGGATTTTTTTTCCAAATTCTAGCTTGCAGATTTGTCACTTTTAAATAAATGTGCAGCATCTGTTTCCTCCCGAAACTGGAAATATTTTTGTGATTATATATTTTATAGCTGATATTATAACATCCAGATTTTCATTCATAGTCAAAATACTTGGGACAATGGATATAGTAGTTAGCCATGTAGATACCTCATAGTGCATATGCTCTTTTTTCTGTGGACCACTGGATATGCATATTATTCTGAGACACAGAAGTCTTCACAGCTGTTTTTCATTTATAGGGGAAAAAGAGCTTTTATAAATACCTTTGAGGTTTATCTTTTACCTTGTAATTTGACTTAGAAAAACATCCACTTTTAAACTCACAGGATCAAAGTAACTCCAAAATCATAATTACAGGTGTGCTTTTTTTTCTCCATGGTAAATGTATTTTAAAACATTGCCTGTAAAATGAATATATAAATTCAACTGTAAATTCACAGCTCCTATTTTAAAGTGAGAAGTACTGCATTGCTAACAGACCTGCTTGAAATCACCAATCAGCTGACCATCCCAGTCTTAACTTACTGTCAACCCCACTGGGGCTACCTCCACTCTTGCCAAAAGATGCTACCACCAGAGCCAAAGTCATCACTATAGGTACAGATGACAAACCTGTAAATATTTGAGGCTGCACAGCTATAACAGTAGTAACGATGCTGGATTATGTATTTATGCTCATGCTGACCCTACAGTGTCAGCAGCTCTAAAGATGCTTTTGGCTGTAGTTCTGGTAGTAGTCCTTTTGGCACAAGAGACATTGGTAGCAGTCATGTTATATGTTGTGGTGAAGCAGCTTTGATAGAGTGAGGGCTCCGGTAGTGATACTTCTAACAAACTGTAAGCTCCATAAGGTCAGGGCCTTTGTCCTCTTATCTATATCTGCTTCTCTAGCCAACAAAGCAATGAGTAGATACTGAACATTTCTTTATTAAACAACTAAGGGAAGTAGCACACCCTGGAGCAATTGCTGCCTTGACTTAGGCAGTGGCCAACAAGAAGGTGATCTAGGGTTTAGAAGCAGTTTTCATTGCACAGGTAGCCCAGATCCAGAGTGGGATATGCCTCTAATTAAGTACCAGGCAGAGGCATTGGCCATGGAAGACACCCCTACTGCAGTGGCAACCTCTATAATGGCTACAAGAAGAGAATATGAATTAGCGAATGGGATGGCACTTTGATCATGAATCATAAATGAGCCCATGCAGAGCCCATTCAGAGTGCCTAACATTCTCCAATCCTGGAAAATTGAGGACCAGGTTGTGACTCATGACCTCTTCTAGGGCTGTTTATATGATTCTAGATGGATCTGCCTCTATGGATTCTGGTGATGCTAACTTTAAAAATAATAACCATATTTGGAGTTGGAAATATGCAACTGTGGCCGAAAGATTAGGTGAACTATCAGAAAAGAATAGGTAAAACTTACATATTTTTATGGAATATTGTAGTCATGTAAATTGTGGATTATGCCACAGAATGAAGTGAATTTCTTGCTGAATCATCCATAACAGCAGTTCCAAACTCTAACATGTGTTCAGATCACTTGACATCTTGTTAAAGTGCAGACTCTGAATCATTAATCCGGGGTGGGGCCTGAGATTCTGTGTTTCATATCAGCTCTAGGTTATGTGGATGCTGCTGATCCATGGATCAGTCTCAGTAGCAAGGTTTAAGATACTCAAATTTTGAGAATCTTTAAGATGCCTGAGTCTCAATCCTGCAGATTCTGATTTATTTGGTAAGGGATGTGGTCTGAACATGAGGATTTGTTAAAGCACTCTAAGAGATTCCAAGATTCCTACGTGCAGTGCAATTAGAGAATTGATACTCTGTGACTATTTCAACTTACTTTTGAGAAGAAATATTCATTTTAAACAACTAATCCTACTTTTTTTTACATGCAGGTTGCAACAATCTACAAAGATCCAAGTATTGGAAATTTGATACACATAGTAGTGGTAAAATTAGTTATGATTCACCGTGAGGAGGTAAGAAACAGGTCTAAAATTAGTAACCTTAGTTGTAGTAAGTTTTTAGTGACAATACATAGAGATTATGGAACTCTTATTAGAAATGAGATATTTTTAAAATTTTAAAAGACTTGATTTGACAAGGAATGAGATTACCCTTATTTGTTGTGATGGAAATAAAATAGAATGACAACAGTGTTTAACTGAGTAAAGGAAGTAACAAAAGTGAATAAACAATTCAAAAATAAAATATTGAAAACCTTAGTATTCATTTTTATAATCCTAATGTCAGAGGATTTAGAATATAGTCGTTTTTAAAAGTTTTTTTCCTAAATATTGGATGGCTGTATTAAGAAGATCTAATTAGATTCAGTTTTGATCATAATGTTTTAGATATTGCTAAAATACATTATAGTTAATATATGAAGAAGAGATGCTGTCACTCCTTCATTCGCCTGTGAGAATGCTATTTGATAAATTGTGCAGATGCTGATAAACTTGGAAGGAAAAGAGGACGTTAATATTTTGACATAGTATTGCATTGCTTATTTTGCATAGGAAGGACCAGTCATTAATTTTGATGGTGCTACCACATTAAAGAACTTTTGTTCATGGCAACAAACTCAGAATGACCTTGATGATGTTCACCCTTCCCACCATGACACTGCTGTTCTTATCACTAGGTATGATTATAGAAATAACCCTTCCCATACAATCCTTTACTCTTCCCTCCTGCATGACTGATACTTCTTCTTAATTCTTTGTTTTTGTTTTTGTTTTGTTTTTGTTTTTCTTTTTTTTTTGAGACAGAGTCTCGCTCTGTCGCCCAGGGTGGAGTGCAGTGGCGCGATCTCGGCTCACTGCAAGCTCCACCTCCTGGCTTCACGCCATTCTCCTGCTTCAGCCTCCCAAGTAGCTGGGACTACAGGCGCCCGCCACCACGCCCGGCTAATTTTTTGTATTTTTAGTAGAGACGGGGTTTCACCATGTTAGCCAGGATGGTCTCGATCTCCTGACCTCGTGATCCACCCACCTCGGCCTCCCAAAGTGCTGGGATTACAGGCGTGAGCCACCGCGCCCGGCCACTTCTTCTTAATTCTTTGTTAATAATACACAGAAGTGTTCTATAAGAATTTGTATTACAAAAGAAACTATCGAATAAAAGCATTCTTCTATTCTTTCAAACCAGAATACTAGTTAGTTCTCTAGGAAATTAGCAATGTCAGGTTGCTGAGTAATGGTTTGATCTAAACAAGACAATTTCCTTACGATATTAGTGACAGAATGAGAGAATTAAGAAATTAACATAGTTATGGAACTGAGAGCAGGTTTTGTTCATTCCCTTCTTGGTATTTCAGTTGCTTGGAAAGAAGAGCAACTTTTTTCTTCTTTCGTTTGTCCACTTTTTGGACTCCCTTTCCTTTTAAAAATCTGTTTATCTGTTCCTCGTTTTGATGCTTAATGCCTGCCTTAATTACCAGGCTACCTTTGCTAGGGTTGTTCTCAAACCTACTTATTTATATGAAAAACAGCTTCTGCTGTTATAAAATTATTATTCATTTTACAAGCAATGCTATACATTGTTAATTTACACCTTTCTTTCAGCAACAGTGATACTACCAGAATATATAAATCCTAGGTTTGATATTTGGTTGACTAACCAAAGAAATCCTTTATTTAGGCATCAAACTCAAAAGAAATCTCAGCTTTCTAGAATCCTGAAATGAAAAACTTCAGCCAATGTAATATAGCTAACATGTAGTTCATGTACAATTATGTGTTGCTTAATGACGGGGACACATTCCAAGAAATGCATCATTAGGCGATTTAGTCTTTATGCAAACATAAAAGAGTGTACTTATGCAAACCTGGATGGTGTAGTCTACTACACACCAAGGCAATATGGTGTAGCCTACTGGCCCTAGGCTACAAACCTGTACAGTATGTTACTGTACTGAATGCTACAGACATTTGTAACACAATGGTAAACATTTGTGTATCTAAACCTATCTAAACATAGAAAAGGTGTAGTATAAATATGGTATTATAATCTTATAGGACCGATGTCATATATGCAGTCCATTGTTGACTGAAACATGTTATGCAGTGCATGACTGTACTTTAATCTCTTTTCAAAACTAAAGTAGAATTGATTTAATTTTATACATAGTATTATGTTATATATAGTCCATGGTTCTTCCTTGGATTGTAGTTAAAAGCCAAGCAGGAGAGATTGGAGATAGCAGATTAAATATGGGAGGAAGAAAGGGCTATGAGAAAGAGGTGATAAGAAAGGAGACACGAGAACTGTCAAATTGAATGGCCATGGACTAAGTAATGCAGAAGCAAAAAAAATTTATCAACTTCGTAACATCTGAGAACACCATTATTTTGCATGAGAGAATGATAACTGAAGCTGATGATGACATTGAATCACCATGAGGGTAAACTATATTACATATACTGTGTAAGTAAAAGCAGAGACATTAAAAATAGAAAGTTTTTCATTGAACTTGGTTAATGATTCAACTATTTACAACACTGATTTTATAGTACGTATTGCTTATTGATGTGGACAAATGGTGCGTTACTCTAGGTTTAGACTTTTTGAGAGGTTAATGTGAACTAGATTTTAGAAGTTAGTTTGTGGTAGTAGTCATGTCATAGTTAAAGCTTCTTTATTTTTATTTTGGCTTGTTGCAAAAATATTTTCCAAAAATGCTTCAAAATAAATCTTTTATTTTAAGGGAAGACATTTGTTCATCTAAAGAGAAATGTAACATGTTAGGTAAGTTATTTTGTCAATTAAGTTTAGCTTATGTAATTGTTTATTGAATTATTTACAATAATGTTTAGGCTATTTTCCATTTATTTTACATTTTAGTAATTTTGATTAATTATCTTGATAAATTATTACACTTGTCACTTATTCATTCTGCTGCTGTAAATTTTACAAAATGATAAGAACTAACATTTATTTGCAAATTACTAAATATCAAATGCTGTGCATGAGAAATAATACGTAATCACCTATATGCCAATTTAAAGGGAAATAATAAAATGAATAGCCATGAATTCACCATTAGATTTAAGTTAGAACTTTGCCACTACTATTGCTTGGTCTATGCTCAGTCATTTTCCATCACTCTACTTTTCCCCATGAGGTAGCCAATAGCACGAATTTTGTATTTACCAATTCCTTCTGTCTCTTGAAAAATAGTTTTATTACATATGTATGTTCCTAAACAAAAACTATTTGCTTTTATTACATATATATGTGTTCCTAAACAAAAATCACTTTTGCTTATTTTTGAATTCTGTAGTCAAAGTTCATGCATTTTCACTGTTATATATTTCATCTACAGTTTATATATCTATATCATATTAGTGTGTGTTTGGGCTGATTCTACTTTTTTGTGTCATGAACTTCACTGGAAGAGCTAGGGTATATCCCTAGGATTAAGATGCCTGTGCCATTAAGTGAGCTAATATTCACATTTATAAGATATAACAAATTATTTTCTAAAGGGGTTATACCAATTTTTACATTTATCAATAAACATTCCTTTTGATTATATCTTTATAAATACTGGGTATCTTCAGATTTCTTTTTTTTAGTCTAAATGTAATATATTTTATTACCATTAGAATTTTCTTTTCACTGATTGCTAATGAATTCAAGCACCTTTTCATATATTTGTATTTCTTTTTCTGTAAGGAATGAAATCAATGAAAGAAACATTGCCCATATTTGTGGTGTGGTATTTGTTGCTTTCTTACTGCTTCTCAGGTATTCTTGATAACTTCCTGACACCAAATCCTTTGTGGTTTATACATATTACAAACATCTTTTAGCAGTTTGTTGGTTTGTTTTCATTCTTTTATGTGTGAAAATATAAAATGTAGCTGAATTTATAAACCTATTCTTTTAGAGTTAGCTTTTTTGTTTCTTCTTTAAGAAACCATTGTGTAACTCAAGGTCTAAACATATTATCCTGTTTTCTTGTAAATATTTTAAAATTTGTCCTTTAACATTTAAATCTCTAATCCATTGGGGTAATTTTTTTTGACATCATATTAGGTAGACATTTAGTTTTATTCCTTTAAAAATTCAAATAAATATCCTTTATTAAAGAAAAAAGGAAGATTATTAAGCACCAAAACTGTAAGCTGTTACATTGCATGTACAATAACTGAAAGGTAATTGCAGTACTTGGTGTACTGGTACTTAACTCTGAAGTTATGTATAACAAACAGGAAACACAAAGCAATACAATATAGTAATTACAATGTAGAAAAGTTGCACTAAAGAGCCAAAGGCAACAGTCAAAACAATTATTGGAGATTTCATAGTATTGCTATAAATGTCTGTTTAGTTTTTTCTTTATACTTTTAATACATTAGAATGTTAAGTATATTTAAGTATTGTAAATTTGCAAGAGTAGGCACTTACAATACACTATGCACATTGTTTATTTAACGTAACGGTGCTAAAGCAATCCTTATAAGCCAAGCACAATGTGCTGCTGTTTTGCTTCTACCTTTATAATATTGTACAAAGCTAGTAAATGGTGAATGCCAATAAAATTTTCATTTACCCGGAAATGCTACAAAACATGTCAGTCTCCTTAGCTCGAATGGGTATTATTCATGCAAAATGATGTGTAGTCTTGAAGTTTTCATAAACTCATTATTTCACACTTGGCAAGACATGCGATACAGTGAGAAATTCAACAAGGCAGTGGAAATTCTATCAAAGAAGTTCGAAGTCACTGTGTGGGTTGCATCATCTACTCCCATAGATAAAGGGAAAATGCCACCTGTGATTATGGAGACTTCTTAAAACCAATATAATTAATATTTGGAAAAGCTGGAATAACTTGTCATACCCCTCGATGGTTAACCATATAACACGTAAGTTAAAAAAAAGCCAAAAATTTTCCCTGTTAAACCTGAACTCTATAACCACATCCATACCTTTTGTTTTCATCTAAACATTACTTTTTAACATCTTTTCTTCCCTCGCTCAACTCCCCAAATTGAACCACTCTGAAAAATCAGTTGTACCTGATTTAAAAACAACAACACAAAAACAAAAAAACTCTTCTTCTAACCCTCAAAATAAACAATTGCTTTGAAGTTCACTGTGAAATTACATTCATAATCCTTTTTTATTTGAATAATCAATTCCCCAAACTATACATTGAATAATTCCTCTCTTTTTCTTAGAATCTGAAATGTCATATATAAAATTTCGGTATGCACTTGAGTCTGCAACATCATGCCACCATTTTATGGGACCATACTTGCTATTTATCCATGCATCAGTTCCATAATATTTTCATTTTTATAGTTCTATAATAAATATTAATCAGTGGGGTATATACCTCCAGCTTCTTTTCTTCAAGAATATTTTGGCTATTTTTGGACTTTTGTTCATCTATGGAAGTTTTAGAATCAGCATGTCAAGTTCTCAAAACATTTACCTGTCTGTTTAGGTAAGACTTTTAAAATGTCATTCAATAATAAATTATTTTCTTTCAATGTGTCATGTACAACTGTTGCTAGACTTTAATTTTTTAATTTATTAATTTCTTTATTTCAATAGTTTCATGGATGCAAGTGGTTTTTGGTTACATGGATTAATTATATAGTGGTGAAGTCTTAAGATTTTAGTGCACCCATCACTTGAGTAGTGTACATTGTACCTAATAGGTAGTTTTTCACTCCTCACCCCCCTCCCACCCTCCCACTCTTCCCTCTTCCGAGCTTCCAGTGTCCATTGTGCCACTCTGTATGCCTTTGCATACCCATAGCTTAGTTTTCACTTATAAATGAGAACATGCAGTATTTGGTTTTTGATTCTTGAGTAACTTCACTTAGAGTAATGCCTCCAGTTCCATCCAAATTGCTACAAAAGACATTATTTCATTGTTTTTGTGTGTGTGTCTGAGTAGTAATCCATGGTGTATACATACCACATTTTCTTTGCCCACTCATCAGTTGATGGATACTTAGGTATTTTTGCAGTTGTGAATTGTGCTGAGATAGCATATGTGTGCAGGTGTCTTTTTGATATAGTGACTTCTGTTCCTTTGGGTAAATACCCAGTAGTGGGATTACTGGATCAAATGGTAGATCTATTTTTAGTTCTTTGAGAAATCTGCGTACTATTTTCCACAGAGGTTATACTAACTTACATTCTTATCAGCAGTGTACGTGCATTTCTTTTTTACCACATCTATGCCAATATCTGTTGTTGTTTGACTTTATAATAATGGCCTTTCTGGTTGTGGTAAGATGGTATCTCATTGTAGTTTTAATTTGCATTTTCCTGATGATTAGTAATGCTGAGCATTTTTTCATATGTTTGTTGGCCAATTGTACATCTCCTTTGAGAAATGTCTGTTCATGTCCTTTGCTCACTTTTTAATGGGATTATTTGTTTTCTTGCCAATTTGTTTGAGTTTCTTGTAGATTCTGGATATTAGTCCTTTGTCACATGCATCGTTTGCAAATATTTTCTCCCACTCTGCATTGTCTTTTTACTCTAATGATTATTTCTTTTGCTGTGCAGAAGCTTTTGAATTTAATCAGATTCCATTTATTTATTTTTGTTTTTGTTGCATTTGCTTTTGGGGTCTTAGTCATAAATTCTTTGCCTAGGCCAATGTCCAGAAGAGTTTTTCCTAGGTTTTCTTCTAGAATTTTTATGATTTCAAGTCTTAGATTTAAGTATTTAATCCATCTTGAGTTGATTTTTGTGTAAGGTGAAACATAGGGATACAGTTTCGTTCTTCTACATGTGGCTATCCAACTTTCCCACCACCATTTATTAAATAGGATATTCTTTCTCCAATTTATATTTTTGTATGCTTTGTCAAAAATCAGTTAGTTGTAAGTATTTGGCTTTATTTGTGGGTTTTCTATTCTGTTCCATTGATCTATGTGTCTGCTTTTATACCAGTACCATACCGTTTTGGTTACTATAGCCTTGTAGTATAGTTTGAAGTTGGGTATGTGTTGCTTCCAGGTTTATTCTTTTTGCTTAGGATTGCCTTAGCTACTGGGTTCCTGTTTGGTTCTATATGAATTTTATAATTGTTGTTTTATAATTCTTTGAAAAATGATATTGATATTTTGAATAGAAATGCATTGAATGTGTAGATTTTTTGGCAATATGGTCATTTTCAATGATATTGATTTTTCCAGTCCACAAGCATGGGATGTATTTCTGTTTGTTTCATTTATTACTCATCTATGTTTTCTTTCAGCAGTGTTTTATAGTTCTCCTTGTTGCAATTTTCCACCTCCTTGGTTAAGTGTATTCCTAGGTATTTTGTTTTATTTTTTGCAGCTGTTGTAAAAGGGATTGAGTTCTTGATTTGATTCTCTGCTTGATTGTTTTTGGTGTATAGCAGTGATACTGATTTGTGTATGTTGATTTGGGAACCTAAGACTTTACTGAATTCATTTATCAGATCTAGGAGTCTTTTGGAGGAGTCTGTAGGATGGTCTAGGTATACGATCATATAATCAGTGAACAGAGATAGTTTGACTTCCACTTTTCCAATTTGGATGCCGTTTATTTCTTTCTCTTGCCTGATTGCTCTGGCTAAGACTTCTAGTAATATGTTGAATAGAAGTAGTGAAAGTGGGCATCTTTGTCTTGTTCCACTTCTCAGGGAGAATGCTTTCAGCTTTTCCCTGTTCAATATGATTGTGGCTGTGGGTTTGTCATATATGGCTTTTATTATTTTGAGATATGTTCTTTCTATGCCTAGTTTGAGGATTTTTATCATAAAGGGATGTTGGATTTTATCAAGTTCTTTTTCTGAATCTATTGATATGATCATATAGTTCTTGTTTTTAATTCTGTTTATGTGATGAATCACATTTATTGACTTGTTTATGTTGAACCATCCCTGCATTCTTAGAATTAAACTTCTTTGATCATGGTGAATTATGTTTTCGATGCACTCTTCAGTTTGCTAGTATTTTGTTGAGGATTTTTCTACCTATATTCATCAGGGATATTGTTCAGTAGTGGTTTTGTTGTTGTTGTTGCTTTTTTTTTTTTTTTTTGGCTATGTCCTTTCTTGACTGGTATCAGGGAAATACTGGCTTTATAAAATTAGTTAAGGAGGATTCCCTCCTCCATCTTTTGGAATAGTTTTAGTAGAATTGATACTAATTCTTGTTTGAATGTCTGATCAAATTCAGTAGTGAATCCGTCTGGCCCTGAGGTTCTTTCCTACATGTTGACTTTAGATAGCCTGATGACTGTAAGCCTTGGTGATATCCTTTTTGCAATGATTTTCTCAGGAGTTCTTTGAGCTTCTGAATGTCTGAATGTATCTGAATGTCTAATCTCTAGCAAGGCCAGAGAAGTTTTCCTCAGTTATTCCCTCAAATAGATTTTACAAACTTTTTGATTTTTCTTCTCTCTTAGGAACACCTATAATTCCTAGGTTTGGCCATTTTACATAATCTCATATTTCTTGGAGACTTTGTTCATTTCTTTTCATTCTTTTTTAAAAAAATTGTCTGATTGGGTTAATTTGAAAGTCTTGTCTTTGAGCTCTGAAATTCTCTCTTCTAGTCTGTTGTTAGACTCCTTCTAGTCTATTGTTAAAATTTGCACTGCATTTTCTAGTTTCGTAAATGTGTCTTTCATTTCCAGAAGTTCTGACTTTTTTTATTTGAAATATCTCTTTAGAATATTTTTAATTTATATCCTGAATTCTTTAAAAATCCTATTTGTTTTTCACCTCTCTATTGTATCTCCTTGAGTTACTTAATAATCAACCTTTTGGATTCTTTATCTGGTGTTTCAAAGATTTCATTTTGGCTTACACCCACTTCTGGAGAGTTAGTATAATCTTTTGGGGATGTCACAGAACCCTGTTTTTGATATTGCCAGAATTATTTTTCTGGTTCCTTCTCATTTGGGTAGACTATGTCTTCTAATTATTTTTGTATTTATTTTTGATTCAACTGGGTTTTTTAAAGAATTTCATTTTCCCCCTTGAGGATGTGCTTTTAATGTTTATAGTTTATTGTCACCTAGCTTTGGTTCTGGCTGCTTTCAGTGGTGGACTCAGTATGAGTTCCTTGATTATAGAAAATCTTCATGCAATGGGTTTCTCAGATGCTGGTAGTCGTAGTGATGTGGTGGGTCTATGGGTTCACTGTCTCCTGTGTGGCTGGAATGGAAGAGGTCTCATGACACTTATCTTGTTGCCCCATGGTGTGCACTTTAAAAAGTGTTTTATCCCAATTACTTTATTCACTGGATTGAATAGTTCATGCTTCAGGCCAGTAAGCGGTACCCATGGGTAAAAACTGGCTGCGGCTAAAGCAGGTGAGTAAGTGCAATACCCCAGTGTTGGGCAGACATCTCAGCCTTGACAGAGCAGGCTGGGGAAGCTGCACTGAGGACTTTTCAAGGGGAAGAGAAGGAGCCACCGTTACTCTCCTTCCAGGCCAGCAGGAAAGCGATCCACCACCCAGTCACATTCCCCACCCAATGTTCTGGTTATTCAGATCAGACAAACACCTCATTTCATTTTTAGGAATGCTAATGTTCCATTTAGAGAGGGGTTGTGACTCTACCTCTTGTGCAAGCCTGGACCTGGAGGGTGCTCCTCCTGTGGGGATGTTGTCACCCTGAAGTACTCCAGTAAGGCTGTCTACAGATGGTGAGGGGGAGAAGTCCCCTTCTCTAAGACCCTTCATGAGCACCAGGGCTGCCTGACTCTTGAGCTCAGTACTGTACCTATGCCTCTGCTGAAACTCCCCACAGGTGGAAAATTCAGGGACTCATGGCCTCCAGTCTAGTTTCTTTTGTCCCACAGGGTGCTTCCTTAATATGGTACACTCCCCTTCCCCCTAGAATTAGCAGTCCCTGAGAGCCAGGCTACCGTGAATCTTGCTGCTTCTTTGGGTCTAGCTGCCCAGTGAGGCTGCCACACCCCAGGCTGGTGCTGGGGAATGTCTGCAAGGAATCCAGAGATGTGACCTGTCCTCTAGTTTTCCAGTAGCAGGTACCAGTACCAGCTCTGATGGAGGTGGAAGAGGAGTGACGTAGACTCTGAGATTTCTTTCATTATAAGTAGCCTTAGTGTGTTGGCTTTCTCAAATGTCAGCTGTAGTAGTGATATACTGGCTCATGGACAGACTCAAGATCTCCTGGTTAGCCAGGCTGATGCAGGCAGTGGTGACAGCTGAGGTTGTGCAAAGGTTTTCTCCTTCCTGAGCCAGGAAGGAGATACAATCTGTTATCTGACCTACAGATGCTGTAACTGGCTGTTCAGTTGCACACCAGCCAGGAGATGGTGCTTTCAAAAGTACAGCAGTTATGGTGGTAGCAGTGGAATTTGTGCTTGCCTCGTGTTACCCAGGGGAGGTACTCTGATGTCTCAGGCAATGGGTGGAGCCATGGAACTCCCAAGTGTCCTTGTCTTTTGTGTTAGGCTACCAGGGCAGGTGGAGGGGTAAAGCTAGGTGGGATGGGTCAGGCAAGTCTGTGCTCTGGCTCCCCACATGTAGGCACAAGCAGCAGCCCCAGTGGGAAGCAGAAGGCAGCTCCCTGGCTGCTGGAGTAATGTTCCGGGGAGGAGCACAGCTGCCTCTGCTACACAGAAGAATCTACACTGGGAGGTGGCAGTAAGCCCCACTCAGCTCCCACACTCTTGCAAGGCAGGTCTTACACCCACAGTGATCTGCTAACAGCAGCTAACTGGGTTTCAGGCAGCTTGTTTCAGAACTCGAAACTTCCCCGGACTATAAGCCTTCCCTATGGAGATGGAGTGACTTTCAGGCCACACCCTTTCCTGTCTGCCCATGAAGCAAAGGTGTCCAGCTCCTGCCCCCGTGGTGACAACACACTTCAGGCTTGCTCCTCGGGTCTGGCCAACGAGGTTCATTCCCACTTGAGATTGTATTGCACACCTCACTTGGGAGCTTCTCTCAACCTGTGACCACTGCCTGAATTAGCTGGCCAACTTTTGCGAGGTTCGTTGTGAGAAAGGATCAGAAATGGCTTTCTTCCATCCCTGCTGGAGACTGGGAGTACACACTGATGCCGTTCCTTCTCATATATTCCCCGCTGCTCACTAAATCAGCTGTAGCACTGGGTAGGGTTAATGCCTTCTCCCCATGGCCTGGATTTCCTGGTTTCCCAGTGGGAGTGTGTGTCATGGTGGCAGGCTCTCCCCAATTCACCCTTGGGAGGCTCCATTTTCCGTCTGGTTCATGATGTAGGCTGTTGCCCATTGCTTCCTTCAAAGGGTCTGTGGTTTCTTTCCATTTTTCGGTTAAGTTCCTGTGTTGCTCCTTGGAAAAAAGTTCACAGTGTGAGTTCCACACGCTATTTTGTCTTTCCAGGTGGGAGAGGCATGCCAAAAATACCTCCAGTTAGCCATCTTGGAGAAAAAAAAATAAAACAAGAAAACGACTTTTATTTTCTATTGTTAAAGTAAATGTTTTATGATGCCGGTCCATAGAAATGCAACAGATTATTTGGCTTGTTGATTTTTAAATGCAGCCACCTGATTCATCACTTTAATTAATTCTCATAGTTTCACTTGTAGATTCTTTTTGATTGTTATGTGAATAATTACATTTGTGAATTATGGCAATATATTTCCTCTTCTTTAATCCTTATAACTCTTTTCTTGTCTTACTGCAAGATAAAAATCTCTTATAGAATGATGAAGAGATGTTTCTGAATTTTAAAAGGAATACTTTAAGGTTGCACCATTAAGAAAAATATTTGCTGTAGGTTCTTAGCAGATAAATTTATTATCCTTGTTTTCTGAGTCTTTTAAAAAATGATACATGTTTTATTTTCTTAAGTGTTTTTTCTGCAGATAGTGAAATGATCATATGATTATTTCATCTTAACCCGTTTAGGCCTAGTGTTCCATTATTGGAACGCTAAGCTTGTGGAAGTTATTTATATCCTACTGCTCAAGGTCATCACCAAGGTCTGATTTTTCACACACAAAAAATGTGCAACCTCCTGTATAAATGGGTTAATCTGGTGAATTCCATAGATTTTTAAAATTAATATTATTTTTAGTTGACAAATCATAATTATATACATTTTTGGGGGTAAAATGTAGTGTTTTGATATACGTAGGCAATGTGGAATGATTAAATCAAGCTAATTAACAAACCTATTATCTTATTCTTTTTTTTTGGTGAGACATCTGAAACATACTTTCTTAGTTATTATAATACATTATGATAACTATAGTCACCCTCCTGTGCAATAGATCTCAAAAACGTATTTCTCCTGTCTAACTGAAACTACGTACCCTTTGACTAAGAACTTCCCCATTCCCTATCTCTAATATCTGCCCACACTCCCTCAGCATGTGGAAACCACCATTCTTCTCTCTGTTTATCAGAGTTCGACTTTTTTAGATTCCATGTAAATGAGATCATGTGATATTTGTCTTTCTGTGCCTGGCTTATTTCACTGAGCGTAATGTCCTACAGATTCATCCATGCTGTTGCAAATGACAGAATGTTCTTCTTTTTTAAAGGCTGAATTGTGTTCCATTATGTATATATACCACATTTTCTTTATCTACTTATGCATTGATGTATACTTATGTTGTATACTGTAAAGTAAATTACTACAGCCATTATGGAAAATAGTATGAAGATTTCTCAAAAAGCTGAAAATAGAACTACCATATGATATAGCAATCCCACTCCTGGGTATATATCGAAAGGAACTGAAATCAGTATGATGAAGAAACAGTTGCACTTCCATGTTTATTGCAGCATAGATTTTTCTAACAGTAAACCAACCTTGAACAAGACTCTTCCTTCTTTACCCCCCACACACTGCTAGATTCTACTTGCTAATTTCATGCATACATTTTCAGGAGTGAAGATGGCCTGTAATTTTCCTCTCTTTTAGTGTAGTTTTCTAATTTTGATTATAAGGTTTCATTCACCTTATAAAATGAGTTAAGGTGTATTATTTTTTCCCCAAGTCTAGAAGATTTTATGTGCTATTGGAATGATATATCCTTTCAACATTTGAACAGTTGGTAGGCCTCACGTGGAAAACCATTTGCTTTTACTTGCCATCATATTTACTTTGCGGAAGGTTAACCATTTATGGAGTTTCTCCAGTGGAAATCAGATTTTATTTATGTCTTCTTAAATATATTTGAAAAGTTATTCTTTCTAGATATTTGACTATTTCTTTTACTAGTAACATTTATTAGCTTAAATGATTTTCATAGCATTTTCTTATTGTTTTAAGCTTTCTCACTCTAATTGTGTCTCAATTTATTTCTGATATTGTTTGTGCCTCTCTTTTTTAATAGGTCAATTCACTGAAATATTGTTTATTTCATTTGTCTTTTTAATGAACCAACTATTTGCTTTTTGTGTCTTATTTTTATTTCATGAATGTCTGCTCTTTGTTATCTTTCTTGTAGCTTTGTTTTTCAATTTACTCCTGCTGTTCTATTTGTAAGTTGATTGCTTAACTGATTAATGTCCAGGATTTCTTCTTTTCTAATTTTATTATCTAAGACTATCAATTTACTTTAAGGTATCACTTTTTTGTGTCCCATAAGTTTTTATTGGTATTTTCCATGTCATTAAAAATTCTAAATGTATGTAAATCATATTTAAATTCCATCATGATTTATTTGCTGCTTCATGAATTACATAAAAATGCATTTAAATATTTATGAATGTGTGGAGACTTATTTTTATTTATTGACTTACAACTTAATTTTATTGTAGTTAGAGAATGTGATCTATTGATATTCTTTGAAATCTTGATATTTCCTTTATGATCTATTATGTAGCCAATTTAAGAAAATACTCCATGTATATTTTAAAAGAATGTATATTCTTTGAGTTCTGTATTTGTCTATTAAATCAAATTTGCTAATTGTGTAGTTCAAATCGACTATTTTTTTACTAATTACATTACTAATTGAAACATGAAGTATATCTCTATCACTTTCTTCATATAATTTTACAATTAGTTACCTCGTCTAGCTTAAGGCTAACTTATTAGATACATAGTTTAGTGAATAGAACCTTTTACAACTGTGTAGTGACTCTCTTTATCTCTGATAATACTTTTTAAAGAAAAAATAGAGTTGGTGTGTCTGAGCTGTTGTCACTCATAATAAATGTATGGGTTCTTTCCACATCAACAACCAGTTCTTCAACTCTCCAGACACTAAATACTCTACAATTCAATTCATTTCTGATACTTAACTACCCTGAGTTTGTGCCAGACTCCGCAAGTTTAAGCGCTCAGTCCTATAAAACCGTCCTTACTTCAGGCACCAGTTGCAAGTATTAGGTGCCCAGGGTACCTGCACATCTGTCTGAGTTAGCTGCAAAGTCAGGGATTCTCACAACCCACTCTTTCTGATTCAGTAATTTACTAAAATAACTCATAGGTTTCAGTTTTTTCCTGATTTAACAGGCAAATACTCTTATTTTCAAAATATATTTTTTCTAGTTACCAATTCTAGGTTGACAGTTATTTTCTCTCAATATCTTGAATATATGATTGTGTTGTGCCTGCCTTTTGCTGTTGAGAAATCTGTAGTGGGTTTAGTTGTAGATTTTTTGGTGATCTGTCTTTTATAAGATCCTCTCTTTGTCTTGAATATAAAGCAGTTTCATTAAAACTTCATCCTAATATAGATATGTTTCTTTTTATTTATCCTGCTTGGGCTATGTCATGAGTCCTATATCTACTGTTTATCTTCCAGCAATTTTGGAAAATTTTCATTTTTTTCTTTCAAATTTTATCCTATTATTTTATCTGTTTTCACTGTGGGATTCTACTACATCTGTATTAGATCTTCTCATTCTGTTGTCTGTGCTTTCATTTTTTTTCTCTTCATGCCTCATTCAAGCAGCTCTAATTTCCATTTTACTAATATAAATTAGTATATTTGGCTCTCTCTTTAGCTATGTCTAATCTGGTATTTCACCCATCCTTCACATTTTACATTTTAAAATATATATATTTTTCAATGTAAAAGATACTACTTAGTTCTTATTAAAAATCTACCTGTTCGTTTTGTTTACATTTAAAAAATATTTGTGCATGTTTTTAATTGAATTTCATTTTCTTAAACATCTTATGTGGAATAATTTTATATTACATATCTGAAAATTCACATATCTGAAATACATGCTAGCCATACATCTTATTTCTGCTTTTACGTATGTTCTCTTATTTGTTTGTTTGATGGTCTTTGATTTTGAGCTTATATTTATTTAATATTAAGCCATGGGGTTGAAAAATTGCTAGCTCAAAAAGTGTGTGCTTTCTTCTAGAGATTTTTATTTCTTGTTGGAATCCAAAGGGTGTTCATAACTTGAGTCCCTGGTTTAATGAAGAAAACTCAACATCCACATGCATCTTGAAGCTTCCTCTAGCAAGCTCTTACTCTTTGGACCATATTACTTTTATCAGTATTTGCCCTCAGAATAGCGTCTATCCTTATTATTCATTGCTTACCACCTAGAATTTGAAAAGTATGAATGTGTGTGTATGTGTGTACATATGCCTGCATGCTTGTGTATTGAGAGAGAGAGAGAGAAAGAAAGAGACAAAGAAGAGAGACAGAGTGCATATGTGTGCTAAATCACTGAGGCTTGGACTTGATAGTCCTCACTAGTCATGTGAGCTAGGCTTTCATTAAAACCTAGTTTTTATTAAATATCTAGTTCTTTATGTTAAGGGGTTCTTTGGAAATGCCAGTCTTCCACACTTGTAGAAATAGGCACTTGTTGCTCTAATTTTTACAACAGACTGAATTTCTTCCTCCCTACAAACTATTCTCTGGGTTTGTTAAGAGTGTTTTATGAGATCACTTAATAAGAATCTACTGAATATATTTCTTGCATTATCTATACCCTGTTGTCCCATCTTTAAACTTAAGTAGTATGAACTTTTACTGAGTATCTGTCATTTCTTACTATTTTTTTAGTGCTTGAATGCTAGACATTCTGGACTATTCCTATAGAAATTGTTGGTCTTCTAGTCCCCAATTATGGTTTTATAGCTTTCTGCCACTCCTGTGTACATAAATTATAATGACATTTAGAAACGTATAATATGATGATGAAAGCATTATTATCCCTTAAGTCAAGAGTAATGATTATAATGATAGTTAAGGTATTTGAATGCTTCCTATGAGATACTATATTTGAACAACTGTTATTCTAATTTTATAGATGACGATGAATAATTTGCACAAGACCACACAGCTTATATTAATGCAAATATTAGTATTTTATTTTCTCATCTGAAATATGTGAAAATAACAAACTAAGGAGAGTTCTTAATAATAAACACAAAATGTTGGTAGTAATTACTAGATTTTCTGTTGTATCTCCATTTACGTTTATTGTTGCCTCAGTCCCTGACCATGTTTTGCAAAATACGTTGCAGAATGATTTTCATTCTTCAGGATGGCTAGATTGGGTGGCTGTATGCAGCTTCTTGTATTTCCAAACACAGGGAACCTGTATCAAGCTTGGGCCCATGCTGCCTTATTCTATCTTTAGACTTTTAGAGAACCCAGAATTAGCTTGAATGAGTCTAGACACAAACCATCAACCAGCGGCATGTTTCCATAATATTAACCATTTACTTTGAGTTTTGTAGGTGTTGCCTGCTTACGGGAATATTTGAGCTTGGTCTCTAATCATATTTGATACATAGTTTTACAAATCTCTTATGTGACTAAAATGTTCAGTTTAAAATGTATATACCTTTAGGCATGAAACATAAAGTTTGGTTGGTAATGGACTCAATAATGTGTTCCAAATATCTGCATAGTGCTAAAAATGAAAATATTGGAATTGTGTAATTTGGCAAATTGAAAATACTAATAAATCCTACTGTAGGATGTCCATGAAAGAAATGCGTTTCCCTTAAACTTATCCTGACAGAAGAGAAACATATAATAAGATGATGATCCACTAAAAAACTGAACATGCAAGCATGAATTGTAGAATCTTAAGGAAACCAGTAATTCCCTCACACTCTACAGAGGAAATAATTTCTCTCCAGAGAAATAATTTTTTTGTTCTTTTTAATTTTTTTCCTTGCTTGATTTTAGTCTTCATTGTAAGGAAAAAGCTCGTTTTCTGGAGGGACCTTGCCGAAGCAAGACCTTTTGATGGTGTGGTCAGAAAGAGAGCAAATCTTTCCTTTTTATTAAAAAGTATTGGCTAATGAACTTCTTCATCTTTTGACTTTTCCCCAGCTTATTTGGATTCCTCAGTTTAACTTCCATTTCTCTTAAAGCACAACAAAAACATTCTAGTTGTTAGGACATCTACCTTAAATGCTAAGAAGATGTTCAAGTTTTTAACTCCTAAGAATAAAAGATGACATAGCAGGGAAGAGCTAAACTAGGAGCTAATGAAGTCTGTTTATTCTATATTAAGACATTTCTAAATGCAAAAGCTTTACAGTAAGAAACTGATTATCTATGAAAAAATCTTTTTTTTGTGAAAGGAAGAGTTCTAGGAAAGCAGATAAATTTACAACCAAATTGAAGGATAATAATAGCAAAATCATGGGATTATGTTAAGCTAAAAAATAAGTAAATGAAAAACTAACATGATTGGTGGTGAAATATGGATTGTTGTAATGAATATTTATTTTGAGTTTCTTATCCTATATTATTTTTAGAGGACTGCATATACGATAATTATTGCTGTCTTTGGTGTCCAGCCAGTTCATACCTTCATCTTTCAACAGCACATTTGAGTTGCATGTTATTCTTTACATAGAACTAAATATATCCTGATTTGCAATACATTTCCTATTGCGGAAATGTTACAAAATTATTCAGTGACGGCAGTAATTCTTATATTATAAACTCATTTTATTTTATTTAACATATACTAAATGCCAGACATTATTCTGACCACTTAACATATTTTTTACTCATGTCATGTGATAATTGAATATTTGTATACTGCTTTAAACCTTAAAAAAGTAAAGAAACTTCATAGATTTGTAGAGTTCTGTGCCATTTTTTTCTCTTACTAGCTTTTCTATTACCAATCAACACATTTAATCTCTTTCCTGCTACCCATGCTAATGTGTTAAAACACTTCATACTTCCTGCAAATATTCTTTTCTTTTTAAAAATTTTTAAAAAATATTTTAAAAAGTTGTTTGCTCACTCTGCATTTTGGATTATTTACTTCAGTAGATTCCCAAAATTTGCAAAGATGATTTCAACTGCAAATAAATCATTCCATTCTCTTTTTCACCTTTTAAAACGTTTATTCAATATTAACAGCCAATTCTGCATTCTTTTCTAAGTAATAACATCAATGGTTAAATGCTTCAAAATTAAGTTCTTTATGATTTTGGTAGTGTTTTCCATTTTGATGAAATACAAATGTGAAATTTTTCAGGTTTATCATATTTAGGTACCATATGTGATCCTTTACAAAGCTGCTTTATTAATGAAGAAAAAGGACTCATTTCTGCTTTTACTATAGCCCATGAGCTTGGGCACACGTAAGTACCTTCTGTCACCTCCTTAATGTGCATTCTATTTATCTTTGCACAGAATGCCTGAAATTCTATCTTCAGTTGAGTAATTAGTACCTTTGTTTCTTCATAAAATGTTATTAGTGTAATTTTCTTCCCTGAAATGCTAACTCTGGCTCTTTTGTGATCTATGTTAGGTCAGACAGGCTGCACAGATCAACAGACTAAGCAAAGAACTAGAACTTGGGAGTTCTTTTATTTCCTTTACTGTATTGGATACATGACAAGCACTTCTGGCCTCTGTCTCTTGTTATCCTATATATGACCAGGTACTGTCCTCTACCATTTTATGGGAGGGCCTGCATGGGCTCCTGGTTCTGGGGGACTCCCCCAAATATTTGTAATACCAACTCATTTCTTGCTCTCAGTAATGTGCCCCAACAGAGGATATTGCCCATGGGAATTTCTTAGTTACTAAAAGATTTTTTTTAAAGTATTCACTTTTTCCATAGTTGCTCATAAAAATTTGGGATTCTCTTACCTTTTCCTGCATTACTGAAAAATATGCTGGGGTTCTGTGTTGTAAGAATAGAGGCCGTGATTTCTCATGATACCCTTGGAGCTCCCATGGAAAATCAGAAACCCCTACAAATGTATCCTCTGAGAAAAGATTCTAAATGTACCCCTCAGAACTCCTGGTGTTTCTTTGTTATCTGCTAATAAGGACCTGAGTCTAGAGTTGCCTCTGTTAGTTTGACCACATTTAATTTCCTAGTCATGCCTTGAGAAATCATTAGAACATTCAAGGGGAATAATAATTTCAAATGGAGATAATTTTTAGTAAACGATCATCTCTTCAGTTCCCTTTTTGCATGGTTATATCTCATAATCATCAACAAGCTACACACTTTATTTTGTAAGTTGTTTATGAAGTGGGGGGATAGGATGAACAGAATATCTGAGGACAGTAGAAGTATTGCGGCAACATCTGGGTGGCACTATGTGCTGGTTTTCAAGGCTACTAACCAGTAGAAGACGATTTTTGCAGAGTACCATCTTAGATATTTGTTTTCTTCCTGAGAAACTCTTTAGGTGTCTCTAGTATATGGGTAAGTTGTTTAATTTAAAAAATTGTTTAAATACAAATTTTAGCAGGCAAGGATCTGAATTAAGTGGTTTCAGTGTTCCTTCTAAACTTGAGCTTATACTTGAGTTCCCCCTAAATTGTATAGGATCTGCTGCCAACCTGCTAATTACTTAATAATTAAGTCATGAAGATGTGACTGCCCTTTAGGAATGTTTTTATTATTCTAGTTCTGTTGGGCATCACTTAGGAAGTATGGACCTAAAATAGTATTTAGGGTCTTTCATATAAAATAGATGGATACTGTAGAATGATGAGAATTGGGGATTCATGAAGTTCTTGTGATATTGTAGCCATAGTCAATGGTCTAGAATTTAGTGTGGTATTACCTTTACCTAATCTCTATCCACACACGTCTCTATCCACAACATGGGATATCCATGTTGAACCTGCAGGCACTTTTATGTCAATGCTGTGGTCCATATTGTGATGAGGTGCAACAGAGTCCAAATATTTTGATTGTGTAGATTCAGATGTCAGATCACCAGCCTATAATATTTCTCAGTCATCAGGTACTTCTAAACATGAACATTGTAAGGCCTTATGGATAGATGGAGTTCAAATTATGATATAACCAGATTTATCTATATTTTATATTGTATTATAATGTGACTCTAAAGGATCTATTACTAATATCGTAAGCATCTTTTGATATTCCTTTTAAGTGTTTATTTTTATTTTTAGACTTGGTGTTCAACATGATGATAGTCCTAGATGTAAAGAAATGAAAGTTACACAGTATCATGTAATGGCCCCTGCTTTAAGTTTTCACATGAGTCCTTGGAGCTGGTCAAACTGTAGTCGGAAATATGTTACTGAATTCCTAGAGTAAGTAAATTTATGTTAAATAATTGAACATGTATTCGATTATAAGATTTGAAATTGATATTTTTAAAGGTGGTTCAGTTTCTGTTTAGCTTTTTCTTGTTTAAATTTATGTTTACTTTCACTGTACAAATGGATGTTTAAGAACAAGAAGAGTTGTGTGCATGTGTACATATATATATACATGTATATAATTTCACTCTTTAAAATAAATATTTTTATTGTAGTTTAGACCTAGCTATTATTTTTTTATTCTGGATTCTTTCTTGTGATGAAAACTATGTTTGATGGGAGACTTAATGGGAATTCCAGTTTCCTTATGTGTTTTTGAATTTTTTCGAAGTGACTAGGTAATATTTTGAGAGAAATTTGAGTGGCTCAAGTTTGAGGTGCCCTTGAAGGACAGAGAATAGCTAAAGTCAAACTACGAATTATTCTGTTAGTTCTCTAAAGCCACAGAGATGCCAAGTCTCTAACTTTACATATTCTTTCAGGAGCTCTTTCTAGCTCTGCAGAGAGGTAGTAGATCCAGGTTTTTCTTGCCTCATTTCTCCACCTTCCTTCAGGTTTCTCTGCTTCTCAATTTCTTTTATCCAAATGGTGTTTCTTTCTCAGTCACTGAAACTTTTCCAAAAGGCAAGCCTGAGTTCCTTCCCAGTAATCTTTTTGTATAAATGTAACACTACGTCACTTCTTCTATGGATGTATTCCAAATCATCAATTATCATCAGTTATTTTCTAATTCCCTCTTTATGAAACCTATGGGGAAAAATAAAATCATGCTTTGGAATATATATTTATAAATATATCCTCAAATTATAACCAACAGTGATAATACATACTTCTATAGGAGCTTGACTTAAAAGCACAACTTATACTTGCTGATCTGTACAGAATTGTATATAGCTTTGTTCAATGGTTAAAAATACTGATGTGACATGTAAAAATACCAATGGTGCACTTTTCTTTTTAGAAGGGGGTAATATTTTGATTTTCTTCAAAGGAAATTTTTAAGCTTACATGTTCATTTAATTGGAAAATTTATATTTTTCCTTTTAGCCAGTAAAATTTTTCAAAAAAGATTTATTTTAATTATTGCAGTGGGACAAATTGTTGCTCTTAGCCCAATTGGAATAGCTGTATATTTCCACAGAGTTTTCTGCATACTGGACATTGCATGGTAAATTAGGAGTAATACGTATATTTCTCATGTTTTTCCTAAGTCATTCAAACATATCATGTATTCTGATAGCATGTTAAAAGATATTACCACTCTCAATTTACAGATGAGGAGACTGTGGTTCAGGGAGAGAGGGAGATTAAAAAATTCTTCCATGGCCATGCATCTTAGGAATTGATGGGAACCAAAATGTAAGCTCCCAAAGCCAGTGATCTTGACTCTGCTATACTCCCACCTTGAAAGACCTCTTGAGGTGGAGACAGCATAAAACTTTTTGAAGCTTCTTTGTTGTTGTTGTTGTTGTTTAGGACTAGAAATATACTTTCTCAAGTGATTTTAAAACTTATTTTTCCAACATTTTAACAGTTAGTCATTACACTTGAGGCATTACTGTTGGATAGCAAAGTAGACCAAAAGTGTGATATGGATGTATGTTTCATAAATAATGTTCTGATGAATTTGTGTTTATTGCTTATCATTTTTTAAAATTGCTACCTTCAAGATGGTTGTGGGGATTAAGTGCAAACATGCATATTAAAGATCCTTTGTAAACTGTGAGGTCATCCTTATGTGTACGAACATTGCTATACTGATATTGATGTGAGTTGGTTTTTAAAGTTATGAATAAATACTGATATTCTCTTTGAAAGTAAAGAACTACAAAAAATGTGATAAAGAATCATACTGGAATGCATCCATGTGTATTCACAATATTTTATTTTCTGTCACTGTTACAGTACTGGTTACGGGGAATGTCTTCTTGACAAACCAGATGAAGAAATATATAATCTGCCTTCAGAACTTCCTGGATCACGATATGATGGAAACAAGCAGTGTGAGCTTGCGTTTGGTCCTGGGTCACAAATGTGTCCCCATATAGTAAGAAAAGAAAATTCCTTTATTTAGTTCAAAAACTGCCATAAAGTTACACTTAGAATATATTTCAAAATGTGTTTATTCTCTTGAACTAAATATAGCTTTTAAGTCTGATAATTTAGTATTTATCAAAAAGAGGTTAAGAAAAGGAAAATTAAAACTTATTGACTACTTATTATGTGTCAGGTACTGTTTTGGGTACTTAAAAATTATCTTTGTTAACTCTCAAATTCCTATGAAGTATTCTCATTTAGAAAATAGGGAAGTTATATAATTTGAAAATAAAATCATTGAAATATTTATTTTCAAATGATATTATTTTGAGGTTAAGGAGAAAATATAGGTGTTTTGAATCTGAATTGTTTTAAAGGCACCAGGAATCTAACTAATAGAGTACATTTTCCTTTACATATATTTGAATTCAAAAGAATTAAATTTGGGGCATATTGTTTAGTTTTTCATTGAGCTATTATTTTATAATATTTTGAGGATTTTTCATAGATGAGATACCTTTGTCATTGAAATAGTTGATCCTAACACTTTTATTAGATCTATAATTATGATTTTCTTTTATATGGGGGTAAATTTAGGATTTAGTTTAGAATAAATGTCACTGCTTTGGTGAATCCATGCTTTACTTTTCCATGTAGAGTACTCATTCAGTTTTCCTTATTCCCTATATATTTTTGCCTAATTGCTTCCCTCCCTACTAGGTTGTGAGGATCATTGGACCAATTCCGGAATGTAGACTTACTCAGTCATTAAAATAAATATCTATATCTATTCCTAGGGTCCAGTTTAGGATTTGTCGCACAGTACATGCCACAAAATAAATGCTTATTGAATGTTGAAAGAATTAATTAATTAGAGAATGTAGGACAGGCAAAACTTATTTCATATAGCGACTATTCTTCCTAAAACCTTAAATTTCAATAAGCCTTTAAACATTCACTGTGAAATGGGGAAGATTTACCTTAAAATATCATTGTAAAAGATATATTTCTTTCCAATCTGATTTAGACACTAAATAAACTTTGAATTTAAATTCAGAAAAAGAAAGGAATTATATTGGGTATAGCTCATATGACTCTCTGTGGACTTTTGTTTCTTTCGAAACCTTCAGAGCCCTTTGTTCAAAAGTTGAAAGTATGCATTATATTCACAAAATAGGAAACTTCAGTGTACATTATACATTATTTCAATGCAGATTATTCATACATTCCACCATTGTATCAAAAGCGGCTTTTGGCAAATTCTTATGAATAACATTTAACAATAAAAAGTTCTTTAGAAAGATATCTTGTAAAGAGGGAAAACTATCTCAAATAATTTTGAAAATTTCCACTCCAATTCATAACTCCTATTCAATGTATGAATAAAGTTTTTTTAAAAAGTTTTAAAGAAAATGTCACAATTTTATGTATTTAGAAGAAAATTAATGACTAGAACTTAGTAAAAAAATTTGCTGATTAGTTTCAGCTTATACCATAGAACTAGGAAACAGATCAATTTATAAATCAATGTGTAATACTGAATTGAACCAGTGTTGTGGTGTTATCTTTACACTGGCTTGCCTGCCTTTTGTTACTCAGGAGAATATATGCATGCATCTGTGGTGCACAAGCACAGAAAAGCTTCACAAAGGCTGTTTCACTCAACACGTGCCACCAGCAGATGGAACAGACTGCGGTCCTGGAATGGTAGGTTTTCTTGAAGGGTGAGTCTTGTATGAAGATATTATCCAAGGATGTGATTGCTCTGCATTTTAGCACTCTGTTTGTTATTTGCTGTCAACTTTTCTTCAGCTAGTCGAATTAATGTTATTGCCATGTTTGTTTGATATAGTACATTGTCAATGAATTAAATCTTTAATTTTACCCTATTTCTAAGCTATGGCAGATGAATATTAAAGTTTTGTATAGTTAGCATATAAATAATTACATGGATATATAGTTATCTATGTATATTATAACATTATTATTAAAATTGAGGACAGATATAACAGTCCTAATATTTTGGCAAATTCTCCAAATTCAGGGATGTTTTCATTTCATACATTTTATCCCTTAAAATTCCGTTAATACAATTGAAAGTTTTAAGTGGCTTCTTTAGACCTTTATTGTTTCTAAGTGTATCAAGATACATTATACCGCTAAAATCAACCACCTACCATGCTAGGTCTTTATTATTCCAACAGTCATGAACTTATCTAAAGCTGTCAACATGATGTTGAATAACACTCACCATGATAATGAAAAGTGTCTTGTGAGAGGATGAAGTCAGAGTGTACTTTGTGCTCCAGGATGGCCTCAGTGGCCAGTGTTGACTACATTAAGTGTTTAGTCTGTCAGCATCTCTGAGCTCCCTCAGTGTAAAAGGAACACTTCCTTGGCAATGGATTGGCTAATTGTGCCTCTTTGTTACCTTCACATTAGCCAAAAAAGATAAACTGCTTAAAAATAAGGTCAGTTCAGTAGCTGAACTTTGCCTTTACCACTTCTTGCTTCCTTGAAATATTTATAATAGCTAATACTTTTCTCTTGAATCACTTGCATCAAAAGGTGTGTGTTTCCTGTGAATATTGCTCACATTACAAATTAATTGGTTACTAATATATTATTTGGAACTTCAAGTTTTGTAGCAGCTGAAGTACTCATTGAATTCATCTAACACACTAATAACCTTTTTGTAATTTTAGGACGAAAGTTCTAGTGGGCTTTTTCAGTTCAGCTGGCTTTGAATTTTAAAATTCAATCTTTATATAATGTTTCTGTTTGGTGGATAAGAGTTATTTAAAGGACTTTACTTTTTTCTCGGTTCCTGTGACTAGTATTAGTAGATAGCTTTTTGAGTAAGAGGTGGTATTTGTGAGAGTGACTACCTGAGGCTCAGCAGAGGAAAAAAAATCTTTTTGAAGTATGAATGCTGGGCTGCTGATATTGGCACATTTGAAGATGTGCTCCAAGATGTTCACCTGATTAAAATCCAGGACTGGCACCCTCCTCTGTTCCTTAGCAACTTTTCAAGTTACTGTATGCCATGAACCTTCAGGATTGATTGCTTGTGGCAAAAATGTCATTGATATATTTACAAATATTAAGAGATATACTATTTATAGCTAATTTATTAATATTCTAAATCCAGTTAGGGCATAAACATGATTTTTTGAAATTAAGGTATATATGAGTATAATGCATAGATCTTAGGATTTTAACAAATGTGGATGCACATACAGCCAACATCCCAATAAAAATGAGAACATTTCTATCACTTTAAAAAGTTCAGTTGTGGCTGGGCACGGTGACTCATGCCTGTAATCCCAGCACTTTGGGAGACTGAGGCAGGCGGATCACCTGAGATCAAGAGTTCAAGACCAGCCGGGCCAACAAGGCAAAACCCCATCTCTACTAAAAATACAAAAATTAGCCAGGCGTGGTGACAGGCGCCTGTAATCCCAGCTACTCAGGAGACTGATTCAGTATAATCGCTTGAACCTGGGAGGCGGAGGTTGCAGTGAGCCGAGATCACGCCTTTGCACTACGAGGGGACAAGAGTGAGACTTCGTCTCAAAAAAAAATAAAAAAATAAAAAAATAAATATATATATATAAAATTTAGTTGTGCCTCTATCTAGACAACTCTCCTTCCTTCCAGAGAAAACTCCTATTCTGATTTTTATTTCCAGAGATTCGTTTTTTTCTTGTTCTTGTTGTAAGTAGAACTATACAGCGTCATCTTTTTTGAAGGAGTGGAATGGGACAGGCGTCTTTTGTTCAACATAATATTTTTAAGCTTCATCCATATTATTGTGTGCATTAGCAGTTCATTCCTTTATACCACAGTATAATTCAGCTATACAGATGTACTATAATTTATCAATTCTCCTGTCAATAGATATTTGAATCATTTCTTGTGTTTGGTTATTATGAATAAGGCTGCCATGAACATCCCTGTACAAGTCTTCTTGTAGACATACGTTTGTGTTTCTCTTGGTGTAGAATTGCTGGATTATAGGGTGAGTGTATGTTTAACATCATAAGACAGTGCCAAACAGTTTTCTGAAGTATGTGCACCATTTTAGACTCCCCCTAGCAATGGAGTAAAGTTCCAATTACTCTGTATTTCTTGCCGACTTTTGATACTGTTAGTCTTTAAAAAAATTTTGGCCATTCTACTAGGTATAAAATGGAATCTCATTGTGGTTTTAACTTGTATTTCCATGATTATTATCAATCTTATGCATTTTTTCATGTGCTTATTAGCCATTTGAAAATTTTCCCAATGAGATGGTAGGATAGGCATGGATTTATTGAGATTCAAGGTAAATGTGATGAGATGCTAAGATTTACTTTAGAGCCAATGCAGATTGAAAGCAAAGGTGGTATTTGGGGTAGCATCATGTGGATTATAATAGGTATAAATTATCTTTTTAAAATTAATAAAACACAGTGAACCCCTATATATTTAGCTGTATTCAGTATTAAATAAACCTTTTATTGAAGGGACATTTGAAACAAATATTCTATAATTTTGCCTTAACATTCTTCTTTATTCTGTTTATCTTGTGACTATCTAATGAGTGTGTGTGCTGAACACTTTTGGTAGTAAATCAATTTGTGTGAAGCCATGGTGAACCCTTCTGATAATGAGTTAATTTTACTACATGGTGAATAGTATAACGTTATAACTTTTTCATGCTCTAGTCTATGAAATTATTTTTTAAAAAGAGTAAGGATTACTTAAATTTTTTGTGCAAGATGCTAACAAAATGCACATGCACATAGTACATTACGATTTTTTTTTTCACTTCTAATATGGCTTTCTTATATTGAATGACTTTTTCTAATGGAGAGCACAAAGCATTTTTACTGCTATAAGCTTGGCTGTAGGTTTCATTCAATCAGCAAAGATTTATCAAGGGCCTATTATGTCAGGCACTATTTTAGGTACACTATTTCTCATTTTCTTCTGTTGCTGTAGGATACATGAGTTAACAAAACAGACAATATTACCAGGGGGTCCTTGCTCCCAGAGCTCCCAAGATGGTGGCAGTCCACTTCCAAAATGGCGGCAGGCCACTTCCAAGATGGCGGCAAGCCTCGTTTTCTCTGACCTGGGGTTCTTGGCCTCACAGATTCCAAGGAATGGAATCTTGGGCCATGCTGTGAGTGTTATAGCTCTGTTAGAAGCCATGGGTCATGGAAGAGAACCATGGAACCCAGTGACTAGTGTTCAGCCTGATTAGGATGAACCCAGGCACTTAGCCATGCAGGAACAATGGCAAGCCTTTAGCCCTGTGGGGAGCGGCAATGGGCATCTCGCTGGATCAGGAGCACAGCAGACACCCTGTTGGATCCGGAGGGATGGAAGTCAGCAGCAGGCCTGCGATGGCAGCAAACAGCAGTGGTAGACGGCAAGTGAAAGCTCAGCTCCAGCCGTAACAAACATGGACCAGAAGAGTGCAGCTGCAAGATTTAATGGAGTGAAAACAGAGCTCCCATACAAAGGGAGGGGACCCAAAGAGGGTAGCCATTGCAGGCTTGAATGTCTGGGTTTATATCCGGATCATTGTCCCTCCTGCTGTGCTCTCAGGTGATAGATGATTGACTATTTCTTTACCTCCTGTTTTTGCCTAATTAGCATTTTAGTGAGCTCTCTTTACTACCTGATTGGTTGGGTGTGAGCTAAGTTGCAAGCCCTGTATTTAAAGGTGGATGCAGTTACCTTCCCAGCTAGGCTTGGGGATTCTTAGTCAGCCTAGGTAATCCAGCTAGTCCTGTCTCTCAACAAGATCTCTGCCCTTATGTAGCTCAAGTTCTAGAGGGAGACTAGAATATTACAAATAATTAATATAATAGTACCATCAAACTGATTGGTGCCACACACCAGAAAAATAGAGCAGGAAGCTGATTAGAAGTTTTATAGTAGGAGAGGGCAGATTGCAATTTAAAATATGATGGTCAGGACAGACATTATATGAAGTTACCAAATTAGCTGTCTTAAAGGAGATGAGAGGGTTAGCTATGAGGATATCTGGGGTAAATGAGTTTCCAACAAAGGGAACAGCTGAGCTCCTAAGTCTGGAGTATGCCTGGAGTATTCAAAGAAGAGCAAGGAGGACATTTTAGCTGGAGTGAAGTGAAGAGAGAAAGAGACTTATAAGAAGTAACTGAAGGAAGATTTCGTAGGGCATTGCAGGTGTGAAAGAAAAATATCTTGGGACCCTTCAAGCTGGGAACGACTCAGGACAAACCTGCTTCCTAGTCTATTCAAGTCATCACTTTGCTCACAGAGATAGATGGATATTCTGATTGCCTCCTTTGGAAATACTTATCAGAAACTCAAAAGAATGCAACCATCTGTCTGTCACCTACCTGTGACCTAGAAGTCCCCATTGAGGGGTGGGGAGGGGCTTGCTTTGAGCTGTCTCCACCTTTCTGGAGAGAACTAATGTACTTCTTATGTATTGACTGATGTCTCATGTCTCCCTAAAATGTATAAAAATAAGCTGTGCCCCGACCACCTTTGGCACATGTCATCAGGACTTCCTGAGGCTATGTCATGGGCATGCCCTCAACCTTGGCAAAATAAACTTTCTAAATTAACTGAGACCTGTCATAAATTTTTGGGGTTCACACAGGCCATTGTGAGAACTGCATATTTACTCAAAGTAAAATAATGAAAGATTTGAATGGATTCATACCTGATTTGACTTAGTTTAAAAAGAGATCATTCTGGCAACTGTGTTAAGGCTAAACTGTCAGGGACAAGAGTGGAAACAGACATCTACTTAGCTATTTCAGTGATAGAAGTAAGGGATGCTAGTGCTCAAACCAGAGTAGTAGTAGTGAGATAATGAAAGGTCAATTTTTGATATATTTTAAAAGGAACTAGAACATTTATTCTAGCTGATGTATCAGATGTGGAATGTTCAAAGAGGAAGAAGAGAAATGATGACTAGGCTTTTGGCTGAACAACTTAGATCAACTTGGTAAAAGTAGGTTTTGAGTTGGGAAGGCAGGAATTCAGTTTTGGATATGCTATGCTTGAAATGTTTATTAGACATTCCAGTAAATAGTCATAAGTAAGTAGGCATATATATGAATCCGGAGTTTAGGAGAGAGATCTGGACTAGACGTAACTCTTAGTAGTACAGAATTAAAAAACCAAGATATGAGCCTGGAGAGACATTCCAACATTAAGTTGTCACAGAGAAGAAGAGAATTTAAGAGAGAGATCTGGACTAGAAGTGACTGTTAACAGAAAAGAATAAAAAAACTAGATGTGAGCCTGGAGAAACATTCCAACACTAAGTTGTCACAAAGAAAAAGAAAAAACAACAGAAGAAAATGAGAACAATTAGTTTTGAAGAAAGGAAGCAAACCAAGTGTGTAGAGCCCTGGAAATGAAGAGAAAAAAATTATGTCAAAGAAGAAGCATGATTAATTGTGCACACATTGCTGATAAGTCAAGGAAGACAGAGAATAAGAACTGGCTATTGGTGTCCTACACATTGTTAAATATAGTGAACCCCAGGTTTCTCTTCAAAGAATCAGTATGTCAGTATGTTCGGCTTTCTTATTCTTTGATTCTCCATTTTAAAGTTTAACTTCCTGGTTCTTTTTGCCTCCTTGTCTCTAGTTTCAGTAAACAACTTTCCTGCCATTCCTAATCAGTAATTCATATTTGTTCCCCTGGTTACCTGCTCTGACCTAAGTCATCTTTAGTTACCTGTTCCTAACCATCCTTCCCACCAAACTACTCACCCCGCCACTCTGGCTTGTACTCCTGCTCTTTTTAAAAGAGCCAATCGTAATTAGCTTAGACTATGCGGTCCAACCCTAGCCAGTAGGGAATGACACAGCAGTAGGGGCTATCTGTGTCAGGAGTAAGAACTCCTGCCCCTGCCCTGTCCAGGTGTGCTCTTGCCATTGTTCCATCTGTGAGGAGCACCGTTTTTGCAGAAAGGAAAAATTGCCTTGCTGAGAAACTTAAATTTATGTTCGAGTGCTATTTCTTTGCAGCACCAAGGAACAAGCATTTTGCATTTCTAACAATTTGAGCAGATTCACGGAGGAATAGGATATATTCCTCATGGGGCGGGGTTATGAGGGAATAGACAGGGAGTTAAAGAATGTACATGGCCGACTCTTTCAAGGAGAAGCAGGGCAGTAGCTGGTAAGGGCAGTGAGATCTAAGAAAGGTTTTGTTGTTGCTATTGTTTTCTTAAAGTGAGAGAAATAACAGCTGTGTTTGTATGTTAATGAGAATAATCTAGGCAACTACTTGTGAATTATCTGTAGTGATAATCTAGGAAACCACTTTGCAAATTATCTGTAGTAAAATATTGTCTTTGTTCTTTTTTAAAATTTCTGATTATTTATAAACTGATACTTTTGTACAAAGTAATAAAAATTATTGACTAGGAAAATGAAATGCAAAAAAGACATCCAAAATATAAGCCATATTTTTCTGTGGGAAACAGTGTGGCCATTCCTCACAAAATTATTAATCGAATTATCATATTCTCCAGCTATTCTACTTCTGGACATATACCCAAAGAATTGAAAGCAAGATTTCAAAGAGATATTTGTACACTCATACTCATAGCAGCATTTTTCACAATATCTAAAGGTGAAAGCAGGAGTTTGAGACCATCCTGGCCAACATGGTGAAACCCTGTCTCTACTAAAAATACAAAAATTAGCTGGGTGTGGTGGCGTGCGCCTGTAGTCCCAGCTACTCAGGAGGCTGAGGTAGGATAATCACATGAGTGTGGGAGGCGGAGGTTGCAGTAAGCTGTGATCACGCCACTGCACTCTAGCCTGGGTGACGGAGCGAGACTCCATCTCAAAAAAAAAAAAAAAAAAAAAGATGAAAGCAACCCAGTGTCCATTGACGGATGAAAGGATAAATAAAGTGTGGTAAATGCATATGTTATAACGGTTTGAATGTTTGCCCCCTCCCAAACTCATATTGAAATTTAATTGCCAGTGTAACAGTATTGGGAGATGGGGCCTGTTTGATAAGACTAGGGCATAATGGCTCTTCCCTCACCGGTGGGTTTAATGCCTTATAAAAGGGCCTTCAGGATTGAGCTGTCTCGGTCCTTCTGCATTGTGCTCTGTGAGGATCCAGCATTCTCTCCCTACAGAGGATGCAGTGTGCAAGGTGCTATCTTGGAAGAAGAGAAAGGCCTCATCAGACACCAAACCTGCCGGTACCTTGACCTTAGATTTCCCAGATCTCAGACCTGTGGGAAATGAATTTCTGTTATTTATAAATTATCCAATCTTGGGTTTTCTTATATAGCAGCACAAAATGGACTAAGACGACATACAGTGGAATATTATTCATTTTTAATAAGAAAATTCTGACACATGGATGAAGCTTGGGCATATTATGCTAAGTGAAATAAGCCAGTCACATGAAGACTAGTACTATATGATTCCAATTGTATGAACTATCTGGAGTAGTCAAATTCATAGAAACAGAAAGTAGAATGGTGGTTACCAGGAGGTAGCAGGGAGGACAAAATGGGAGTTGTCATTTAATGGGTATAGGGCTTCAGTTTTGCAAGATGGAAAAGTTCTGGAGATTGGTTGCACAACAATGAGTATACCTAACACTATTGAACTATATGCTTAAATATGGCTAAGATGGTAAATTTTATGTTATGCATGTTTTGCCACAATTAGAAATAAACATAAGCCAATTTTTAAATTATTTACTTAGACATAAAATTTCTCTGTAAAAATCTTACAAAAATTTCTTAATGCTTACTCTCAAGTTGTGTTATTGTCTCTCAGTCTGGTAACTAATTCATAGACTGGCATGAGTGCATGGTCATACTTTGATTAGATATCACTGAAATGATGATATAGAAGAGATGAGAGAATTGCTGGAGTGATGTTTGGTGTAGTGAGAAGGGATGGATTAAGTGCACAAGCAGGGGGATTGACTTTGTCTGGGATAGTGAATTTTCCATGTGTGCTAACAGGTAGCAAGGCTGAATGTGAGTGCAGATGCTGTTGAATGGGTAGAACAGGTGGTGAGAGACTGTGGGTAGATTCTTCTGTAAGTTTCCATTTTCCTGATGAAAGTAAAGGAACAAGGTTGTCATTTGAGACTTCCGATAGAATAAAGTAGAAAGCTTTTTATAAGAGTGGAAGAGTGTATAGATACTTTGAGTAAAAAAATGGAAGGATACCATATTAACCTGGTATTTGGTTTCTTCTATTCAAAAAATACCCGCCATATTCCATTTTACTATTTAATTTTTCCTTCCTCCCCAATGACACTCTAAATCTTAAAGCCAGGAGAAATATTACACTCCTTTTCTATTCCACAGATCTTACTCAGTAGGTAGGAAATATTCATAAAATCATTTCAAATGTAATCTGAATTAATAACAGCTAGCTTCAAATTGTTTAGTTTGTTCTTCTATTGATCTTTATGCTGCTATTATAATTTTTGTGATGTTCTAATTAGAGACACGCATCATTTCTTTTTGTGCTTATTATTTTTATAGCATTGCCGTCATGGGCTATGTGTAAACAAAGAAACGGAAACACGTCCTGTAAATGGTGAATGGGGACCATGGGAACCTTACAGTTCTTGTTCAAGAACATGTGGAGGCGGAATCGAAAGTGCAACCAGGCGCTGTAATCGTCCTGAGTATGTCTTTTTTATGTCACTATAAATTAAGATTATCTCAAGGCACCAGAAAGTAAACATCAGTTTCACTCACTTCTAAAACTGGAGGTCAGTCCGTAAGTTTCTGAGATTCAGAAAATTTCTGGAGCACTTTAAGCCACATTGATTTATATTTTGGTAGATTCAGACATTTAAAAAAAAAACCTAAATAGATTAAATTTTATAATCTGAACTGAGATCCATTTTCTTCATTTTTTTTGTTTTTTAATTTAGTATAAATTTTGAGATATAAATATGAATGATGGTTATATAATGGCATTTTCACATTTACTGTATGCCTAATGAAACATCCTGGCTACTTTCACTTATGTTTCGGATCTTCTGGATAACATATATAGTTTGGTTACCAATTTTTTACCATTTTGTGCATTGTGACATGTGATACTTTATTTTCTCTGCTTCTTGTGTTATAGACGCATCATTGTCTTTAGCTGAATAAGTACTAAAGCATATCTCCCCCTCATCAAACTATTTAAAAGGGCTTAGATATTGCATTAAGATTTTAAATTAATGTTTTTGTTGTATATATGATATATAAGTTGGTAAGCAATATGATACTCTTTACTTAAAGTATTATTAATAAGCATTTTTAATGCAGAAATGTGACTTACTCTGAATAAAATCTTGGTTCATTTAAATTTTAGGATAAATTATACTAGAAGTCTTTATATTCCAAAAATTCTGCAAAAAGTTTTATTTTCCAGCATAAGCCAAAATAACATGGATATAGATTGATACCATAAAACTCCTTGAATTGAGTGATAAATAAGATATACATGACAGATGTATATACATTTCCTTTTTATTTAACATGGCATCTGCCTTTGTTATTGTCTTTGGCTCACCACATGTCTTTTCTTCTTTCCAGAAAGTGAGCAAACCCTTTTTTGGAAGTTTAAGAAAAACTTCCATTGTTGGTTTCTTGCTAGTTAACCTAGTCAAGAATAAGGTATCGTTTCTGCCCTCTAGGCTCACTGTCCACGTTAAGGTGGATATTTTTGTGGTTCATTATCCATAGAATTGCTTAAAACTCATGTTACATACTTCTGTTAAAAAGTGTTAGTGGGACTTCACTGGTTTTCTAGATCCTGGAAAAGAATGGAACTTTTAGAAGTAAGTGGCACAAATAATGTTGTACTGATGTGCTTTAAAATGTAATGAATTTGACTAGGCCAAGAAACGGAGGAAATTACTGTGTGGGCCGCAGGATGAAATTTCGATCATGTAATACTGATTCATGTCCAAAAGGCACACAAGACTTTCGAGAGAAGCAGTGCTCTGATTTTAATGGTAAACATTTGGACATCAGTGGCATTCCCTCTAATGTGAGGTGGCTTCCAAGATACAGTGGCAGTAAGTAAATTATGCTGTTTCTTTGATGTAAATTTTTCTGAGACATAAGAACACATAGCTTTATTATTATACATGAAAAATTTGACCTTTTTCTTTTTTACAGTTGGCACAAAGGATCGTTGTAAACTCTATTGTCAGGTTGCTGGAACCAATTATTTCTACCTATTGAAGGATATGGTTGAAGATGGTACTCCTTGTGGAACTGAAACTCATGACATCTGTGTTCAAGGCCAGTGTATGGTAAGTAAACTATAAGTTTCTATTAGATTTAAAGTGACTTTAAGAATAATGTTTTTTTCGATTTATATAACCAAATATTACTTTTACTATTTCAGCATATGTTCTTATGCATTCCAACAAAGCAACCTTTGTTATCATGCTATCTATAGAAGTATGGTTAGCCTGGTTACTGGGAATTCTCTGTCATCAAGAATGCCTCAACAAAGCATTAAGATAAATTTGATGACTTTCTGTGGTCTATTGTACTCATAATCAAAATAGGAATGAGGTCAGCTTCCTAAAAAGATAGAAAATAATAAGATACAAGGATTGTAAGGAGATTTTGCTACTTTAAATATAAGCTTCTACAGTAACGTTTTCCTTGTCCGTTGAAACCATTGATATTCTCCTTTCCCCTTTCCAGCTCTCTGTCACTTATTTTTTATGTACATTCAACAAACATTGATTGAGTAGCTACTAGATGTCAGATACTGTTCAAGTCACCAGGATAAAAGATTGGAGCAGAGAACCCCACTTCCAAGATGGTCACAGATTTGTGGGGGAAATAGGCATGTAAACAATTAGAATGTAGTGCTATGGGTCATCTGCAAGGTAGCATGGAGATATTGAAAGGAGTTTCTTATTTTATGGGGAGGTGGGTAAAGGATTCAGAGAACCTTTTATGGAGCGCATAAGACTTGTGCTAAGTATTGAAATGAGTAGGTTTTAGGAAGATGAGGAAGTATGGGAGCAGAGTTGGAGTTAGGGACTAGCAGATGGTTGTCAAATGTACTTTTTTTTTTTCTTAACTCCTTGGAAACACATAGAAGCATTTGAAGTCAAGGGAGAGATGTGATTCGATTTGCATATTGTAATCTTCAAAATACTGGGTTTAGAAGATTGGAGGCAGGTGGTCCATTTAACAGGGTTGTAGGTCAGAGCAGATGAGATGCTGAGTTAAAGCACAAACATTGCAATGGCAGTCTTGAGAATGGATGGCGAGTTTGAGAACTAAGATAGTGAATGTGGTCTAAAGAATATAGTAAGTGTACTTCTATGAGATCAACTTTTTTAGATTCCACATATGAATGGGATCATATAGTATTTGATTTTTGGTGTCTGGCTTATTTCATTTAACCCAATGTCCTCCAGGTTCATCCATGTTGTCACAAATGGCGAGGTTTCCTCTTCTTTATGGCTGAATAATATACCATTTTGTATATAAACCAGATTGTTTAAATCCATGCATCCACCGATGGACACTTAGTTTGATTTCATATTTTGCCTATTGTGAATAGAGCTGTGATAAACATGGGAGTGTAGATATCTCTTTGATATACTAAATTCATTTCCTTTGGAAGTAGTGAGGTTGCTGGATCATATGGTAGTTCTATTTTTAGTGGATGTTATGTGCTGTCACCACAAAAATGATAACTATGTGAGGTTATGCATTTGTTAATTAGCTAGATTTAACCATTCCTTAATGTATTGATATTCTTCGAAACATTATGTTGTACATGATAAAAACATACAATGTTATCTGTCAATTTGAAAATAAAAGATAAAAATAATTAAAAATATAAGTACAAGTTATGAACTTATTCCTTCAGTTGAAGTGGAGCTCTATAGGGCCAACTTCATCTCCCCATAAACAAATACCTTTTACCTTATCTCAGTGATAAAGGCTCTTCACCCAAAGAGCTAATGAGATGTTCAAAGAGAATTAAAATAATTTAAGTCGGAAACAGTTTAAATACTGAAAAGGTTATTCAGTGGCCTGAAAAAAGTTGTGCTTTAAATTAGCGGCATAAAGTCATATGACAATGCAAAAGTTATGATGAAGATTATCTGAACATATAGAGGCATACTATTTTCAGAAAATATATGCTTAACATATTGATTTTGAAAATATCTGCCTTGTATATAAAAAAATTCGCTAGGCTTAAGAAATTTTCTTTGCTGATCACTAAATTTAGAAGGCCATTCCAAACAATGGAAAGAGTTATTGCAATGTATGCCGAGGACAGCTTCTTCATGGAGAGGAGCTGCATTTGTTTTTTTGAAATTTCTGGAACAAGCCATCTACTTGTATATTCATTCATTTATTCATTCATTTTTAAAAATAAGCACTGTTATGCTGGGTATTAGTTTTAGAGAAAACGTTACTTTTAAATACTTATTTGAAGCTAAGACTATTTGCAGAGTTCTAAGGTCATGAGTTAAAATAATAACCATGGAAGTCATCTTTTTGGAGTATTCTAATGTGTTACTTACATACTCATACTTTAGTCTCTTTGAATTACATTTCTTTTAAGAGTGGTTTTCAAATGACAGTGGGTATTGGAATCAATGTCAGTGTTACAATGCAGATTCCTAGGTTTTATTTCCAAGTATTATAATTCAGAAGATCTGGGATACTGTCTTTTTAAATACCACCCCATGTGATGTTGATGCAGGAGGTCTGTGGATGACCCTTTAATAAACTTGGCTTTTTAAATGAATATGTGAAAATGTTGATGTACAACTAGATGAGTACATATTTTGAAACAATTCTGTTGTACTGAATCTCCTGTTAATTGAAAGGATATTTGTGAAAAGAACTTTGTAAACTTTAAAGCGCCATGCTTATAGTTGGTCATTCTTTTTTTTTTAACTTTTATTTTAGGTTCAGGGGTATATATGCAAGTTTTTTATACAGGTAAACTCGCGTAACAGGGTTTTGTTGTACAGATTATTTCATCATCCAGATACTAAGCCTAGTATCCAATAGTTACTTTTTCTGATCCTCTCGCTCCTCCCACCCTCCGCCCTCAGCAGGCCCCAGTGTGTGTTGTTCCCCTCTTTGTGCCCATATGTTCTCATCATTTAGCTCACATTTACAAGTGAGAACGTGTAATATTTGGCTTTCTGTTCATGTGTTGGTTTGCTAAGGATGATGACCTCCAGCTCCATCCATGTTCCTGTAAAAGACGTCATTTTATTCTTTTCTATGGCTGCATAGTATTCCTTTGTGTATATGTATCACATTTTCTTTATCCAGTCTACCATTAATGGACACTTAGGTTCATTTCATGTCTTTGCTATTGTAAATAGTGCTGCAATGAACACACACCTGCATGTGTCTTTATGGTAGAACAACTTATATTCCTTTGGGTATATATCCAGTAATGGGATTGCTGAGTTGAACAGTAGTTCAGTTTTTAGCTCTTTAGGGAATCACCACACTGCTTTCCACAGTGGTTGAACCAATTTACACTCCCACCAACGGTGTATAACCGTTCTCTTTTCTGCAATCTTTCCAGCATCTTTTATTTTTTGACTTTTTAATAATAGTCATTCTGACTGGTGTGAGATGCTATCTTATTTTGGTTTTGATTTGCATTTCTTTAATGATCAGTGATATTGCGCTTTTTTCATAGGCTTGTTGGCTGCATGTATGTCTTCTCTTAAAAGGTGTTTGTTCATGTTCTTTGCTCACTTTTTAATGGGATTGTTTTTTTTTTTCTCGTAAATTTATTTAAGTTCCTTATAGATGCTGGATAGTAGACCTTTGTCAGATGTATAGTTTGCAGATATTTTCCCCCATTCTGTAGATTGTCTATTTACTCTGTTGATAATTTCTTTTGCTGTTCAGAAGCTCTTAAATTTAGCTAGATCTCATTTTCCAGTTTTTGCTGTTGCAATTGCTTGTGGCGTCTTCATCATGAAATCTTTGCCAGTTCTTGTGTCCAGAATGGTATGGCCTAGGTTGTCTTCCAGGGTTTTTATAGTTTGAGGTTTTACATTGAAGTCTTTCATCCATCATGAGTTGATTTTTTTATATGATTTAAGGAAGGGTTCTGGTTTCAATCTTCTGCATATGGCTAGCCATTTATCCCAGCACCATTTATTGAATAGGGAGTCCTTTTTCCATTGCTTGTTTTGATCAGCTTTGTTGAAGATCAGATGGTTGTAGCTGTATGGACTTATTTCTGGTCTTTCTATTCTGTTCCATTGGTCTATGTGTCTGTTTTTGTACCAGTTCCATGCTGTTTTGGTTACTGTAGCCCTGTAGTATAGTTTGAAGTTGGTTAGCATGACACCTTCAGCTTTGTTCTTTTTGGTTAGGATTGCTTTGGCTATTCAGGCTCTTTTTTTTGGTTCCATGTGAATTTTAAAATAGTTTTTTCTAGTTCTATAAAGAATATTAATGGTAGTTTTATAGAAATGGCATTGGATATGTACATTGCTTTGGGAAGTATGGCCATTTTAATGATATTGATTCTTCCTATCCATAAGCATAGAGTATTTTTCATTTGTTTGTGTCATCTCTATTTCTTTGAGCAGTGTTTTATAATTCTCATTGTAGAGATCTTTCACCTCCCTAGTTAGCTTTATTCCTAGGTATCTTATTCTTTTGGTGGCCATTGTGAAGGGGATTGTGTTCCTTATTTGGGTCTCAAGTTTGTTAATATTGGTGTGTAGGAATGGTAGTAAGTTTTGTACATTGATTTTGTATCTTGCAAATTTGCTGAAGTTGTTTGTCAGGTTAAGGAGCTTTTGGGCCGAGACTATGGAGTTTTCTAGATATATAATCATGTCATCAGCCAGCAGGGATTGTTTGACTTCCTCTTTTTCTATTTGGATGCCCTTTCTTTTTTTCTTTTTCCTGATTGTTCTGGCCAGGACTTTCAGTACTATGTTAAATAGGAGTGGTGAGAGAGGGCATCCTTGTCTTCTGCCAGTTTTCAAGGGAAATTCTTCCTGCTTTTCCCCATTCAGTATAATAGCTGTTGTGGGTTTGTCATAGATTGCTCTGATTATTTTGAGGTATGTTCCTTCAATGCCTAGTTTATGAAGAGCTCTTAACATGAAGGAGTGTTGAATTTTATTGAAAGCATTTTCTGCATCTATTGAGATAATCATGTGATTTTTGTATTTTGTTCTGTTTATGTGATGAATTGCATTTGTTGATTTGCATATGTTGAACCAACTTTGCACCCCGGGGATGAAGTCTACTTGATTGTGGTGGATAAGCTTTTTGATTTGCTGCTGGATTTGGTTTGCAAGTATTTTGTTGAGGATTTTTGTATCAGTATTCATCAAGGATATTGGCCTAAAGTTTTCTTTTTTTGTCATGTCTCTGCCAGGTTTTGGTATCAGGATGATGCTGACCTCATAGAATGAGTTAGGGAGGAGTCCCTCCTCCTCAATTTTTTAAATAGTTTCAGTAGGAATGGTACCAGCTCTTATTTGTACATCTAGTAGAATTCAGCTGGGAATCGTGTGATCCTGGGCTTTTTTTGGATGGTAGGCTACTTATTACTGATTCCATTTCAGAGCTCATTATTGGTCTGTCCAGAGATTCTCTTTCTTCCAAGTCTTGGGAGGGTGTTTGTGTCCAGGAGTTTATCCATTTCTTCTAGGTTTTCTAGTTCATGTGCATAGAGGTGTTCATAGTAGCCTCTGAGAGTTATCTGTATTTCTGTGGGGTCAGTGGTAAATCCCCTTTGTCATATCTGATTGTATGTATTTGGATCTTCTCTCTTTTCTTCATAATTAGTCATTCTTATAATATTGATTGTAATTGTGTCTTGAAGGCAGCTGGTTGTGATCACGTGTTAAACTCCAGTGCCAAGATAGACAAATGTGGAGTGTGTGGTGGGGACAACTCTTCATGCAAGACAATAACAGGTGTCTTCAACAGTTCTCATTATGGTAAGTTGTGTATTTGTTTCTAGATTTCGCTTTTATTTAGTATAATAATGGAGTCTGTAAAGAAGGTGTAACAGTAATTCTTTGTTACTGTTTTGTCTACTCTATACCCTTAGTCCAAAATGATTGTTAAGGAAAAATTTCCTAAATATAAAAAAATTAAATACTGTATTAGACCAGATGTATCCTTGATTAATGAATTCACCTGCCCCAGGCAAATCTGATTCTTAAAAATGTATTAGGTGCATTTCTTAGAGTAAATTCAGTGCTATTTGACTGTGATGTGTGATATGTGAATAATCCTCCCATTAATGAAATGGATTTTTCCCTATAAACTAAAATGTATATATTTGTGATTTTTCCCAGGAAACTTGCTTTCAAATATTTTCATTACTTGAATCACTTTCTTTTTTTGGTATGACTTGACCTATCTGTTACATTTCTTATTAATAGTACATAGAAAATGTTGATTGAAGGTGAAGGATGAAACCATTAACTTAAATATTTTCTGAATTAAATGTTTCAGAATTATTGTCACATTTGATTTTCCAGGCAGTATCTGGATCACATATTGGCCATAATTTAATTTTTCTCCAAAATTATCATGAGACTATGTAAAGTATTTTCCATTGTAATGTTTTCTGGGCAAACTTTTTTTGTTTTTATGATAATTAAAGCAGATCTTTAAAACTTTCTTTGCAAATTAAATTTATTTCTTACAACCTTATTTATTCATTTATTTATTTAGAGACAGGTTGCTACTCTGTTGCCCAGGCTGGAGTACAGTGGCACAATCATAGCTCATTGCAGCTCTGAACTCTTGAGCTCCAGCAATCTTTCCACCTCCTCATCCCCAGTACCTAGAACTACAGGTGTTCACCACCATGCCCATCTAATTTGTGTGTGTGTGTGTGTGTGTAGAGATGGGTCTCAATGTGTTGCTAGGTTGGTCTCAAACTCCTAGCCTCAAGGGATCCTTCCATCTCGGCCTCCCAAAGTCCTGAAATTACAAGCATGAACCACCACACCTAGCCTATTTTTTTACAGTCTGACTGTTCAGCTTTAAATTATGTTCATGTGTGTTCAAATTGTTACTTCCATTAAAACAGTATAATTTAAAACTTAATATTTGTGTTTTTATGTATGTGAAAAACACAGTACATTTTAAACTCTGATATTTACAAATCTCGGTTACTAGATGATTTGATATATGATTTTTCTAGTTATTTCTTGGGAGCTACACACATTTGATTCCCTTCTATAATGCATGGCACATACTTATTACAGTCTGTATTTACTGAAAAATATTTTTTCCAGGATAAAGCCACATGAACCAAATTAAGATCAAATATGTAATATTGTGAAAATTGTACTGTGCATTAATCAGTTTGCAAATAGAACAATGCGTTAAACTCATTTGCAAGGTCTGATTAGCATTTGTCACATTTCTGCCCCCTGGTGGTAGCCTTCATCTTGTCACCTTTGCAATGCCTTAGGCTTTCTTTCTTGAAAAAAATATAATAAATAGTAAAGATATAAATAGTAAAAGTAGTGGGTGAGAATATTTTATAGTGAAAAGGAGGTTAATTAAAATTATCCTTGTAGGTCAATAACCTACAACCAGTAGGCATATAGTGTATACCGAATCATGAAACTATTTCTTATCGTCTTACACTAAAAATGTGATGCCTTAGATATAAATAAGTCTGCTCTAAAACACGTGCAAGATAGTCTGACATTAGGGTTGTAAATTTAAGCTCTTTTTGAACTGTCTTCTTAAGTTAATTCCATATTTATCAAAGGTAGTGTATGAGAAAAATTACTTTTTACTCATGGTGCAGTTAACTAGGAGGAAATCCTAATAAATAAGGAAAAGGAAAAACTTAGAATAATATCCTTAGAGTATAACTAACTGTATATTTAAAAACCTGTGTATTTGGACAACTATGTAATGTGAGTGTTTTTAGTTTTCATGAAAATGTTTTTTCTTAATGTATGTTAGATAAAATGTTTCCTCTTTTGAGCAGTGCCAATGTCGCTGAATTTGGCCTCATAAAATGGAAATATTACATTCATTTCACTTGAGTAAACTTTTTACTTTTCTCATAACAAGTTTATTAGTATTCTTGTAAAAATAATGTAAAATTTGGGGAATAGATGAAGGGATTCCTGCTTATACTACAAACTAAAACTTGAGCTTTAAACTTTTTCTTTTTTATGATTTTTCAATAATGAAATTGAAAAATTTCATTATTTTGCTGTTTACTGAGTCTGTGTGAATATATCATAGCAATGACCAATTATTTTAATATCTCCTGGACTTGTGAATTGTATTTGAAATCTTCTATTTTTTTCCCAGTATAAAATATAAAAGCATTAACAAAGCTTAAAAATGGGTATGTGTACTAAGGGTCTCAGGAGCTAAAATACTAGCTTCATTCCATTCTATATTAAGAATATTAGAAGTAGGAAAAGATTAGGAAAAGTTAAGAATCTTAAACTCTGTTTCTTGACAACAACCACTTTTTCTCAATCCTCAGTAATTTGTGTAAGGTACTGACTCAAAAGGAATAACCACTGTGTAATTTTGTAAAGACACAACAAAATGAAGTCTGACTATGCTATTCGAATTTTTCATTCATTCAGCAGTAATAACCTCTGGGCCATCTGCTTTTTGTGAAATTTAACATATGTAAAATTATATTGCAGGTTATAATGTTGTTGTAAAGATTCCCGCAGGAGCAACAAACGTTGACATTCGTCAGTACAGCTATTCTGGACAACCAGATGACAGTTACCTTGGTAAACATTTCTCGTAAACAACAGCCAGTATGTGGCTCATGTGCAATTTCATGGAAGTCTGTAGTTGATGTGAATTCTTGGAAGACAACAGGAGTCCCTTTAGCAAACATGCAATTTCATTTCATACTGAGCTTAGGGCTCCCTATACATATGTTCTTAAGCACTCAAAAATGTATTACTTAAAAAAAAAAAAACTTAATGAAATTCTGAACAATAATTTGTTTTCAGTTTTTTTCTCGTGTGAGTATTTTAGATAACCAGAAGTTATATTCAATTAGTTGCATGTGTATTTAGAATAAAATTCTCTTCTATCATTTTGTCTAATATTAATTATAGAATTCTTTGGGGTTAAATGTTTTAAATAATTTTCTTAATTTTTTTTTTACTATGTAGCTAAAGTATTTAAATACAGTTTTTTAAAAGCTCTTGTATTTAAAAAAGTCAGAAAAAGAACTGTGGTTTCACATTTTTATATGTTAATGAATGTAGTCACAGTATATTGTCTGTTAGCTATTTCTAAAGTATAAACTTAATTTATGTTATTTATTTTTAGAAATTAGCTTTCAGGCTTAAAGAATTTCACTTTAGACACAAACATGAAAATGATGCTTTAAAAACCTTTTCCTTCTGCCTGTGAAATATCTTAATAGTGAGTTATCTATAATTCACCAAGCTGGAGTAGGTAGGCAACGGTGCAGAGCTGATATTGAGAAAGCATCTGCTGTACATTAATAAGATGTGAAATATTGACTCAAATAATTAACTTATGTAACTGGCAATCTGAATCTATAATGAACAGCCTATCTCAGGAATTGCATTTGGAACTATAAAGCCAAATGTAAGGGGAACAACTGCTTAATGAGCACAAGGTTTCCTTCTGGGGTGAACAGGTTTTGGAACTAGATAGAGGTGATGGTTGTACGTCATCGTGAATATACTAAATGCCATTGAACTGTTTGTTTAATGATGGTTAATTTTATATCAGTTTCACCTCAATACAAAATGCAAAATATTTATTAAAATCAAACATAAATAGTTTGATTTATTAGCCTTTTACATTTAGTTGAAATTCTTTTCCTTGTGCTAAAAATATTGCTTCAGTACATTTACATAGATATATGCTACCATATTGGAGATAAATAATTTAATAGGTATCTCTTAGATTCCAAATGTAGACAAACATATCTTTCTGGGACTGGATCACAGGTTATTCTCAACTTTAAAAATTAGAAATGTTGGCCGTGCATAGTGGCTCATGCCTGTAATCCCAGAACTTTGGGAGGCCGAGGCGGGTGGATCATCTGAGGTCAGGAGTTCGAGACCAGCCTGACCAACATGGCAAAACCCCGTCTCTACTAAAAATACAAAATTAGCCTGGCATGGTGGCGCATGCCTGTAATCCCAGCTACTCGGGAGGCTGAGGCAGGAGAATCGCTGGAATCTGGGGGGCGGAGGTTGCAGTGAGCTGAAATTGTGTCACTGCACTCCAGCCTGGGCAACAAGAGCAAAACTGTCTCAAAAAAAAAAAAAAAGAAATGTTCACCAATAAAGTATCAATATACTTTGTGAGAAAATTATGAACGGAAATATCAAAGTCTAAATTGAAGTGAGTAAAATAGACATGTGATGTCAATAGAAGGAATTTTTAAAACATTTATGTTTATGACGTTTGGTAACTAAAAGTAGTGATGTGTGTAGACTTTTTTTCTAAGCCAGAAAGGTTTTGTTTATTTCCCTTAAATTTAACATAACCAATAATCCCTTAAATAGACCTAGCCACATTTGATAAAGCGCAGATTCTTAAATAGAGGAATGTCTATGTCATAGACTAAATATAGAACTTTATTTGTTCCTCATTGAATTCAGCGTAATACATAAAGACAGTTATACTAGTCCACATATACACAGAAACACCAAATTTATTTTACAATAATCCCTTCAATATTGCTTTTTCAGAGGGGTATTGTATTTACATTAGGAAGTTAGCCATAGATAATTGTGCGCTTTCGGTGAGGTTTCCTGGAATGCCAAACAAATGTTTTCTGGAAAGGTTATTATTCCATTGAAAAGTATAACTTAAGCAAGCAAAAAAGTATTTGATTAATATGGGGGTTTTCTTAGTGTAAAATTTTAGGTATTACACATCCTCTTGAAAATTAAAAATAAATAGCACAGTACTTTACAATTCACACACTTACAAACATTTTTCAAACTTGATCCTGATTAAAAGACTGAAATAGAAATTTTTATTATTTCTATTATGCAGTTTAGGAAACTGAGCATGAGGTTTGTCCAAGATTACATAGACATTAATCACAACAACTTAAACTTAAATCCACTGTTTTTATCCCACATTGATTTCTTTTTACTACGCATGATTGTGGGTGACATGTAATTTTATATTTAAAAAGTAATGTTACTAATTACATACTATATAATTGTCTTCTCTATTTGTATATATATAGTATATAAATAAATATACACACATATACATATTCTATAGGTATATATTAATGTCTGTCACTGGGAAAAAGAGAGAACAAGAAGGGGACATGAACAGAGAAGGAAATAGGAGTATTATTCTGAAAAGCAGATACCCACGTATGTGTTAACAGGGATAGAGGGCTTTTCTATAGAAGATCTAGACGTTTGTATAGAGAATGGCATAGTCATTGCATGGCCTTCTAGAATGTTGACCCTAGAGTTTTTTTTGTTTTTTTTTTGAGACGGAGTCTCCCTCAGTCTCCCAGGCTGGAGTGCAGTGGCGCGATCTCAGCTCACTGCAAGCTCCGCCTCCCGGGTTCACGCCATTCTCCTGCCTCAGCCTCCGGAGTAGCTGGGACTACAGGCACCCGCCAGTACGCCCGGCTAATTTTTTTTGTATTTTTAGTAGAGACGGGGTTTCACTGTGCTAGCCAGGATGATCTCGATCTCCTGACCTCGTGATCCGCCCGTCTCGGCCTCCCGACCCTAGAGTTTTAAAGCTTTGTACCTTTTTTCTAAGATAAGCATAAATGGAATGCTGCAGCAGTCTGGCTGCTCCTTCTTTCCCTACCATTGATGACCAGGATGATTGAACTAATCTGTCTGCTGGGGTCATGACTTCTTTCTGCTTTCGCACTGCTTGTTCTGAAGCTACATACCTCATGAAAGAAGATGACCATCTGAGATAGAAAAGTATAAAGTGAATTTATTTTAATATCTTTGGCTGATGTGCTGAAGTTACCTAACATTGTTAAAATCCCACATTACAGTAAAATAAAGTTTATTTCCTCAACATTAATTTACGTTTGCATTAATTTCAAAAAAGGATTTGAACTTTAAAAGTTAAACAAGGCCAGGTGCGGTTGCTCACGCCTGTAATCCTAGCACTTGAGAGGCCGAAGCGGGCAGATTGCCTGAGGTCAGGAGTTCGAGACCAGCCTGGCCAACATGGCAAAACCCCGTCTCTACTAAAAATACAAAAATTAGCCAGGCGTGGTGGCGCATGCCTGTAATCTCAGCTACTCGGGAGGCTGAGGCAGGAGAATTGTTTGAACCCAAGAGGCGAGGCGAAGGTTACAGTGAGCCAATATCGTGCAACTGTACTCCAGCCTGGGAGATAGAGCAAGACTCCGTCTCAAAAAAAAGTTAAACAAGTGTTTTCTGTATTGTTGATTGGTGTTACTATTTCATGAGTTATGCTTTATTCTTTTACAGCATTATCTGACGCTGAAGGGAATTTTCTTTTCAATGGAAATTTTCTTCTAAGTACATCAAAAAAAGAAATCAATGTGCAAGGAACAAGAACTGTGATTGAATACAGTGGATCAAATAACGCAGTTGAAAGAATTAATAGTACTAATCGACAAGAGAAAGAACTTATTTTGCAGGTAAATTCTCAGTCATCAGTAATAACACTTAGATTTAATTATATTAGTAAACTACTGGTTAAGTGCTTAACATTATCAAATATAAAATGATGTCTTAAGAATATATTTTTATGTATTAATTGTATGTTCTTTTATATTCTTATTGAGGTGTTGTGTGTGGGTAATTTATACAACCCTGATGTACATTATTCCTTCAATATCCCTTTGGAAGAGAGGAGTGACATGTTCACATGGGACCCCTATGGACCATGGGAAGGCTGTACCAAAATGTGTCAAGGTACGCTGGCATTCAATAAGGGAAAAAGACTGACTGTGCATTCTGGCATCATTTTGGGTACTTTTGAGTCTTGGTTGCCTATGGAATCCTCCCCACTGTCCACACACATATCCCACAGACATACAAAGGTTTTCAATCTTTTTTTCCTTTCTACTTTTTTCACTAATTCTTTCTGTTTCTTATACTTAACAGCAATATTTAATGCTACTCTTTTCAACCTTCTCTATCTATTACTGTTCTTTTACTTTCCCGTTCTCATTCTCTTTTTCACGGCCACAGAAAGTTTCTCTAACTTATATATATCCTGCTTCCTGGTGAAATATCTGCCTTTTTTTCCACTCATCTCCACACAGTCTTTCTCAACAACCTGGCTTCCTCTTTTATTGTTGAGATATCAAACATTCTTTTGTCTTTTATTTTCCTTCACTGACCATGAGAAAGTATAATTGTATAGATGGCATGAAAAATGGAAAGAAATAGAGTGGGAAAAGGAGCAGAGTGGGAACAGCAGGGCAATTTATAGTAGGGAAAAAAGTGGAAAGACTAGAGTCTGCAGTCTGTAATTATGAATATTTAATTGTGTAATATTATGTTGAATGCAGTAAATATTTATTGAGGGAATATGCTCAGATTATTAATAAGATCCCAATTCTGAATTCATGTTTTATTTTAGTGCTTGAAACAGATGCATGAATATATATGTTAATTTATTAATAAAATGGTAAATGCAGTACTATAGATACCCACAGTGTGGATCTCAGAAAAGGTGGAGGGAGAAGTTTTTGAGGAGACTGAAGCTGAAGATAGAGAATTTTGTATAGAATGGAAGAGAAGTTTTCATGAAGAATAGAGAAACAGCTTGGGAATTAGGGCAGGAGTGGGTCAGGGCAAAGGAAGCTCAGAACCATGTGGAGATGAGCTTATCATAGAAAGTGGGCAGCCAGAGGCAGTGACCAAAGATGGTGAGAATGTGAAGAACAGTCTACCATCTGACCTGACGAGGTGCCAAAGGAACTGTGGTGCCCTATTCAGGAAAAGGCACAGTCTTGGTCCTGTGGCATCTGGACAGTGCTTCCCAGAATGATTTCATGGGAACAAATGTTCCTATTTTAGCAGTGTCTCTGTGGAGGGATACAAGGAAATGATGCAAGATAGACAGGGATAAATGCTAGAGGTAGAAAACACAGAGCTTTGGTTAACATAGAAGAAGGAAAAATTTATTTTGACAGAAAGGTCCTGAATATCCTTTTAGAAGATAATTGGAATTTGGGGAGCTGGGATCAGCATTCCAACTTGAGTGGGTAAGCTCATCTGTGACCGTGGATATAAGGAGCTAGAAGGAGAAATTTCAGAAACAGGAGAATGAAGGAACATTTTAAAATGCAGTGAACACACAGAGAATAACAAGATTCAAAGTGGAAGTTTGGAAAAACATGGTGGGAGACGATTTGGGAGTCCAAAGCATGAGAGTTCTCTTAAACAATCGCGTGCAGGGGAAAAGCAACTATTATTTCTTTTACCATATAGTGAACTCTGATTATATTCCCTTTTTTGTGTAATTTTTTTTAGTTTCTCTAAAGTTAAAGTTAAATTCCCTCTGTTTTGCTTGTTTCTGTGTACTGAAAGTTATCAGTCCTCAAGCTTTTTGTCAGAACTCTACATTTTGTCTTAATATTGTCAAGCATATTATAGAATTTTTCAATTTGATTTTTCTTTCACTTTTTCTTTACCTTTGGCTACTGTGGCCCTCTTTTCTCTAATTTGTTCATGTTGTTTTTTAGGCTTGTTTAATGACTGTCATTTTGAGATTTCCCTTCATTATTGTCTTGGGAATTCTCTTCAGTATTCTGTGTTAGATTCCCTGTTTTCTAAATCCTATCAGTCCCTCTTTTTGATTTACTTCTTTCATTGGGTGGAACATATCCCTCAGTATTTTCTTGAGAAGAAAAGAATATTTTTGAGACCTTTCATATCTGAAAATGACATAACTATATTCTCACGCTCGATCAATAGTTTAGCTGGTATAAATAGAGAATGTTTTTCTTTAGAATTTTGAAGGTCTTGTTTTCTGGCTTGTTTTCCAATTTCATGCTGTCATGCTTGTACATGACATGTTGTTTTCTGGAAGTTTTGTGGATCCTCTCTTTAATTCTAGTGGTATGAAATTTCAGGACAATATGCCTTGATTTGTTTGTTTTTTCATCTATTTTTCTGGGTAATTAAGATGCCATTCCAATTTGGAAACATAAATCTTTGTCTTGAGAAATTTTATCATGTTCTTAGATGACTTTCTCACATTAACTTTTCTCTTTTATCTTTGGGAAACTAGTATTATTTGGATGTTCACATTCCTAAACTGATATTTCTTTTCTAATTTATTCTCTCAATTTCATTGTTTTCTTAATGTTTCTTCTCATAACATCTTGCTTTTGTTTTATGAATATAATACCTTCTATCATATCTCTGAGTGTATTAATCATAGTCTTTAAGTTTTCTTCTGCTCCCTCACTTATATGTGTTTCATCCTAGGTCTATTTTTTGTTTGTTTATTTTACCTTTTTTGTGTGTGTTAGAGGCTTTCCTAGAATGTCTACTGACCTTGCGCTGTTTGTTCATATTTTAAAAGTACTAAAAGTCTTATTGAAAGTCCTCTGTGGGTCAGACAAGTTAACTAGAAGTTTCATTATAGAGTAATTTGGTCATTAAGTAGCCCTCTCATATGTCATTGGAGAGAAGTCTCAAATGTTATTGTCAGTTGATCTTTTTTCTTGAGTTAAATGGTCCTGCAAGAGAGGAATTCTCTCGTCTTCTGATTGTCATGAGGGTGCTGCGGGATAACAGAAGTTGGCATGGTGCCAGCAGGAGATTGAGCGCTGAATGGGCTGGGATCACATCATTCAGTGTGGGGAATTTTATTTAGCCACCTTGTTTCAGTAGAGTGTGTTCCCAGCTTTTCTCAGCTGTGTCTTATGCCCTCAAGTTCACTTTTTCTAGAGCTATGCTGTGCAATATGGTAGCCGCTAGCCATGTGTGGCTAATCTATTGAAATGTGCTGTAAGTGTTAAATGCATGCTAAATCTGGAAGACTTAGAATGAAAAAAGAACGTAAAATATATTATTAATAATTTTATATTGATATGTTCAAATGATCATATTTTAAATATTTGGGGCTAAACATAAAGGTTATTAAAATTAATTTAACTTTTTTTTTTAACGTGACTACTAGAAAATATAAAGTTCCAGATGTGGTTCACATTCTGTTTTCATTGGATAGTGCTTTTCTCAACTAGGAAGCTAGTGGTCTAACCATTCTTTTAAAATACTTTTCAATTAATTCTTTATTATTTTAGGCCTACCCCTCACACATTCGCCCTGTCAGAGGAACCTGGTGTTTTCCATTCCTGGGCCTCTCTTGGGTTCTATGTCATGAATGATTTGTTGCTTATTTACTTTCCCACTTTGCAGGCTTAGGTTCCAACTTCCTTGGCTCTGTTAAATAGTTATTTCCATCTACTTTTCATATTCAAAATTTCATTTCCTTGCTGTTTTTTTTTTCTTTTCCTTTTTTTGTTCTTTTACGTTTATGTGCTTTCAGAATTTCTCATAGTCATTTCAAAAGATACTGAGAAAGGAGCAGAGATAACATATATAATCATGTTTAGTTAACTGGAAGCACAAAGTTGAACTTTGATAAAACAGAAATTTGTTCATGTCACTGACTGCTTAAACTCTTTACTGTCTCCTCATTGCAGAAAGCATAAAGTTCAAATGACTCTGGTCAGTTATGACCACTTCTCTTAGTTTGCTTTTGCTGTAGTTATCCTGCATGCAAACCACCAAATCTTAATGGCTTGGAACAATAAAGGTTTATTTATTGCTCATGTCATGTTTTGGCTGCTAATTGGCTATGGGTCTACTCCAACTTGGTATCTGTATCCATGTTTTTTTTTTTATAGACTTTATTTTTTAATTTTATTTTTATTTTTTTGTTTTTTTTTTTTTTTTAGAAATGAAGTCTCACTCTGTCGCCCAGGCTGGAGTGCAGTGGTGCGATCTCGGCTCACTGCAAGCTCTGCCTCCTGGGTTCACCCACCATTCTCCTGTCTCAGCCTCCCGAGTAGCTGGGACTACAGGCACCCACCACCACGCCTGGCTAATTTCTGTATTTTTAATAGAGACGGGGTTTCACCTTGTTAGCCAGGATGGTCTTGATCTCCTGACCTCGTGATCCGCCCGCCTCAGCTTCCCAAAGTGCTGAGATTACAGGTGTGAGCCAACACGCCCGGCCTAGACTTTATTTTTTTAGAGAAGTTTTAGGTTTACTGAAAAATTGAGTAGAAAGTACAGAAAGTTTGCATATTCATCTTTCTTCCCTCTGCCATTCTCCTCCACACTCCTCTATTATTAACATCTTGCATTAATGTGGCACATTTGTGCAATTGATGAGCCAATTTTGATGCATTATTATTAACTAAAGTCCATAGTTTACATTAGAGTTTACTATTTGTGTTGTAAATTCTATGGTTTGACAAACGTATAGTGGCATGTATTCACCAATATAATATCATACATAGTAGTTTCACTGCTCTACAAATCTCTTGTGCTTCATCTATTTATTCTTCCTTCCTTCCCCCACAACTGGTGACAGACACTGATCTTTTTATTGCCTGTCTATGCCTTTTTTTCCCCATGATTCCAGGCTGAAAGATCAGCTGTATCTGGGAAATGATGTTCTGGAGGCAGAGGGAAAAAGGAAAGAGAGCTGGGTGGGACTGGAATAGGTCACATTCCTTTTCAGTCGGTTGATAAAAAGCCTGATGCCAATCAACAGGAAAGAGTTCTTCCCCTACAGGAAGTTACTATAACATTGCAGCAATAGAGAGTGCAATCCTCTTATGGGAAAATGGGAGGTAGCTGAGGTAGCTGATGGATGACAGTAATATAGTGTACTGTATAGCAACAGTGCTGTCCTTAGCTACTCAATTATTCACCAACAACCACTCTATCCCACTATAGTGAATTTCATTTTACTCCAATGCCTGTCCCATCTTCTGTACATCTCTTCATTAAGCAAACTTTCAGTCATTCAGGATTCAGCTTACTTATTATAAAAAGTCATTCCTCACTAGATTAATATACTAGTATATCCTGTATGTTGCATTGGAAATTTTTACTTGCTTAGCTGGCTCCTTTAAGCTATTAGCAGAATTACATAATTATGGAACATCTAACTGTGAATTTTTCTTTCATTTTTTATTTTCATTTGACTTTGGCCAAGGTCTTCAGCGAAGAAACATAACTTGCATACATAAGAGTGATCATAGTGTTGTGTCTGATAAAGAATGTGACCACTTGCCACTTCCATCATTTGTTACTCAAAGTTGCAATACAGACTGTGAACTAAGGTAAAAGAGAAATAATATGTAATATAATCAGATTAATAAGTGAGCTAAGATTAAAATGTCTAACACAGTGACTGACACAGCGTGGACATGCAATTATTACTCATCATCTGCCATGCCATGAAAAAATTTCAGGCTCACTATTTTATGGTAAAACTCAGTACATAATTGATTTGAATTTTCATTCATAGTATTTTCTGAATACCAGTATATAGGCCTCAATATTTTGTGTAGAAAAAGATTGTAATTTTGTCTGTAAAATAAATACAAGTAAACTGTTATCTGAAAATGGATGGTTTAAAGATCTGAAACAATAAATTTTTTAGCATGATTCTTTACTTTCCACTGAATTAATGAACCAGTAAACTTCTGAAGTTTGGAGAAATCAAATTGATTGATTTCCTTGACATTCTATCAGTATTTTGTCCATTAAACTTTAGGGAAATTGATCCTAGATCATGACAGCAAGTTTATACTTCTAATTTAAATTTCTTGTTATTTGGTTTGTGTGTGTGTGTGTGTGTTTGTGTGTGCATGTGTGTGTGTGTGATTGGTCTTGTAGTGACATGGTATACAATGAGTCCATCTATCATATTTATACCTTTATTTTTAGCATTGTAGCAGGTGCCATTTAACATTCAGGTATGGCCAGAACCTCTTTCACTTGATGAGAATTTCTATATATTTATGATGTTGGTTGAAGACATAGCAGAAGCACAGTAGTAGAACTGCCTATATAAGTTGCATCCACTACATAGTAGTAAAAGGAAGCACAGTGAAATTCTTGAGATGCTATTAGGGACGGAAATGAATTCCGTGAATTCTGTGTTTTGTTATACTGGTGCCCTCACATTGATGAATGCTAGACTACAATTGGGATAATTTGGCTATAACTAACATTTTTACTTGTGGAAAACATGTTTTACCTGGAAACATGTCTAAATATAGATTACAGGAATGAATGAGAAAGTGTAGTGTACTTTACAAAAACTAGTTAACTTTTTAAATGCTTTATTTTTATTGATGTAGTCAAATTCCTAGATGTTCCCTGGTCATAAAATCGAAATACTTATAGAGGATTGCATGGGGAGAAACTATCTGATTGGCAGTCAGATATGTTCAGTTATTATCTTAAATCTGCCACTAAGTAATTGGGTAATCATAATCTAAACCAGTTGTTTTCAGAGGTTTTTGAGGAAGCTTGGGGTTCCTTGGACACACCTCCAAAGCTACCACCAAGTGCTGGCATGAGGTCGGTAGTATAATGCTGGCTTCCTGGCTGCAGACTGGTTTTGTTTTTTGGTGGTTTGTTTATCAACTTTTAGGATTTTAAAAACTGAATGCATGAGTGTCTCTGAATCTGTTTTTAAATTATGTAATATACCTCCTAAGTATAGTAACATCTTTTTTCAAGGTGGCATGTTATTGGCAAAAGTGAATGTTCATCCCAATGTGGTCAAGGATATAGAACCTTGGACATCCATTGCATGAAGTATTCCATTCATGAAGGACAGACTGTTCAAGTTGATGACCACTACTGTGGTGACCAGCTTAAACCTCCTACCCGAGAACTATGCCATGGTAACTGTGTCTTCACAAGATGGCATTATTCAGAATGGTCTCAGGTACAATAAAAATGATTGCTTAAAAAAAGTTTCCCCTTTCTTTCTAATTACGTATTTATGTTACTCTGAAGTATAATTTTGTTGAAAATCTGATTTTTTTCCATTAGTTACCACTTTTTTTTTTTTAATCAGTGTTCCAGGAGTTGTGGAGGAGGGGAAAGGTCTCGAGAATCTTATTGTATGAATAACTTTGGCCATCGTCTTGCTGACAATGAATGCCAAGAACTGTCCCGAGTGACGAGAGAGAATTGCAATGAATTTTCCTGTCCCAGTTGGGCTGCTAGTGAATGGAGTGAGGTACATTAAACACATGAGGCTTGGAACTATTAAAATATTGTGTTAGTAAAGCTTTGTAATCTAAGACTTTACAAAATTTAAAAGTGCTTAAATTTATTTCATCATTTTGTAAATAACTATTATCAAAGCTGTCAGAAATTTATAAGACAGGCCAGGCACACAGTGTCTCATGCCTGTAATACCAGCACTCTGGGCAACTGAGGTGGGCGGATTGCTTGAGCTCAGATGTTCAAGACCAGCCTGAGCAACATAGTGAAATTTAGCTGGATGTGGTGACACACACCTGTGGTCCCAGCTACTCGGGAGGCTGAGGTGGGAGGATTGCTTGAGTCTGGGACGTGGAGGTATCAATGAGCAGAGATTGCGGTAAGCTGAGATTGGCCACTGCACTCCAGCATGGGTGACAGAGTGAGAATCTGTCTCAAAAAAAAAAAAAAAGAAATATACAAGATAGTTTGTCTTTATACTATTTACAGTATCTGACTAGTAATAACACTAACTGAACAGAGCTGTGTACTTACACCTTGCTCATTTATTTCTAAACTTGAGACCGCTTTATTACCAACTGTTCTCATAAAAAAGATGGCACAATGGCGACATGGTTCTTGGACCCCAGTAAGTGAATTTCTTTAATAGATACAGTGTTTCTATTATGGCAGCTTTTAGACATCAACAAAATGGTTGCTAGAGATTTCACAAATTAATGTATACATTTATTCTCAGGTATTTTGATGGCATCAAAGAAGTATAGGGTTTAGAATTAGGAATTAATGGCTAAGTCCTTTGCCTTTCAAGAGCTCTGTGTCTCTGGACAAGAAATGGAAGTTTTCTGAGTATATTTTCTAATCTTCAAAATGGGAATACTAATAATACTTATGTCACAGGTTGTTATGAGAAGCAGATTTAGTATTAGGCTGTATCGGCTTTTATTTGAACTACAAACATTTTCATGTTGTTTTTCTACACTGAAAGCTTTAACGTATGTGGAGTATACGTTGCTAAAATCTTGTAGAATATGTATTTTTAAGCTTCATATATTCTCTGAATATTTTAATTATGGAATTATATCTATCTGTTACTTAGATAGTAGTAGATATTATATATCAAAATTATTTTTATTGATATCATAAGATTCTCTTACCTAAAATATTTTCAGTATCTTTAATTTTAGCAAATAACTAAGCATTATTTTAAATCATTATATTTATGTATTATTGAAATTACTATACATTATTTGTGAAATTTATGATCTAAACTGATTGGAATATTCACTACCCCATCTTTATTTGACTCAGAAGTGATGTCAGGTAATATTATCTATAATAATTTAAAATTTCTCAAGAAACTGGATGTCTTAGAAATGTGAGTAACAGCTATGTAAAAGGGACATGGGTGAGGTACTACTGTATAATGCCTGGATACAATTTGATTTCTTAAAAAGTGCTCCGTATCTTGTGGAAGAGGTACTCAAGCCCGCTATGTAAGCTGTCGTGATGCTCTTGATAGAATAGCAGATGAATCATATTGTGCCCACTTACCCCGACCTGCTGAAATATGGGACTGTTTTACCCCTTGTGGAGAGTGGCAAGCAGGGGATTGGTCACCCGTAAGTATTCTTATGAGAAAAAAAGAAAATGAAAAATTTAAATATATTTGATATTAAATATAAATTAATGTTGTATATTACCATTGGCTAAATTTTTGATCAGTGTTCAGCTTCTTGTGGCCATGGAAAAACAACTCGACAAGTTTTATGCATGAACTACCATCAGCCAATTGATGAGAATTACTGTGATCCTGAAGTTCGCCCTTTGATGGAACAGGAATGTAGCCTGGCAGCCTGCCCTACTGCACACAGCCACTTTCCTAGTTCCCCTGTGCAGCCAAGCTATTATCTAAGCACGAATTTGCCATTAACTCACAAACTTGAAGATAATGAAAATCAGGTGGTCCATCCATCAGTCAGAGGAAACCAGTGGAGAACCGGACCATGGGGATCAGTAAGCCATCTTTATTGAGTTATATTAATTCTGTAATTTTGTTATATTACATCCTTTTAACAGGTATGTATATGATGCCATCAGTACTTTAAATGCTAAATTTATTTCAAGATCAATAGTTTAAATATTAAAAAGATTAAGCGTCTTTGATGCTCATTACAAATGCTAGAGTTCTTATTGAATTATGCACTAATGTGTTATTATGATTACAGAGGAGTGTACTATAAAACAATCTGATTAGAATTCATTGTAATAAAAACAAAAGAAAATGCTTTAAGGGGTAAGGCTATAAATGTTTATGAATAAACCTAAATCCCAAAATTATTATGATAGCAATACAATAAGCTGGTATAAAATCATGACAAACTACAAATGGTATAGTTTTAGTTCCTATTTTACATAACATTCATAATACAAAATAAATAAAAACACCAGTGTAAAGTTAAGTAATTTAATACTGTCTTTTATTCGTTTCTAGTGAGACCTCAAAACTTTAATTTCTTTTTACTTAACACTTATGATAGAAGTGAAAATTGTTTCCTAATGCAAACTTGAAAGTCCCACCTTTTCATCAACAAATTCTAATGAAGCTCCCAGTATAACTCAAGTGTTTTGACAGATTTTCTCAGTTCAAATTGTGATTCCAATGAAGGAGATTCTAATGTAGGGTTTGATTTTGATTGAGTCAATGCTGATTTTTTTTTTTTTACCATGTAAATTCATGATGTGGAATCCGCAGTTTGTGCATATTTTGTGTTTTATTCTTGTCAGTGCTCCAGCAGTTGTTCTGGAGGTCTTCAGCGTAGGGCTGTGGTCTGCCAGGATGAAAATGGACAAAGTGCTAGTTACTGCGATGCAGCCTCCAAGCCTCCAGAGTTACAGCACTGTGGTCCAGGGCCTTGTCCACAGTGGAACTACGGAAATTGGGGAGAAGTAAGTCATAATATTTTCCAAACTTGTGAGATTATTACATCTCTGAAGACTGAAAGTAAAAAGCATCTTATACTGTTCAATAATCTGATTTCACTATACTATGTAGAAAAAGAATTTTTGTTTTTTTTGTTTTTGGAGACAGGGTCTCACTCTGTTGCCCAGGCTGGAATGCAGTGTCGTGATCTCGACTCACTGCAACCTCCACCTCCCGGGCTCAAGCGATCTTCCCACCTCAGCCTCCCGAGTAGCTGAGACTACAGGTGTGTGCCACCATGCCTGGCTATTTTTTTTATTTTTAATAAAGATGGGAATTTCACCATGTTGACCAGGCTGGTCTCAAACTCCTGGCCTCAAGTGATTCTCCCGACTAATTTTTTTTTTAATTGAGTGATTAAACCATGTTCTTTTAATAGATGTTCTGTCATGGTTTAGGTCACTCATTCATGATTTAAAAAATGCATATTCTAGATTTTTCAGCAGACTCTAATATGCTAGGCAATATGTCTTTGAATTACTAGTATCTTTCTAAAATTGGTTTATTCTCTTAATTTCTTAGAAAATTAGGTTGATATAAAAATAGAAAACTAGAATAAAATATAAAGCATGTTTAATCCTATTACTAAGTTATGCATTTGGCAAATCTTTTTCTTTAAGCCAGATAGTTGTCAGTTATTGAGCACTTGCTTCATGCACTGGCACTCTCTAGGCACTGGAAATAAAAAGATAATTTTTTAAAGTCACTTTTAATACTAACCTCCTTCGTAATGTGGAATGGTAATAAATAAGAAGCAAAGATTTCTATTAGCTTTGGATAAATAAAATGAATGACTTAATTAGTCAAATGTTTTTGCTTAATGATTTTTAGCACATAATTTCTGTTCATTGGGAGTTTGAAACCATGTTTTTAAAGTACACCCAGACCAGGTGTTAATACATATCAAGCACATTTTTAAGATACAGTTTTACTGTTTTCCAAAATGAAAGTGCTTCTATTTCTGAGTTTACATGCACTTATTTTGAAAATTCAAATTATATGTCCAAATAGAGATACAAACTTTTAGCAAGATTTGGTATATTTCCTGCCAGGCTTTTGTTCTGCATGAGTTTTAGAAATTGGTTCACATTATACAGCTGTTTTGTTATTTGCTGTTTTTATATTATATATACTGAACATTTCATGTTTATAAAATTAGATGTACCTTATTATTAATAGCTTTCATGGTTACTTAGTAACCTGTTGATTGGATATTGTACATTATGTAATTAATGCTCATGACTTAGATAAATAAATTTTGATTCTGGCTTAACCTGCCAACATTATCTTATAGGTCCTGGATATCTTACTGAAATATATTATGATACTAATCCTCAAAATCTGGTCAATTTTTAAAGTCGTGGAATTGAAACTTTGATTTATTTTTTTGTCTAGGGGGAAATGTTGATAATTATGAAGTAATTATAAACTTAAACGCTACCATTACTAGAGTAACATTACTAGAGTAAACTAATTATGTTAAAATTACTAGAGTAAACATAATTACTAATTATGTTTAAACATTGAATGAAGCAATACATTATTCTCTTTAAAACCACAGTTTTGAATTTTCCTATTCTTGTTTTTAGTGTTCACAAACATGTGGAGGAGGAATAAAATCAAGACTTGTAATATGTCAATTTCCCAATGGCCAAATATTAGAAGATCACAACTGTGAAATCGTAAACAAGCCACCTAGTGTAATACAGTGTCATATGCATGCTTGCCCTGCTGATGTGTCATGGCATCAGGAACCATGGACATCGGTATGATAGCACTCTTGTTTGTTAACATGTCATACTTTAAAGTTTGAGTCTGAGTGAGGGAGAGTTCATTGTTTTTCTTTTCTTCGACTTTTATTTTACATTCAGGGGTACATGTGCAAGATGTGCAGGTTTGCTGCATAGGTAAATGTGTGCCATGGTGGTTCACTGCACAGATTATCCCATCACCTAGCTATTAAGCACGGCATCCATTAGCTAGCTATTCTTTCTGATGCTCTCCCTGCCCCCCACACTCCTCCCCCAACAGGCCCCAGTGTGTTGTTCCCCACCATGTGGCCATGTGTTCTCATCATTCAGCTTCCACTTATAAGTGAGAACATGGAGTGTTTGGCTTTCTGTTCCTGTATTAGTTTGCTGAGGATAATGGCATCCAATTCTATCCATGTCCCCGCAAAGGACGTGATATCATTCCTTATTACGGCTGCATAGTATTCCGTGCTATGTATGGTATGATAATATTCTTATTCTTTTTTGTTTTGTTTTGTTTTTTCTCTTTTGCTTTAATTTATTCTCTTTATAAATTGTGGAATGCATACACTTTGTCTTCTCCAGTTTCTTTTTAAAGTATATCATTGGCCCTCTTGGTTTGTGTTTTGAAATTTGATAGTTTGGAAGAGGAATCTATTTAATTTCAAGTAATGTAACATATATAATAGTTTTTTTATATATTTATTTTTTAATATGTGAACTTTGAACCATACTACTGTTCTAATGGAAATATTTTTCTCCGTTTTATGTTTGGCTTGCTGTCAATTAATCAGGACTATTATATTATTTACGTTTATATATAATGTTGATGTTGTGCTTGTAAAAATGGCAAATTAAGGCTGTGTCTTGTTTAGGCATATAATTATGTGTGGCTTTCATCTGTTGGTATCCATAACTGCTCCAAAGACCAAATAGTATTCTTTAAAACTTGTTTTTTGTCATTATCCAACTTATTATTTTGTTTGGAAATGTGAAAATATTATGTTTAAAAAAGTAGAGAAATTTACTTCCATAACATAACTTGTTTACAGTTTTTTACATATGTCATGCAAACGTTTAATTTATGTAATAATTTATATGATTACGCATTTCTCCCACTTTGTGGAGTTAGTGGTTTGGGAATATTTTAATTTTCTGGGTTTTTATTGGAGCCATAGACAAAACTCATAAACTTTGTTCATGAATGATTATTTAGTAGCCTTCAAATATCTTTTTTTGAGGAGTAATTAATATATAACTATATTGAAATAGGCATTTTCATTACCATTGATATTTTAAATCAAGAATGACCAAGTACATTTCCATTAAGTGAAAAACTGATTTGAGTTTATAATCTATTTGTAATTAAATTCATAAAGCTATGTGGTTCTTTATTTGAAAATTAGTTATAACTCCAGTTTTATAACCAACCCTTGATGCCTGCTCTTGTTTGGTTTTGCCCTACCCAAACATCTTTATAATAAGATGTAAACCCAAGTTTCAAGTCATGTTACTTGAAGAGTAGGTCAAGCTCTGGTTCAGGCTGAAATTCATCTTTATAGTCAAAGTGTGACTGATGATATTAAACAACAGAACATTTTAACTTTATAGGAGGATCTTAAAGTGAAATTGCTGCCTCAAAGGACCATCATCTTGTGGGAACTAATGAAAAACATATTTTGCCATGGAAAGCACTCACATATGTATTTAATAAATGTCATTACTGACCATCTACTATATCCTAGGCACTGTGATCCAGAGACAATTGAAACATATTTCTTATCCCTATGGAGTTTACAGTTTACTTGGGGAGATTTGAAATACTATAAGAACTCACTATAAAAAGATATTTTTTATTAGCTATCTTAGATTGGAAATCTACTTTCTGCTTACTATGTCTCTGTTGCATCTTCTTTCATTTTATTGGTTTTAGTTTGCAAGCCTAGTTCTTAAGAAGACTATGGATTACTTTCTTGGAATTTTTTCCCAATTAGGAAAGCAGAATCCTAACTGCTAATGAGATTGAATTGTAATGGCATTTGTTTCTGAGCATAGACGTTTTATTTTCCCTACCCATTCATGACTTCAATTCATCAAGCATTAAACATTTACTTAGGTCTCATGCTTTATACTAGATACTGAAGCAATTAAAATTAAGTGTTTGTGAGTCAGATTCTCTGTTTTAGAGGTCAGCAAACTATGGTCCAGGTACCAAATCTGGCCTGTTGCCTATTTTTTAAATAAGTTCTATTGGAACACAGTCATGCTCATTTGTTTATGTGTTACCTATGGCTGGTTTTGCACTACAGCAGTAGCATTGATTAGTTGCAGTAGAAACTCTGTAACTCACAAAGCCTGAAATATTTACTATCTGGCTTTTTCTGGGAAAAGTTTGCTGACCCCTGTTCTATTTAATAAACATTATAATGCTTTTAAGTTTAGCATAAAAAGGTACTTAGATTTATAGAATATTAAAATTACAAATAATTCATTCCAGGTCAGTTTTAGATGTTTTTGATCCTTTGATATTTTACATTTTAAGGTTTATCAACCTTCTCTACATGTCCACTGTGATATTCATGCAATGTTTATGTAAATGTATCTACTACTATATTCCAATATATTTTTGTTATGCTATTTTTTGTATGTAAATTATATCACAAGTGAAAAATCTGAATGCTCATTAAAGTCCTCTGTATAGATGACTTTTCAACCTCACAAAAACAAATGACCAAGAAAACAATAATCACAGATTGCCAAATAGTAAGACAGATGTGCAGAATTCTTTAGTGTTATTACATGTATATCCCAAAAGGAGTTCATTGAATAATTCATTCTTTGCACTATGAAGAAACGTAGTATTTTTATTTTTTTGATAAGTTGTTGAAGATATTGAAGTTTTAAAAATCACAATAAAGGTTTGTATAGAATGTTTACAATCATATTTACTTTTTTATATGTATGAAGTACTTACATATCATTAGAGTGACTGGATTTCTTTTATTATATGAAGCATATTTATTTGTTAAATTAGCCTTTTATATTAAATGGGTTTAGGGGATCTGAAGTTCTGTTGTCAATACCAAATATAACATTTTACCTCTTTCAGTGTTGGTGCATATTAGACAAACTTCAGAATAGCTTATTAGTGTATCAGATTAATATTCTTTCATGGGTAACTTTAACTTCAACAGATCCTGTTAACTAAGTAGAAAATTAAGAGTGTGTATGCATGCGTGTGTGTGTGTATGAGTGAGTGACATGAAATCTCAGAAACATTTTTCATTTTAAAGCAAATGAAATGTGAAATGTAAAATTATTTAAAATATTATTAGAAAGCTTTAAGATACATTTAAATTTTCTTCATGTTGTAGAAAGTCTTGTGCTGTAATAAAAAAAGGAATAAATAAATCTTAACCTATGTTAATTTAATGGCTACATTTTTGGTGATTAGTCAGCGTGAAATGATTGTATTTTAACCCGTTTATTAGTGGGTATTGTGGCTTTGTGCTTTATGTCATTCATATGTATGTTGTATTTTTACTCCTTGCACTTAAAATGTTCTGAGTCACTGAACAGATCTTATATTATTAATATAAGGAATGCCTCCTTTCTTTTGGTGGTGTTTTTCTTAAATAACAAACTGTTAATTTCTCTTATTAAACATTTAATTGTTGAATAGTATATGTTTTCATAATTGTATTTAGTTTATGTATAAGCTACTGTATTGTTTACATAATATTCTTGTTAGAAACTAACACGGGGATTTAAAAGTATAAGACTTATTTGTTAGCAGTCAATTTTTAAATACTGTGAATTTTTATAATTTTCTTTTTATATGTTATAAACAATGAATACAAATTAATGATGTAAGCAAATTTATTTAGTAAGTTAAAAATAGATATGCTTATGACCAAGGTAGTCTTTAAAAGGTGAGTAAAAGTTTTACTTTTCTCATTCATATATAGTAAGGGACATTACGTGTAACACAATTCAACTAGCAAATGCTCTTTAAGTAAATTCATATTACTTAACTTATATTTTCTCACTAAGTTTCATTTTAGAAGTTATTTATTTTCTTGGAATGTTTTTATTCCTGACATAGAATGAAATCATATTTGGTAAACAAATAGTGGGTATTCAGTGTGCTTTGGGAATGATGACTATCCAACAGTAGTGAAGAGAATATATATTTTTTTATTTTTTGCCTTAAAGATTGTTTTTCCTCACACAAAAAAAGAGAAAGTTTTTTTTTTTTTTTTTTTGGAAATGAAAGCTTGCTACTTGAACCCTAAATTCTGGCGCATTCACTTTGTGTTTCTTCTTTAAAAAAATGTCCTTCTGAAACATTGTGCAGAAAAAAATATATACTGTACTAAATCTATTATATGATATAATGGAATGCAACAAATAGAAGCACTGTCAGAAATGATCATGTAAGCCGGGCATAGTGGCTCATGCCTGTAATCCCAGCACTTTGGGAGGCTGAGGCGGCTGGATCACTTGAGGCCAGGAGTTTGAGACCAGCCTGGCCAACAGGGTGAAACCCCCGTCTCTACTAAAAATACAAAAATTACCTGGGCGTGGTGGCATGTGCCTGTAATCCCAGCTACTCTGGAGGCTGAAGCAGAAGAATCGCTTGAACCTGGGAGGTGGAAGTTGCAATGAGCCGAGATGGTGCCACTGCATTCCAGCCTGCATGACAGACCGAGACCCCATCTCAAAAAAAAAAAAAAAAAAAAAAAAAAGGAGGAGGAGGAGAAGAAGAAGAGGAAGAAGAAGAAATGAGCATGTAGTAGCAGCAAACACCGGTAAATCTGACATTTGTCCATTTGAAAAGAGCACTAAGGGTCTGAGCAAAGGGTGTTGGGCTCTGCCTCCCCCTGTAGCTCCCATTTAAGAGAAATGCACTCAGGAAGAAACTGCCTCTGTTGCTCCTAAGGCCAGCAGGAGCCAGGCAATGTGTAGGCAAATAGTTTCAAGAAACTGCCACTTCTTTATGTTGACTTTGTAAAGTGGAGTGTTCCGTGAAAACATAGTAATTGTTTTCTTAAATTTGAAAAAGACGCAAGTATAGTAAACAGGTTAGAAATATATTTTAAAAATAAATTTTATAATATACTTCTCATAACAATTAAGTATTTAACTAGTATTTCTCCATTTATTATGTTTCCTACTGTATCTTTCTAAAGTACATTCATTGATTCTCCCCAAAAGTATGAGTATCTACTACATATTAGACATCGTAATGGTCACTAAAAATAAACCAGGCACTGTGGAGAAGGTGTTTGCAGTTTAGTAATGAATGTAATTAATAAACAGGTGGCCAGAATGCAGGGTGAGATTCCTAACACATTTCAGTAACAACCATGTGATTTATCGTACTGAAGACCCATAATATTTGGGGCTTACTAGGTTGAGATAATCCAAGAATTAGTAATGAAGATTGTATTTAACAGTAAAATAATTCGGCAATTGTTCCTTCTACAAAGCCTAAACTAGTAGGCTATTCTGTCATAACCTGGCAAGAGATAAGCAGTGTCCTAATTCCCTACCATAAAAGAATAATATTTTGCATAATTGCAGCATCTACCTTTTCTGCACATGTGGATTTCATATGTCACCAAAGAAGAGAATGTAGATGGATGTATAGTTTGTCCTAGATATGATGTTCTGAAAATAATTTTGAAGACAAAATTGGGCCCTGCAGATTTGAAATGTATGACCTGGGAAAAATTTAAGTGGATACTCTAATTATTGGTGAGATCATAAAAGAGGAGACTGTGTGTGTGTGTGTGTGTGTTTGTGTGTGTGTGTTATAATGTTGAGTGAAGTTGGAATGTACAGTATAAAATAACCCTAAAAACTCTCAATATGAAATGGTTATAGGCCATGTTTTTTTCTATATGTTTCCATGTTAAAGAAAGTGAAATTGTCCATGTTTCCATGGCAGTTCTCCTATTTTTCAGGCATAATGCTTCAGGAATGTTTAAGCATCTCAAGAAATTGTTGTCAGTGTTCTACAATATCTATGTGCTGTATATTGAGGCTGTTTATAGAAGATATATAAGCATTCTTAATATTAGTACATTTAGATATCCCAAATTTTTGTTATAGAAACTTTGTGTGTTACCTTCCAATAGTTTGAGAAAATCATACTTTAATTTCTACATTATCACATCACTCAGACATTAACGTTTTTATGTTTATTCCTTGTTAGGAATAAACATTTTTAAGTCATTTGATTTTTAATTTTTTGATCATGTATCATTCTCAGTAGAACATTTTGAGAATGTGCCCATATATATGTATTATATAGTCATACATTGCACACATAAACTAACATATGATTATGTGATTTATAGAAGATATACAATTGTAAATTTAAAAGGGTAAGTTGAATAATTAATGTTAAATATAATTTTTATTTTGTGAATGGTAGCTTTTCTCTCACAACTGTTCTAACCATTTAATTTTTTTAAAAGTAGTAGACTGTTTCGTTAGTTTTGAAAATTTTCTTTCAACACTGTGCTATAGCAGTTTTAAAATATGGTTTATTTCAATATGTGGTTTCAATAACTTCTTTAGCTGAAAAATATACCTCACAAAATACCTCCAAATAACAAAGTTTGTCACTGAATGCTCCTGATATATACCAGTAATTGACTTCAAATCCAGTATAAATAATTATTGGAAAAAGATTGAAATTTGCTTCGCAAATTTCTATTTTCCAGGTTATTCAGTTCTTGAAGTACTACTAAAAGAAGCTGTAGTTCAATATTTTAACAAGAAGCTTTAAAACTCAATGAAACTTTGAAATATTCGGAAGCCATTTAAACAGATTAGAAATTTTTGTTTCAACATTTTAGAAATATACAATTGGCATATTGTTTCTGAAATGTTTGCTTCAAAGTTTTAAAAATATGCACTTGGCGAGGCTGGGTGCAGTGGCTCATGCCTGTAATCCCAGCACTTTGGGAGGCCGAGGCAGGCAGATCACGAGGTCAGTAAGATCGAGACCATCCTGGCCAACATGGTGAAACCCTGCCTCTACTAAAAATACAAAAATTAGCTGGGCGTGGTGGCGCGTGCCTGTAATCCCAGCTACTCAGGAGGCTGAGGCAGGAGAATCGCTTGAACCTGGGAGGCGGAGGTTGCAGTGAGCCAAGATAGCGCCATTGCACTCCAGCCTGGCGACATAATGAGACTCCATCTCAAAAAAACAAATGCCCTGGGCAAAATCACCTAGCAGGAGAAACGTTTCCAAACATTTCAAAATGTTCTCTCCTGAGTAGGAGTTTCTAAAAGTAGTTGCTTTCTCAACTACTGCTAAATGTTTTCTTCACCTTAAAGACTAGATATTAGGTATCACATTTTTCTCATAGAAAAAAATTCAGCAAATTTGGAACAAACCTCTTTTTGGTAATATAAAAATTGGTAATTCATCTTTATGAGCCCATTCATCATTATGACTTTAAACTTAACCAGCAAAAGTCTGTGTGCTTAAAACTAAAACATAAACCAACCACCAGCAGCAGCAGCAGCAGTTGTAGTTGCAGTTCCTCCTGGCACTCCTCATCTCACTACAGATGATTTTGAGTTATACATATGACAGAGTTCATATATCTTCCTCAGTGTGCATGTATGAGCTGCAGTGAGTACACTGAAAGTGGATGACAGAGTGATGGTCTCCTTCTGTCAGGAAATCTAATGAGTTACAAATGTTGTATGTCAGACTGACATATAGCCCCATGTAGTAAATCTTGCTTATTTTCCTAGAGTGTTAGATAAAACAAATATGAGTATATGTCCTAAAAAATAATGTTTTGGTCACTCCAGTGAATCACCCTTGCCACCTCTGAGCAATATATCCGTTTGAAAGACTGACTTAGAAACTCTGATACTTATGAGGAATATATGTTCAATAAGATCTCTCAAACCTTATAAATTGGAGTCAGTATTGGAATTACGTAATTTGTTTTTATAGCCACCATTGACCGCTTCCTGGTTGTAATCCTCACCCCCTAGATTGTACTTAAGCTCATACACTAATTTACCCAATTCCTAACCAGTGGTAGGACATATCCAGGAAGGTACTTTGTTATCACATTATGTTGTAACATGGCCTTTTATGTATTAAAACTCTTATACATTATTGTATGTTATACACCTACTTGTAAGAATTAAATGAAATATTGCAAAGTTTTTGATAGTTCAGTTATTAGGTCACATAGTAAATCCTTCTGTGTCAGTTAACTGAACTGAAAAGTGATCCTATTAGACAGCTTTTGATATTTTGCAGCTGTGACTCAGGGAAACCCAGAGGTCTTAGAAGTAGTTATGAAGGGAATCATGGCCATTGCACTGCCAGAATTGCATGTTACCATTCCACTCAAGATTATTGAGATCCCATATCTACCAGGCACTGGGTTAAGAATTGTGGGAAACAAGATAAATAAGAATGGCATACTCTCCTCAAAGGACTCACAGTCTAGGAAAAATTAAATATACATGCAAATAACTATAACAAGCCAGAAAAGGATGTCATAGGAAGTCAGAAAATATGCATCTAATTGGAGAAACGTGAAAGGATTTATGGGGGAGAAGGTATATGTCTAAGGATTGATGGGTAGATAGGATTTTGATTGGGAAAAGAGGTACCAGGTAGGAGACCACCTATAGCAAAACCATAGAGACCAGAAAAAAGTAGTTCAGTTTGGCCAGGCGTGGTGGCTCACGCCTGTAATCCCAGCACTTTGGGAGGCCAAGGCGGTCGGATCACGAGGTCAGGAGATCGAGACCATCCTGGCTAACACGGTGAAACCCCGTCTCTACTAAAAATACCAAAAAAATTAGCCGGGCGTGGTGGCGGGCGCCTGTAGTCCCAGCTACTCGGGAGGCTGAGGGAGAATGGTGTGAACCTGGGAGGCGGAGCTTGCAGTGAGCCGAGGTTGCTCCACTGCACTCCAGCCTGGGCGACAGAGTGAGACTCCGTCTCAAAAAAAAAAAAAAAAAGGTCAGTTTGACTTGTTTGTAATGACAAGCCAGTTTGTGAAACTAGTTTGTGAGAACAAGGGGTGGGCATAAAGTTAGAAATATGAATTAAGGCCATGTCAAGAAGACCAATGAGGATCATGCCTAAGAAATTTTAAAAATTCTATAGGTATAGAAAAACTTGATTTTTTTTTTTGGACTGGGTGTCAGAACTGTGTCTGGAGAAGATTAGTGGACAACTCTCATCATAAAATATCAGTAAACTGAAAAGTGACAGACTAGAGACGAAAAGTCAAGAAGGGAATGTTCCAAAAGCCGAGGATGATTCAGGGGCCATTCGTGCAGCTAGTCATCAGATGTTTGTGGATTACTCACCCAGAGCACTCAAGTGTCTGTAGGTAGAGTAGAAGAAGCCAGTGGAGGAGTGATTGATGGGGCTGTTTTTGACCCAAGGGTGGGGTGGCATCTGAAGGTGGGAGTAAAAGAGGTATAAGACAACATCTGAACAGAATAAAGTTGAGAAAAGCTGTGATGGGTAATTTTGAGATCAGGGAAGTTTGGACTTGAGGAGAGTAAAAGTTTGGGCAGTGAGCGAAAAAGTCAATCTGAGAGCACTAGGATTACACATTGCAGTGTGAAGGGCCCATCTGATGATGCATAACAAGATTTTGTATTAGATAGTCTCATGTAAGAGAATATAATCTTGACTTTACCAAAAGAAATGTGAACTTTCATTTACCAAGAGTTTGAAGACATATTATTCCTAAGCCTTGAAATATTAAATATTAAGTCTGTCCTAGATCTTGTAGGTAAGAATAAGAGCTGTGGTATTAGAATGCCTCAGTTTGACTCCTGTTTTATTCAGTGACCTTTGCCAAGTTACTTAGCATTTCTAACATTTCATTTTCTTAGAATGAAAATAGTAGCTCACTAAGGAGGGTATTTTTTAAGGATAAAATGGAATAGGAAAAGTGGTTGAAATAGGGCCTGTGACATAAAGGCTCAATATATTTTGCTTATTGTTATCACTTATCCAGTAAGTATATATTATTTTTCCTCGAGTTAGAAATCCAAATATAGTAGAAAAGGCTAATAATATTTCAAACAATCTGAAACAAGTCTACTTGAGAAAGTTGTACTCTAGTATAAGAGAGAAATCAATTTGGACTGGAGTTGTTTTTTTTTAAGCAAACTTTTATGGAAATAAGACATCCAGCAAAACTTCAAATCATAATGGTCCAGTTCAATGAATTTTCCAAAGTGAACACACCTATGTAGACAATGCTCAAACCAAGAACATCAGCACCACAGAAATTCCCCCACATCCCGCCTTGCAGTTACTATCTTCCCAAAAGGTAACCCTTTTCTGACATCAAACATAATAGATTCATTGGCCTGCCTTTGAACTTTTTTGAATGGAACTTAGAAAATTTGTGAGAGTTAGGATACTGTACTTGAGACTCATTTACGTTGCGTGTAATTGTAGTTTCCCATTGCAATCCTAGTACTGTATTGTATAAACATATAACTTCTATGACTTGTATATAACTTGTATGACTTCTATGAATAGATGAATTAATATGATTTGTATTAATATTTATCCTTCAGTTGACAAACATTTGGGATTGTTTTTAATGTGGGACCTACAAACAATGCTGTGATGAGCATTTCTCAGACATGTCTTTCGGTGAACATGTATATCCATATCTGTTGGTTAGGTAGCCAGGAGTTGAATTGCAGGATCTTAGTGTATCTAGTATAAACTAGTGTAAACTAGTTTAGTTTTAGTACATACTATATGACAGTTTTCTAAAGTGGCTGTACGAGAATTCCAGTTGCCCCAAATCCTTGTCAACACTTGATATTATCAGACTCTTAAATTTTAGCAATTCTAGTGAGTGTGTCGTGGTATTTCTTTGTGGTTGTAGTTTGCATTTCTCTGATGGCTAAATTGTTTATTCCCAGGGGATATCATATTTTTCTGAAGCACCTATGGAAGTCTTTTGTCCACTTTTCTGCTGGATTTTCTGCATTATCTTATTGATATAGGGGAGCTATTTTTTTGTTCTGGATATAAGTACCCTGTTAAATATATGTATTGAAGGATGTATCACCTCTTCATTTCAGTCTTTTATGGTCATCCAATCCCAGGAATAGCTACTGAGAAGTAGCAACAGTAAACGAGTTTCTATTTCTTTGCATTAAGTAGATAGATGGGAGATTCTGAGAGGATTAAAGTGAACAAATATGGAGAGAACAGCAAACTGTTCTGTTTAGAGAATGGATGGCTTGTGTGTGTAGCAAAGATTTATTTTAAAATTATTTGAAAGGCAAACTTTTTAGGAGAGAAAACTTGCTACTTTACTCTGCTGGTTTACTTAAGAGAAGAAAGATTAGTCTCCCTGCACTATTTCTCCTTTTAAAAAATGTTAAATCCCTAATTTATAATCTTTATGAATTTCTATTAAGTTTATTTATTCAGTAGATATTTACCTAGAAGTTACTGTGTGTTAGATACCAATAGATATGGAGGATAAAAATACAATTAGATCAGGACATAAGAGAGTTTTTATTACAGGAGGTTAAAAAATGTTAAAACGAAAGAATATACATGTGGTTAGTTCTGCACACACAATCTTGTGAGTGCAGAGGAAAGTGTTTAGGAGTGTGGTGGGATATGGGATGGGAAAGATTCCTGAAGGACTGAAAAGGGAAGAAATGAATTTTCTTCTCAATCAATCAAGTTTCATTATTGTTAGCTTATTCAGGTGTTTTAAATATCAGTTTGATGTTTGGTAAAGAATTCTACCTCTGGAAGTTAGAATCCATTCAAAATCAGTAGAAACTTGCAATGAAATTAAATTTGCAGGAAAAAATAGTTTTATAAAATCAATTTGATATGTTTAATCATTAAGTATAGATTATTGAAATACTTAAACATGATTGTCACATTATTTTGAGACAAATATTTCTTTTAAGGTGATATTTATTAATAGTAAGAATTACTCTAAATTAAAATATCTCTGAAATATGAGTAACAACATACCTAAAATACCAAAGCAAGATCTACTTTCTTATAATCATTAAAATTGTCAGAAAAAGATTTGCCCACAGTAGAACCATTTCTATTTCTTTCCTTTTCAAGGTGTAAACATTGAAAAATTTAGGAAAGTTCATGTCTTCTATTATAGCAGATTTTGCCCATCATACACAAACCCTATAACAGTTGATAGAAAAAATCAGAAGACATTTTGTATCATTAATGATTAATCATTCTGTTTGGGATGTCATTAAATATAGTGTGATAATTAAAATGTGTGAATGATAATGTGTAAATGATAATGTGTAAACGATGTGACTGTTCTTTTTAGGAGAAGGTAAGAATAAAAGAAAATTTATACTGATACACTAATAAAAAAATTATTACCGGCCAGGCACGGTGGCTCATGCCTGTAATCCCAGCACTTTGGGAGGCCGAGGCGGGCAGATCACGAGGTCAGAAGATCGAGACCTTCTTGGCCAAAATGGTGAAAACCCATCTCTACTAAAATACAAAAAATTAGCTGGGGGTAGTTGTGCATGCCTGTAGTCCCAGCTGTTTGGGAGGCTGCGGCAGGAGAATGGCTTGAACCTGGGAGGTGGAGCTTGCAGTGAGTGAGGTGGCACCACTGAACTCCAGCCTGGGCGACAGAGCCAGACTCTGTCTCCAAAAAAAAAAAAAAAATTATTTCCTATTCTGCTAACTAGAGAATCTATCTAAGGGCAACCTCTTTATTGTTTATTCGTGGGCCTTAGGAGAATTTTCACATCTAGAAATAGGGAAGATAATCAGACATGATGCCTCCCTCACTCATGGACATTTCTTCTGTGACAGGGAGCTGGCTCACGGATAGTGGCTCAAATGGGATCCTGTCTCCTTGTCAGCATTTCTCGTCTAAAATTGGCAAGGTGTCAATCTTAGGTGAAATCAGGAGAACTTTCTTGTCTCTGCTGATCTACAGGATACCCGTTAGAGTCAGAACAAAACAACAGAAATCTTGAAAAAGAGATCTATTACATGTAGCTTTCCTTTCAAGGTTATTTTTGTGGGACTAAAGATCATTCAACTCTGCGCCATTCAGATAAAGTAGATTGCATATTTAAAAGGTCTTTGTTGTGCATATACATTGCAACTTTGTAAAACTTCACCCTTTAAATAAAAATGCTCAAGCAACTGAATTTTCTCTCTACTGAAGAGTAAGTGTAGAATAGTATATCAGATCTTAGGTTTCTGGAGCAAAAATGTTAGACAATTTGAAGCTTTGTAATGTAAAAAAAGTATAAAAATAATTTGAGAAGAAATACAGAAAGCATATGTAAGCCTGATTAACTCTATATATACAAGTTTGCTCCTATGGTTTTTTCCTACATAGCATCGGTTCCTTTCTTTATTCAGTAAACATTTATGGAACTGGTTTCTGCCGTTATTGAGTTTAGCATTCTCATTTATAATTTCATCATTTTATTCAAATTTCTAGTGTGTTAATAAGGTATTCCATTTTTTCATATATGGTAAAGTAGGTGATTTAATATTATGGTATACATTGAGGAGGTACCTTAAGAGATTTCTTTGTATTTTATTAAATGTTCTCTCTAAAGTTTTCTGTGTCACTCTGAGGATCTGAAAATTTTACATAGTTATTTTTAAAGTCAAAATGTGGAGAAAACTATGATGGATAAAACTCAGTTTCTTACAGATTGAGGAAATTTTTCTTTATATTTTTATTTATTTTTGATGCTTAGAAAAATTCTAGAAAAGTTTTTAAAAGAGACATTACTTGGAAAGATATTTAGCTTATGGTATTAAAAAGCAGATGCTGAGCCAGGCGTGGTGACTCATGCCTGTAATCCCAGCACTTTGGGAGGCTGAGGTGGGTGGATCACCTGAGGTCAGAAGTTCAAGACCAGCCTGGTCAGCATAGTGAAACCCTATCTCTACTAAATATACAAAAATTATCTGGGCGTGGTGGTGGGCGCCTGTAATCCCAGCTACTTGGGAGGCTGAGGCAGGAGAATCGCTTGAACTCGGGAGGCACAGGTTGCAGTGAGCCGAGATCGTGCCATTGAACTCCAGCCTGGGCAACGAGAGCGAAACTTTGTCTGAAAAAACAAACAAACTAACTAACAAACAAACAACAGATGCTTTTTGAAAACCAATTTTATCAAAAGCTAAAATTTAAAAGTCTGGGGAAAACTTAAAGGTTTCATTTAGACACCTGATGTCATAGTAAAAGAGGCAATATAAAACTTTGACACTTATTTGATAATTTTGAAGACTAAAGGATAGCAGAATCCCTTTCTGTCAAAGGATGCCCCATAATTCAGGTAGAATTTGCATTTTTCTCATCTGAGTAAACAACAATAATGCAATATGTTTTCATTAGTTCATAAATACTGTATATATCTAAAGAGTTAAATTATTGTGATTCTTGAAATATTTTTAAGATATGTTTTTCCCTCTCTTTTTATCATATCTTTAAAATTGCAGTTTTCTCTTTCTTATCCCTTCTTATCTACACAAAACATAAATTCTTTGAAGACAATTTTCAATTGAAGTGCATAAAGCTTCAATTGTGTCCTAGTGAAACTTCCTAAAGTTGGGGGCCATACATAATACAATATAGCCCATTTCTTTGTAGGAAAACTAAATAAACATTTGCTTCCAATTCTCATTCTGCACTCTGAAGTAAGAATCAATCAAATTCCTCCTCTATAGGGCAAATATTTGAAGACAGTTGTTTCTGTCTGCCTTCTGCTTTCCAGAAATCCAAGTCTTTCCTCCCCTAGAAGTAATCTCTAATCCTTTCATCTATATCTTTTGATATTTACCCTCCATATTGCCAAATAATAGGCTTATTCAGCTGTTTTTGGATATATCCAAACAAATTTACCTATTGACTCCCTTTTATAGAGGTTGAGAATTCCAAATTAATTCCAAATCAATTTTGATTAAGTCAGCAGTGCTGCAATGTCAGTGTGGAACCAAGTAGTGTACTGTACTTTGAAACGTTGCTCCTTTCTTACACAACTCTTCATTTTTCCTGGGGAGGATTGCCTTGTTTTAAAATTTGCTTAGTTTCGTTATGTTTTAATCACTGTTTTTTTCCTTAAGGGCTTGAACAGCTATGTAAAATCTCTATGAATGGTTTGTCTAAATGCTCAGATATTTCCTCTGTTTTGGACTCCTTCCAGAGACCCCTCCACCCCCAGTCTGCCTCCTCTGATCTGGCACAGATGACCTTAACCCTGCTGTAACAGTCTCTCATCCTGTGTTTTGGTTTTGATAACTTTTTCTTACATCACATATGTTTCTCTTTTTTTGGTTTACCCTCTCATACTAAAACACTTCTTCCTGCCTGTACCTTCCTTAAAAATGAAAAAAAACCAGAGGTGCAATTTTCCTTCTGTGCAAACCTGGAACTGACTTTAGTCAATCCTTATATTGGAATAATTGACTAGCTATAAAATTCTAGCTTGAAGATAATTTCCCTCAAAATTTTTAAGGCATTGCCTATTTTACTTTAGCATTCTGAGCTATTATTGAGAAGTCCAAATGCATTCTGATTCCTTCCCTATTGAATGTGCCCTTGTTTCCATGCCTGTTCCACTGAAGCTTTTGGTATTTTCTTTCTGTTTATCCCTGTCATTCTTACAGTTTCTGGTGAAGTGACTTAGTGTTAACGAATGTGCTTAAAATTTACTTTGCTATACATTCTGTAAGCTCTTTCATTAAAAAGATTTGTGTTGGGAAAATTTGTTGTATTACACTTTGATAATTGCTATGCAACCATTTTTTAAAAAACTCTTTCTGGTTAAATATTGGGATTCTTGGATTGGTCTTCCAATTTTCTTGTTTTTATCTTCCTATTTCTACTTCTGTCTTTTGATTTTACTTGATGGGAAACTTTATCAATATTTAAACTATATATTGAATTCTTTATTTTAGTTATATTTTTTAATTATCAAAAGGTTTGTCTTGCATTCTTATTGTTTTAGTGACATAGTATTCTATTTTTGTTTTGTCCATATAGGATCTACATTTCTCTCATAACTACAGTATTTTTATTTTCAGGGGATAGTTTCTCTTTATTTTCTCTTGATAAAAACACACTCAGGATTTGAGAAAGGAAGTAAAAAAAAAAGGAATACAGGTTAGTATGCTTTTAGGTTATTGTGTCAAGCACTATTTCAGGTTTCTTCATACATTATATAATTTAATCTCACAACCACCTTGAGATGTAAGTGTTATTATTATCATAGCTTCTGACAGCTGAGATTCAATTGTAGGCCTCTGACACCAAATCCCATGTACTGCTAGATTAGTATTCCATCTACTACTCTCCACTAGTGAAAATGATGAAACCCCAACTTAAATATTGATACAAATAGTTAATTTTGTGTGATTAAAGGCAAAATCTTAGAAATTAACTTAAATTCATTGAAATATGAAATTAATCTCTAAAACATTCTCCCCTCAGCTTTTTTTACATATGGAAAACAGACATTAATATGTGCAGTGGGTATGGTCTTTTAATCTCAACTCTGACATTTCTCTTTTCAAAGCATCCTTAGAACTCATTTATTTCTCATCTCAGAGTACTCTGTGCATATTCCTTTTTAGGCCTTTATAACCCTACTTAAAAGCATAGTTCTTGGCTTTATGGCTGTTAACTCCCACAGCTAGCACATAAAACATTTGTGGGAACTTGAAATGGTAAATCCTGCTATTTTGTTGGCACTTGATTTTAAGAATTTTGTAAATGTTACCATAGTAATGCCTTAAAAGACAATATTTTTGTAAAAAGGTATGCTTTAGATATTTTTCTAATCTCTTTAGCTTTTTATGGTCTACTCACACTGAATAGTTTTCTGCATTTGTCAGTCCAGGAAGGCAGACGGTCATGCTTCTGGATGTAGGCTCTCAGGGGTAAGATGGGAGTGGAGTTTTTATAATGGAATGTGGCACACATACTTTCAAAAGCAGTGTTTCATTTGATTTGTGTAAAAACATTAAGAAAAAGTAAATTCACAATAATGGCCCCAAAGAAATTGTTAAAAATAGACAAGATTTGCATTGTTCTCATATTAACCATACCATTTTTCTCCATGTCACCCTATACTTGTAAAGGTTCATGTTACTGGATGAGTCAATAAAAACTCCAAACAGGAACTCTTTAGATGAGTTCCACTTGCTAAACAGATTTTATAGAGGAGTCTGAAATGTTCATTTCCCCTTTGTAGTACATACAAAGAATATTATTAGAAAGTTAAAAGTATAAATTACAAGCTTTAAATGAATGGCAGTTTTTCTTGAGTATTTTTTGCTACAAATAGTGCTCACATCTTGAGTTAGACTTACATTTACTATTGCTTCTACCAAAATAAACTCAAGTTCAATAACTAATGTTTGCAGGTTTGAAATGATTCTTTATCAAAACTTATTATTGAAGAAAATTAATCCAATAATTGAGTCCTTTAATTCTCACTCACTAGGATGATTTCTTGTTCCAATTTTCTAATAGTTATTTGTGGAAAATAATATTATAAAATGAGATAAGTGAATATTTCTGTACAAGATACTTGCATAAGTTACTGCAGCTTTCCCTCAGGTTTTATATTTGAAAGTGAAAATAATCACAAAACTTTTCCAAAGTTATAATATAGAAAATATTAATAATTATAGTAAATTATCTTTAAATATTACTTCCAATTGAGTTAGATGAATTACATCTAAGTTCTCTCATATTGCATGAATTAGCCAAGAACTGTAAATCCATTATGAGTGTACATACATGTACATATATGCTCAAAATAATATAAAATTATATATTATTATTACAATGATATTAATTTAATCGAAGTCTGCTGGATATATTTGTTGTTAATCATTTGGTTTTTTCCTTTAAGTTGAGAGTCAAATATATTTGCAAATTAATCTGATTTTTAAATTTTTAAATGTCTGGAGCTACAAATTTTAAATATGATTAGATGCAATGCAATTGAATGAAATATTTCAGTGGTAAATATTTTTAAAACCAAATGCTTTCTTGGCTTATTAGAGCTGAATAGTCAAAGAACGCCTGTAACAAGTTAAAAAGGACATTTTCAAACTCCATTAAACTTTAAAACTGTAAGTATTATCTTTCAGGAAGCACTATGAATGGGGTCCCTGTTGATGGATTTAGTGTCTTACTCCTTAGAGCACATGTGTATTGAATTAAAGGAACAGTAGCAGTACTATTTTAGAGTTGACACTCTAGTCTTAATATGCATATTTTGTCATTTTTTTTGTTTTAAGCAGAAATATATCCTACTACTCTATTATAGCTACTTTAATGTTTTACTTTGCTAATAATTGAGACGCTCAATTTAAAAAAGGTTTCTTCATTCTAGGTAATTCCCTCAATTACAAAGTAGTTGTATAAACTCATATCTAAGATTTTACTGTAGTGGGCTTTTCTCTTAGATCTCCAAGTATCATTGGCTTCTGGAAGATTTCAGAACTATTGGGGTTTAGATATAGCCTCTTTGTTTTATTTAGAGAATGTTATTATAGGCTTCTAAAAAAATGAAAGACATATACAGGGATGCATACACATGATAGTGTTTTGTTTCTCAGAATATCTAATTTCTGGTCTGTTTTGACTTGAAATTCTGTCATTTCCTGATTTAATATGTTGTTTCATACACTAATCTTTTATTTCATAATAGTGTTCTAAAGACATTTAATATAATCACTCAAACATCATTTAAAGAATTATTTAGCAAAATAGCTATAATATGTTTTTTATTAAAAAATTTTAATTTAACTTTGCTGCAGATGCATAAAATAGTTTAATTTTGAAAAGAGATAAAAACAGGATAAATAATACATACTCTAATGTTGAAAAGTTCACTGATACATTTGGAATTGCCAAAGACTAAAGAAAACACAACTAATCCTCTCAAATTGTTCCAAGAGAGACACTCCAACATCTGATTATCTTTAGCTATTATAATATGTGGATGTTTAAAGAAAAACCACTCTATTTTATGTATTGCATGATACATGTTATGAAGTTGCACTTATCTTGACGGAAATGATTTCTGGTTTGTAATGAGAAGCTGGATTTGAATTTGTAATGTATAATATGTGTGTTTCCTTAAGTTTACCTTTACTTAAACGAAAAGGTTGCATGAACCCTCAGCATGTTTTCTTTGGTTGTCTGCAGAAATTAGCTAATACCTGGCATACAATGAGCAATAGGATAGACATAATACCCAGCCATATGGTTATAAGTGCTTACATTTTCAACGATGACTTATGCACCTTGCTGTCAGAAAGCAGACAAAGAGAAGTGACATATCTAGTAATAAAGTAAAAATTTGTTTTTGTCTGATCATTTGATGACTTCTTAATTATTATGTTTTGAAAAACAATCAGAAAACTTCAAAAGCCAAAGTGAAATTGAATAATATCACCTCATTTATTTTTACTCAGTTTTGTATTTTCTTGTCGTCATTTTTTGTTTAATAACAACAATAGAGGACTAAAATAAAATGGTTGAGGGAGAAAAATGATAATTATGAAGTTTATGTCTAGTTAGGTTATTTATGGTAGCTGAAAAATTAAGTTTCATAATTTTTAACCATCCCCAAAATGGTTTTTGAAAAAGCATATGAAATGTTTACAATTATATTATCAAATTTTGAAATATTTAATTTATTTATTGATTATTATTATTATTATTATTATTAGAGAAGATGTCTTCTTCTGTTGCCCAGGCTGCAGTGCAGTGGGGTGATCATGGCTCACTGCAACCTCCGTCCCCTGGGCTCCAAGAGTCATCACACCTCAGTCTCCCAAGTAGCTGGGACCACAGATGTGCATCACCATCACCATGCCTGGCTAATTTTTTTTTTTTTTTTTTTTTTGTAGAGATGAGGTCTCATTTTGTTACCAGGCTGATCTCAAACTCCTGGGTTCAAGCAATCCTCTGGCCTCAGCCTCCCAAAGTGCTGGGGCTACAGGCATGAGCCACCCCACCTGGCCTCTATTTAATTTTAAATATTTTCCTTATCAGCAAATGTGGAGGCATGTTTAAGGAGTAGTAGTTTAACTGTTGTAAGATACTTCTAGTTCTTACTGATTGACCTGGAATAACTAAACAATCTGTGCTTCAGCAAAAGAGTCATTGCCAAATTCACTCATTGAAAGTTTGTTCAGCTGGCAATAATTTAGGCTGTGTATGGATTTAGAAAATTTTAAATTATAACACAATAATTTATATGAAGGAAACATGTATGAAGGTAAACTAGGTTTTCTTTAAACTCCCTCTCAATAATCAACTTTATCTTAGTAGTCACTAAAAATATTTAACATAAAACTTACAGTTGATGTCAAAGTCTTTTTCTAATATTGTGTTTCAAAGACTAATTTTTAGTGTATTAAATATTAGTTTTGATACTCTTAGAGAAGTTTAACTAAAGTTTAGATGATTAACATAAAAACAAATATATATATCTTCATCCATAGATGAAATGATGTAGTAGCACATGAAATGGATATTTACTACTTTTGTAGCCAAGCTTAATTAAAAGATCCAATGGATAAATAATGCTTACTCTTAATTTTAATTTCATTTGATTTTTTATACACCAAACTTCAGATATTTTTTCAAATAGCCAGCTGAGCGATTTTTATAGCTAAAATTGAGGATGATCATTACTATGTAAAATATCTATTACGTTGGAAATGTACCATCTAAATCAGTTCATGTGGTGCCAGCAGAATATCTACCACTTCAGACAAACATTGGTCAGTAAGTTGATGCAAGATCCTGTGGTTCATGGTGCGTTGGTATTATTCCCTCCTTGTAAAAGAAAGGTAGAATGAGTCATGACACACTAAATTAAAAACGAGTGATTCTGGGTGCTTTCTATGTGTGTGTGTGTGTGTATGTGTGTGTGTGTGTGTGTGTGTCCCCACAATATGTCTGTTCTCAGCAGATTTTATAGTCTGGAAAAGAAAAGAGACATAGAACAGACACTTTCAGGTGTACTGAGTATAGCAAAGGATGCTAAAAAAATTCTGTAAGAACCCTACCTAATCTGGTCTAAATTGGACATCAGACATCCTCCATCAGAGAAGGGAGTTTCGAGAAGGAAATGAGATTTAAACTCAGCACTGAAAAATACGTGGGGATGAAATGGGTGAACATGTTGGGGTGGGAGGAAATGATATGATGACATGTGCAATGATATGATGACTTGAGCTGGGAATGAACAGAGTATTTTCCGGGAAACAACATTCATACGTCGACTCTCCATCTCTTCTCTATCTGTCTCATCTTCACTATTCCATTTGCTTTATGGGAGACATTTTCAGTCTTGTCCTGAATCTAATCAATGTGATATTCTGCAGTACTCTTTTTAGTTCTTTATTGATTTTATTTTACTTTGCATTTTGCTATAGCATTACAGATGTCTTTAGAGTTTTCTTAGTTTGGCTATTTCTCTCTTTAAAAAAAAATGCCTTTCATCTTACCTTTACCCAGAGATGTATATGAAATAGGTATTTTATAGTTACCCAGCTTGTAAAATCTATAAAGGGCACAGTTTATGCATGACTAGAGTAATAGTTACTTTTCAGGGATATACAATTACTAGTTAGGGTACATATTAATTCTAACCAGTACCTGTATGTTTCCCCCTACTGTCAGAAAGGATACAGTGCCAGATCAGTATAATAGTTTAGGGAAGCCTAAAAAAAAACAAGGCTTCCATTTCCTACAACTGAAACTAAATGAATTTTATTTCCTTATTTTATTTTGTTTAATAATTTAAGTTTCCAGAATTAATCAAGAAGACTCCCACAAATTAAGTCAATACATTCATTCTTCTGCAGTATCCTTACATATAAACAAAAAAATCTGCACCTCAAATATGAGAAGTAATCTTATTCTATAATTATGTACAGCTTTTCTCTAAAAATAAAAATATACTTATTCCAAAGTTATCATGTTAGAGGGGACTAATTAACTTCAGATCTCCATTCTGGAAGGCAAAGTACCAGCCAACTAGAACAACTCTAAAGATCTACTACATTTTCAGGCCTTGCAAATTTTGCATTTGTTTCAAATGCCCTGTTTTATCTTAGACATTTGTCTGCACATAATTTATAAGAATTATCAGTTCAGGGCACTTGTATGTTTATTTAGTATCACTACTTCTGAAATGGGTTGTGTGCTGTATCTACTGCTCCATAGTAGTCATGGAAAAAAAAAATCTCAGTAACAGTTTAAGACTATGTCAATTAAGGGAACTAGGGCTGATTTTTGAGAAAAAGTCTTTTGATGAGAATGCTAGAAATGAATTATACAGCACTAAATAAAACTTCAAGACTATGATGTTGTCAGAGTTATAAAATGGAGGGGAAAAAACAGCAGATTGCTGGGATACCAGAAGAAAAAACTGCATGTTTGAATATTCCTACCAAATGGGCTATTTTGTGGAATCCTTACAACTCAGAATGTATTATGGTTTGAAAGGAAGGTATCATTTCACTAGTTGTTTACTCTATGGATGCCTTATTCCAACTAAAACATAACTGTTTGCATAACATGTCCTGTTTTACTTTAAAGAAATTCCCAGATGGAATTCCATCAGATATGATAAAATACTGGATGTATTCCTTTTTAAATCTTGAGGATAGAATCTGTACTTACCCTCTTCAGATCTTGGAGAAAAAGAACTTTACTTTAAAAGTATATCTAAAGCACAATTTATTTTATAATTCTTTGATTTTGTATTTTTTTCTAACATTCCTAGAGGACTTTTGGTTTTTTAACCAATAAATATATTTCATGGAATTTAAAATTTTTGAGTAAATTATTTTAGAGTTTAATAAAAGCAAATTAAAAATTGCTTATACCATTAATCAACATCCATCAGCTGATAGTTATTACACATGCCACTTTGTAGGTGATATGGGTGATCTAAAAGGACTTGACCTTCAGGAAGCTGGGTAGATGAAGCATGTGACAAAAGTTGAAAATGCAGAAAATGATGAAGTGCTAAAAACAGGGTAGGACTCAGAAGAGTTCAGGGAAGTGAAAGATTGATGTGTATTTACCCTAGACATGGGATTGAATTAGGGCTTTAAGGATAATTATTAGAGGAAGTGATTAGTCTAGGTAAAGAAAATAATGAGTTAGGCCCTGTTTTTGAGCGAATGTGTCACATTAAAGAGAAAGCAATTATGCTTAAAGAGAGCAAAGGTTTGCATGGTGAAAAGCAGCAAAATATGAAGTTGGAAAGGCATGTTGACTAAAATTTGGTGGATCAAGAAAGCAAGGAGTATAAGTTTGGTTTGCTATTAAGACAATAAGAGAGCCATTGTTAGCACTTGAGCAAAAAAAAAAAAAGCATAAAAATATACTTATAAATTATAAAATATAAAGATTGATAAAAATAGATTTATGTTTAAATTATGTTCAATGGCAATAACAGTCTGGATTAGACTAGTAATAAGTTATATTAGTTTAATAGATTAAAGTAACAAAGAAGAGAGAGAAGCAAAGATGACCTAAAGTTATAGAGTAGAAGACTATTCAGTTTCTTGAAAAATAATTATTAACTTTGGCAGTGTACTACATGTGTGAGTTTATATTCCACTCATAGATAATGCTTATAGAGGAAATGTATTGCTGAATTCTTAATTAGAATTTGGAATTTAACCTGTCTCCTCTTACGTTACCTAGCTTTGTAAATGAATTGGCCATTCTTATCAGAAATGCCAACAACTTACTGTATATTTACTGGCTGATTCTTGGATTCTTGGCATTGTTAAAAGAACTCTGGGAATTTTACAAAACAGACACAGCTGGACAATGTCTAGATAAGTCATATCAAACATACACATAAGACCATTCATCTTTGTCCATCAACAAACCTACCTCTCCTTCAAGAATGAATTTAAATATTATCTTCTCTTTGAACACTTACAAATGTCCTAGAAAGAAATGGCTACATTTCATGAATTTTTAAATTCTATCATACTTTTTATTGTATCCTTTTAATGGTATTTAGTATTGTATAGTGTTTTTGTTTTTCTGATCTTTATTGAGTGCAATATTAAGACCTACACTGGTATAATTCACTTCATAGATGATGTGTATCATTTAGATTATAAGCACTTGGAGGATACATCAAGGGCAAAAGCAAGAGATGCTGTTTAATGAATCTTTGCATGACTATTCACAGTAATTATTACCTTTTAATAAAGTGGCTAGCAGAGGGAGTAATAAATGCTTCCTTTGTTCAAAAAGTAACAATTTAAAAGTATTATTTAGGGGAAAATTATTCTTCCATGTGTGAACATGTACATACTCAAAGTAGTCAGCACACTCCATGGTATATACTTGATACTCAATAATATTTGAATTTTTTTTTTTAGTATAGAATAGGTTATACTCTGAAAAATAAACAATGAAGAAAAGAAAGAGGCAGGGTAAGTGCCCAAGATAACATGGTCAGGAACGGTAAAGCATATAGGTAGGTCTAGATCAATAGAAGGAAAGAATGTATCTTAATACAACATATGAAGATCCATTAGAGATTTTCACAGAACCAAGTGTGCTCTAAGCAGCATGGAATGGCTGTATTAATGAGGTGGAGGAGAGATCGAGAACATCTAAGATATGATAATAGTTCTTAATAATCAATGCATTATTGCAACATATTGCTAGTAATATAAAAAGGTAAATTATCTCCAGACTGTTCATTTTTTAAAAGTTTAAAGTATTTGAGTATCAAATAGGCCATATAGTCTAATATTCTATGAGTTCACAATATGCATAAAATGCATAATGTGTTTCTAAATGAAACCATATGCCAACAACTGTCTCTCTCAGAGGAATGAGAAAGGTTGTCTGAACTCCATGACTTCTTTGCTTAGCTTTCCCCTGGTACATATATCATGCTGAAATTGTCAATATCCTCTCTGAGACTATATGAAGGAAAATGGTAGAAGAGCAAGCTAATGTTTACTGAGGATCTACCAAGTGTAGTAGGACTGGGTTAGACATTTCATATTCTTTATCTTATGTTAATCTTCATAACAAGTTTGTAAGATTGATGCTACTACTCATGTTTTATAAATGAAAAAAAATCAAGACTTGGACAGGTTATGAAATGTGCCTAAAGTCACCCAGCTATAAGTGGCAGAAGTGATACTCAATGCCAGAGCCCAAGTGCTTTCTACCATATTGCACTGTCCTCACTCATAAAATGAAAACTGGCTGACAAATGAAGTCAAATCGTTATTTTACCTATATTTTTAAAAAGACTTCAGTTATTTTTTGTTTACTAAATAAATCAGAAGGCCGATGGTGGAGAAAGACATCTTCCAGACTGATGCCAAAACCAACCTGAACTGAAATGCTGTTAAAAAAATAAACTTTCTGCTTTCTCAATCAGTTTTCTGCACTGAGAGATTACTAAAATTTTTTAACATAGAAAACATACTTTACAGTATAGAAAAGCATGTGGAGATAAAAATAGAATGGGTATTGATGCTACAAGATTGAATACAAGTTTTATTGGATGATAAAAGGAGTTAGTTGAGGATAGTCTAACCTTAAAAGATTTAAAGCATTGTTGTGTCAGAAGAGTACCTGGTATATTGTAGACAATCAATACATTTTTGTAGAATAAATTATAAAAATGTAATCATATTACCTTATGATATTCACATTAATTGATGGTCCAGAGCAGATTGGTAACTTTTAACTTTTCACTAATTAGAAATACTAGAGCATATCTTCATAAAAATATCAAAGGAATTATGTGTGGATTGTTACATTTTGTACTTCTTTAAGATAAGCTTAAATTAATCAAGAAGAAAATGAATCAAGTGCATTCATATTTCTTTTCTAGTGCTCAGCTTCTTGTGGTAAAGGTAGAAAGTACCGTGAAGTGTTTTGCATTGACCAATTCCAAAGGAAATTAGAAGACACAAATTGCAGTCAAGTACAGAAACCTCCAACTCACAAAGCCTGTAGATCTGTCAGATGCCCTTCATGGAAAGCCAATAGCTGGAATGAGGTATATGATGTATATTTTATAATTATATATGTATTTTTTTGTATTTAAAAAGAAAATTCATTCTTATTTTTCATAACCTTGAATGTTTTGCTTCTCTAAAATTTATCGTTATATACTTTTTTGCACTATGCTGTAAGTTAGTATTAATACTAAACAGTGTTAACACATTTCCTAAGTTTATAGTTAAATAATAAATTAGTCATTTGATTTTTTAAAAAATTAAGACCAGTTCTTGCTATGTTGCCCAAGCTGTTCTTAAACTCCTGGGCTCAAGCAATCCTCCCATCTTGTCCTCCCAAAGTGCTGGGATTACAGACGTGAGCCACTGTGCCCAGCCTAGTCATTTGATTTTTGTGACTATAAACTTAACAAGAAATTTTGTTACTGAATACTAGCAGAGGCTACTGATAATCATAATACTATTCTATGCAGGCTAACAGAAAAATATATATGATGATACATTTAGTAACTGCCTTGTTTCTACCCCTAAATCTTGGATTTTAGCTAAGATTGAATCCTGGAGAAGGGACTGGTAAATTCCAGATGGGATTGTAATCCGAGATTGAAAGTTAGGAAGTTGTCAGAGATAGATAGCCTAGGCTGCGCTAGAATGAAAAGACTCACCAAAAATGAAAAGACTTAGCAAAAATGAAGCTGATAAATAAATGAGACCCTGGCTGACAATTTAGCCTGTAAAAGAAGGGTAATTGATACCACTTGGCATACTCAGAGGAAAGAGATCAAAATTTAAATTCGGGTAGGCATGCATTTGAAAATGACTGTCAAACACCACCAGCTTGGGAAATATTGACAGGACAAAAGCCATGAATGAAGTCAGAAAAGATAACTGGAATAATTTCCTGAGGACTAATTTCAATGGGTCTAGACTTTCAATGTAGCCATCTGGCTGCTCTCAGTAGTACCTCAGAGAGCTTATCTATTTCTTAAAGGGCCTAGTCCTGCAAAAGGAAAAAGACATCCATCTTCTGATGTTGGAACTTCCTTATCTCTGTCAGATGTTTGAGTTATGTCTATTGGAGAGCTAGAAGGAAATGGAGTTTCCCCTGGGGTCAAAAGTCATCATCATTCTCTCTTTGCGCTCAGCATGTCAATGCAGGACACACAGCTTTGGAGTGGAATTATGTCAGTGCCTCACTGATACTGAATAAAAGCCTCCCAAATTGAGTAAAAATCTCAAATTTCTTTGTAGAAGAGGCAGCCTCTGTCAAGTGTTAATGTGCTGGGGCTTGTGGTCAATGTTTAATTGAAAACTAGATGCTAATGCATCTCTGTTTTTTATCCCACAAAAAAAGATGTATTATTGGGCATTTGCTTCTATATTGAATGTTCATCAAATAAATCAATTATTTTTCATGCTTTACCAGAGGTCATGATTTAAAAGATTTCTCTATTAACTTGTTTTATTTTGTAAATGTCACTACTCCCTACTAAGTTGTTCAAGAAAGAAATACTGGATCCATCCTTATCCTTTTTCCTTGCCTCCATAGTTAGTCACTCAACAGGTTCTCTCATCTCTTTCAAGTAGCTCTTGAATCTCCATTGCACACACCCCGGTCTAGTTTAATAGTTCATCATCATCTGTTCCTGAGTCTGTAATGGCCTCTCTACATATATTTTGGCCATTATTTACATTCACATAGTGTGAGCTCAGAAGAACTCAGATATGCTTGTGTCACTTAATATCATCTTGTGTCACTTAATATCATCTGTGACTAAGCATTATCCTTAGGGAGTAAGACTAAAACCTAACCCATGCTCACTTGTTCAGAATTATCTCAGACCAGTATCTCTTTTCCTCTTGGAGACAATGGATATTTTGTTTCCACACCTAGCTTTGTATCTAAGCTAAATACTTTTTACTTTGAATACTGTGATCTAATTGCAAAAATACTCACCATCTCTTAAATTATTATGTTTCCAATATTGTGGTTTTGCTTAAAGTGGAGGTTTGCCTTACTTGATCTGGATAGAGGTGTGTCAGGATAATGGCAAAGTAGCTTTCACCTAAGGGTGTGAAACATTGCAAAGGCACTGAATATGAACAGCCACAGACCTGTCCAGCAGTTAACTCCCAGTTCCTACATCAGGAAGGAGCCACGGGGGCATGGGAGTGGAAGTGGGAGAGACTTTTTGTGTCTTGGCCACCAATATTCCTGTTGGTCCCAAAGATTCTTTTGCTGCTGTGCAGCTGCTGCAGCTGTTGTGGTTGGTATTCATGAGAGACACTTTCTGTCTCTGAACCTCCAGCTCCACAATAGTGAATCCATCATCCGTGGTAACAAATTGGCCTTGGCTTACCACCAAATATGAAATTATATAAAATCTGCTAAAGGAACATATTTCTGGGGCTTCAAAAATACAGATATGAATATTTAAGGACTATAAAAAATAGATGCTTTTTATATAATTTGCTTGCTTCTCTTTGAATTAGTTTTCCTTGTCATAGAAATTAGTTGCATTCACCCACACAGTCCCCAAATCTCTGCCAGAAACAAATGACCACTTATGAAGTCATTGCCTTTTGATTTATTCTATAAAAAGCACCCACACGAAGTTAACAATTGCAAGCTGTCATTGCACTACATATAATACTGTATTAAACAGAAGCGTAATTTCAGAGGTAGTTACAAGATAATCACTGGTTGTTGCTTTATTCCGATTGTATAAATTGTAACATTACCTTAATATAATCACTCATTCTTAAAATAATTTCATTTTATTACTATTTTACATGATGCCTCAAATGGAAAGACTCATTTGGTAAATTTTGACCACGGAGGTGCTTAAATGAGTTTTGAAGGAACACTCTTCATTTGATATTTGTATCTTTTTTTTTAACGAAAGGATTTAGTAACGCATTTTAATGACTGTTGCTAAACAGGAACAAACATTGCTATACAGGGCCATTTGTCCTCTATGTTCAAATATATATCCTTAGATGCAAATTAAATAATTGAATCATTTAAAAGAAAAAATAATCCCACCCCACCCCCACTTCCTGGAAGCGAGGGGATTTTTTTTTTCGTTTAATTTTATCTATTTGGGAATAGCAGCTTCACTTGTAAATTCAAGTTTTTAAAGCTAGTATGGTTCTAGATTCTTCATTGTCTCAGGTCCCATCTACTTACTTTAGTGCCATCCAAATGCACAATCTCTAGGAAAAAAATATCCTGAATTCTCACCTCCCCTTAATCATGGCAAACCTGCTGGACAATTTAGATACCTAAAGAATCTCACACAACAGTATTCAATGTAGAACCAGGTCAAATCAGCCTCTTGGCTGCTTACACCTTCTTTGAGACCCATCATTTTCTTACTTGCATTTTAAGACCAGAGCTGGGACCAAAGGTGATATAAATTCCAAAATCCCACAAATCTGCTGCCCAGTGCTCCCCACCCAAAGCCCCTAATTTGGAAAAAAAAGAAAAGAAAGAAACTGTATGCTAAATGCTAGATGTTTAAGATATTTTGTATTTCTGTAATTCCATATTGTCTATATTTCAAAAATACGTAAGTATAAATCTTTATTTCTATATTTTCAGAATTTCTGACATATACATATATGTTTTATAATTTGAAAAATAGTAAATGTTAATTTTTTTAAGTCCCTAAAGCTCCTAAGAATCTGTGATCCCTTCATTTGAAATGTCAGGGTATTCAGTGACATTTCTACTGGTGAAGGTAGACTAGGGTTCAGGGACAGGGAGGATGCCCTCCTGCTTCCAGCGCTGGTTAAACTTTGCTTCCTAATTTTTTCTAGATAGTGAAATTCTATTTTTAATTTCAGTGCTATCTGTTAATGCTCCTCCTTTATCATCTTTCTTGATATTTAAAATGGCCTTTCTTGGGGTAGGCTGAGGTGACTAGCACTCTAACTTAGGGCATTTATCAAACTTTTCAAGGCATAAATGGTTGAATCTCCATAAGAAAAGTAAAAAAATGAGAAGAAGGGAGCAGCAAGGGACAGTCACTTCCTGACACTATATTAAGAGTTTTTATTCCCCACAAATGCAGGTTTTATTACGTTCATTAGGCAGATGAAGAAACAGCAGCTTATAGAAAGGTTAAGAAGCTTGTATAGGTCATAGTGCAGGAAATGTTGGGGGCAGGGATTTGAACAGAGGTCTAGTTGAGCTTTCTCCATTATACTAGTTATCGTTATCCCATTAATATCATTATACATTAGCTCATCCTTATATTTCCTTAGCAAATTATTGCCCCTTTGGCCAAGAAGGGGCCTGAAGTTCACAATTTCAGGCCGTCACTGCACTACATGTAATAATGTAGTCAATAGAAATGTAATTTCTAAGTTGTGCTGAATTCATGGCAAGTTTTTAATGTAAAACTGTCTGTTGCATAAATATGAAATATTATATATATAGATTTTACAGGTTAAACGGTAAATAACTGAGGATATAGTTGATCACATATTAAATATGATGGAGTTGCTTAAATCACTAACATACTAGGTTACATTAACAGAAGGATGATGTTCAAAGTGTTGGGCACTAATATATCCTGATCAGATATTTGGAGTGGTGCCTATTCTGGAATACAGATTATAAGTAAAATCTTGACAATTTTCCATATCCCTAGAGAAAAACAATTAAATGGTAGCAACTATGCTATGTCAGTTGTCTAGTGTTCTGCTGCCAGTAGCAAGAGCCCTGATTTTATTAGTGGTTTAAACTACAAAGACTTTTATCTTTCATATAACAAAATCAGAGTGTTGCTGATTTTAATTTTAATTCAGCAGCTCTACAACATTAGGGTGCTGGATTGGCATTTCTGTGATTCTGTTGTTCAACTTGTAATGGTCATAAAATGGCTGCCACAGTTCCAGTCCTCACATCTTCATACTTTCTCACATGAAATTAGGTATATATTTGTTCTACATTTAAAAGACAGACAGATTCTGGACAATGCATTAAAGTTTAAAAAATATTCTAGTTCAATATAAGAGAATATTTGCTAATGTTGCAGATTAAAAAATGCCATGGCTGCTTTCACAATACGGTGAACATAGCCACAATGAAGTTAAGTATGGGTAGGTTTTATGGTCACTCATTCATTATTGTTATAGAAGGATTTCATAATGAAAGAGAAATTAGGATTACTTATTCCTAGAGTCTCTTTAACCTCAAAATACTATACTACTGCTAATGGTACTACTATATTATTGATTCCCTTGAAATAAACCATAGTTGCAAATAAGTGACTATAATGAAATCAAAACCTTATCCATAATAAAAAAAATTATAAACAAGGCTTCAAAAGAGAAGACTTCCCTATTTTCATTTTAAATAATTATTTATTAAATAGCAGAGTGAGTCAGCCTTGATGAACCCATTTTTTCAATGCAGAATCTAATATTTCCTTATCTCTGCTCCACAATAGCTATAATGGCTACAGTACCTGTGGATTTGCTAAAATTTACCTAATCCATTTCCACTCTCAAGTCTTTAAAGCACTAATGTATGCAGTGTTATATTTGTTCATAAATAGGATATTTATGAACTGTCTGGATTGAGTTATGTAATATAGATGAAGAAGTAGTGCATCCCAGTCAATTAGGTGGTGGTATAATTGCCCTTACAGCTTCACAATGCCTTTACATTCATTACCTGGATTTTTTTAAAAAACAAAATTTGACATGCTTATATTAGTTCTATAAAACTGTTAAAATAATGGATACATATTAAGGTGTTATAATGTACCTTGAGAAGCCATTCTAGTAAGCCACTTAAGAGTGGATGATAGTGTTTTCCCTGTATCTACAACCATAGAAGAAAATGGCTTTGGGAAAAGGGAAAGAGTTCTGCTATGGAAATGTTACATTTTAGGTGCCTTTGACATATCTAAGTAGAAAACATATAAAAATCTTGTAAATACATGAAACGGTTCTTATAAATACATGAAAATGTAAATGCAGAACTCAGAACTGTGACCAAAGCTGGAGATAACATTTAGAAATTACTCATGTATAGAAGAAATTGCTCAGAAAGAGCTTTTTAAGAGAAGCCAGTTATAAATGGAGCCCTGGGATATGCTGACATTTAAAGAATATGCAGAGAAAATAGTAAAAGACCCTGAGAAGGAGCAATTCAAGAGGTAAGAGGAGACCCCCTAGAACTAAAGGAGTTTCAATCACAGAACCAGAATGATTCAACAGAAAGTGATCAGTGGTGCCAAATGTGTTCGGGAAATTAACTAAGAAAAGATTTGAAAACTTTCTATTGGACTTGGCAATTGGGGTTATTGATGACAACAGGCTAAGGAATATTCAATTTAAGCAATGAATTCGTCTATGTTAAAATCTAAAACCATACTGATTTATGCTTTTGTACTTTTATTCCTAAAAACTGAAAAACAAGTTATTTTTTTCTTCCAAGTAGTAGTCCCTTCTTTTTCTTTTTAGAGAAGAGGTTCATATCGAAAATATAGTAGCTAGCTGCTCTCTTAGTGGATTTTTAAAAACTCATGCTAGGATCAAAGGACCAATAATTAAGTGTGGTTTATTGAATTGTAGGAAATTATATTTATCTAATAGAACTTCTTGCTAAACTGTGTTTTATAAACTATTTTTTTCCAGGAATTCTTTTTCAGGCTTAGAAGCAGGATGTTTTCCAAATATAGTTTATATTTCTGAAATTAGCTGTGAAAAATGTTTTCAGGAGCTTTATTTTATAGGCTAGACATTTTCATAAGAGATTCATTTACGTTAAACTACATCCAGACATTTTAGTCTATTTAATATTGTGCCACACACAAAGTGCACATGAAATTATTATTCTCTACACAAAAAACTGTATATTTTTTTCTGAAAATATTTAATGAGTTGGCAAAATTCAACTTCTTAAGCATAACATGAAGGTCAGTGTAAGTTATGTAGATGTGCATAAGATTTTATACATTTAAATATGCCTTATATTTTACTTCATAAGTAAAACAACAAAAATTCTCTTTGAAGTTGGTGGTTGCTGCTTATACTCACAAGAGAGAAAACTAAATTTTAAAGTGCTTTTCCAGTAAAAATGTTGACACAGTTTATGAGAGGAATTTTAGTCTACTGGGTAAACGAAATTCTTCGCTTTTGTGGGCTTTAAATTTTTTTCTTTCAGGGTAAAACTGTATTTTGCAGATATATATTTACTGTTGTGAAAAGGAAATTAGTTACTCTGGAATCCTGCAGAAATAATGAACTTGGTGAATAACCTGATTTTTCCCCCTTATAATATTACAGTTGGGAATACTAATGGATCCCCAAACAATATTACTCATTATGACCTCCAATTCCTACTGGAATGACAAGGAATATAAACAATGAAACTCACAAATTAAATATCTTTAGACTTACTCTACACTTTGTTAACGTTGGCATCACAGCTCTTGTAGTTAAGCTCTGTTATTATATGGCTTTACTACTTAATTTTGGAAGATGTGACATCCTAGAGTTGAAAGATTGCCAAGTCCTTCTTCATCCCCAGGAGGCAACACAGTAAGAGCTCAGTCTGGAGTAAAAAAGAACGGAACTTCAACTATTTTTCACTGCTGCTATGATCTGAATATTTGCCAACCCTACACCTGAAAAAAAATATGCATGTGTTGAAATCCTAATCCTTGAGGTGATGGTATTAGGAGGTAGGGACTTTAGGAGCTGACTAAATAATGAGGGTAGAACACTCATTGTTGGAATTAGTTCTCTTATAAAAGACACTCCAGAGATCTAGCTTGTTCCTTCACCCATGTGACGACACAGTGAGAAGGCACCCTTCTACAGATCAGAAAGTAGGCCCTCACCAGACACTGACACCGCCAGCACCTTGATCTTGAAATTCCCAGCCTCCAGAACTGTGAGAAATAAATTACTGTTGTTTATAAGCCATGAGTTTATGGTATTTTGTTATAGCAGCCCTAATAGACTAAGATAAAAAAATTGGTACTGATAATGAGGTGCTGCTATAACAAATATCTAAAATACAGAAGTGGTTTTGGAACTGGGTAATGACTAGCAGCTGGAAGAGCTTTGAAATGCATGCTAGAAAAAGCCTATAGTGCCACGAATGGATCATTAAGGGCTATTCTTGTAAATGCCCATAAAGAAAAGAGGAGAGCTTTAGAGAGAGCCTCAATCTTTGAGAATACCTAAGTAGTTGCAAACAGAATGTTCTTAGAAATATGGACAGTAAAGGCCATGAAGTCTCAGATAGAAATTGTTATTGGACAGTGTAGGAAAGTCCATGCTTGCTTGAAAGTGGCAAAAAACAAACAAAAAAACAAAACCTGACAGAACTGTACTCATGTTCCAGTGTTTTGTGGAAGATAGAACTGATAAGTGATGAAATTGGCTGTTAGGCCGAGGATATTTCTAAGCAAAGTATTGAAGGTGCAACTTGGCTTCTCTTGACTGCTAATAGAAAAATTTAAAAAGAGAAATGATACAAAGATGGAGTTGTTAATAAAAAAGAAAGCAGAACTTAACATTTTGGAAAATTCTCAGCCTATTTATATTTGAAAAAATGAGAAAGTTTGTTCAGGAGAGAATACAAAAGGTGTGGCTGAATTTGATAAGGAGATTGGTTTGATTAGTTTGAATCAGCAATTTCAATCTAAGCTATGAGCTGTTTATCAGTACAACAGGGAGATTAGACAGCTATCTAAACAGATGCCATAATATATTGTCTAAGACAATGGAAGGATGGCCTCCCAACAGCATTCTGAAGCTCCTCAGGGATTGCATAGGCCCAGAGTGCAATGGCCTAAGGACAGAACAGGGCTGCAATGGTTTGGTGCCACCCCACATTATTGGCTCTGCTTCCCACATTCTGGCACAGCAGTCCTCAACTACCCCAGGTGTGTCTCCAGTGGTCCCAAGTACAGCAATGGCTATGACGGCCATCCCTCCAGAGTTCACAGGTGATAAACTTTAGCAGTGTCCAAGTGGGACTATCTCCACTGACACACAGAGTAAATGAGTCATGCTTGTGTGGCAACTTCCGCCTAAATTTCAAAGGATAGAGCTGCCTACGGACTTGGGCACATGAGCAAGGAAGAGGGCCATTGCAAGGGCAGAGATATGTTCATGGAAATATGGACAGTAAAGGCCATGAGGTCTCAGATGGAAATCATAACATGTTATCATGTTATTGGACAGTGGAGGAAAGTCCATCCTTGTTCTAAAGCAGCAAAAAAACAAAAACAAAAACAAAAACAAAAAAAAACCTGGCTGAATTGTCCCCACTAAGGTGATGCCATGGCATCAGAGCTGCCCCCATGACCCCAGACCACTATAGCCACTGGCATGCAACTTCAGTCTGGAAGGGCCATAGGCACCAAACTACAATCCATGAGAACTGTGGCATGGGCTGAATCCAACAAAGCCATGGGGCAATGCCACCTAGAGCCCTGAGGACCCAATCCCTGCCCCAGTGTGTCCAGAAGGTGGAACATTGCATCAAAGATTATTCTCAAGACTTAAGATTTACTGTTTTTGGCTCTGCTGGGTTTTTTACTTACTCAAGTCCTATTACCCTTTTCTTCTTTTCTACTTTTCTTTTTTGGAATGAGAATGTCTACCCTATGGCTTGCCTGTACCACCATTGTGTTGTGTAAGCACATAACTTTCTTGATTTCACAGGTTCACAGCTGAAGAGATATTTGCCTCAGGATGAATCAATTATACCTTGAATCTCACTCATATCTGATTGAGATGATACTGAGATGAGAGTCTGGACTTTATAGACTTTTGAATTGATGCTAGAATGAGCTAAGACTTTGGTATTATTGAGATGGAATGAATATATTTTTCATGGGAGAAGGACACGAATTTGAGGAGTGGGGCAGGGAAAGAATGGGATGATCTGAATGGTTGTGTTCTTTCAAAATTTATATGATGAAGTTCTGTCCCCCAAGGTGATGGTATTAGGAGGTGGGGCCTTTTCTAGTCCCTTATAAAGGACACCCCAGAAAGCTAGCTCATCCCTTCCTCCATGTGAGAACACAGTGAGAGGGTGCCCTGTAGGAACCAGAAAGTGGACTCTCACTGGATGTAGAATCTGCCAGCACCTTGATCTTGAAATTCCAGCCTCCAAAATTGTGGGAAGTAAATTTCTGGTGTGTGAGACATTCCGTTTATGGTATTTTGTTATAGCAGCCTGAACAGACTATGACAATCACTAACTATAGGCAGCACCTCAGGCAAGGGACTTTAACCTCTCTGAGTCCCAGTGTCCTCAGCCATAGTACCGCTTTTATAGAGCTGTTGACAGGAATAAATGTATGGAAAGTGTTCTGTGACATTTCACAAGTAACACAAAATTGTACACATAAGAAAAACAAGACTTGGACAAGGTTGTCTAAGTTTACAGTTTATACAGCCAGTTTTCCAAAACTCCTATCCATTGAAATATAATCATGAATCAACAAATCAGCCGAGATGGCCAAATAGGAACAGTTCCTGTCTGCAGCTTCTAGTGAGACCAATGCAGAAGGCAGGTGATTTCTGCATTTCCAACTGAGGTACCCAGTTCATCTCACTGGTTAGACACTGGGTACAGCCCATGGAGGGTGAACAGAAGCAGGCAGGACGGGATGTTGCCTCACCTGGGAAGCACAAGGGGTCGGGAAACTCCCTCCACTGGCCAAGGGAAGCCGTGAGGGACTGTGCCTTGAGGGACGGTCCTATCTGGCCCGGATACTATGCTTGTCCCCTGGTCTTTGCAACCCACCGACCAGGAGACTCCTTCAGGTGCCTACACCACCAGGGCCCTGGGTTTTAAGCACAAAACTGGGTGGCTGTTTGGGTAGACACCAAGCTATCTGCGGGAGGTTTTTTTTTGTACGTGGCACCCGGAATGCCAGCAAGACAGAATTGTTCACTCCCATGGAAAGGGGGCTGAAGCCAGACAGCCACATGGTCTAGCTCAGCAGATCCCACCCCATGGAGTCCGGCAAGCTAAGATCCACTGGCTTGAAATTCTTGCTGCCAGCACGGCAGTCTGATGTCAACCTGGGATGCTGGAGCTTGGTGGGGGGAGGGGCATCAGCCATTACTGAGACTTGACAGACAGTTTTCCTCTCACAGTGTAAACAAAGCCACAGGGAAGTTCAAATAGGATGGAGCCCACCACAATTCATTTTTTCAAATTGGGTGGAGCCCTCCACAACTCTAGCTTGCAGCTTTGCCGCTCTAGCCAAGCTGCCTCTCTAGATTCCTCTGCTCTGGGTAGGGTATCTCTGAAAGAAAGACAGCAGCCCCATTCAGGAGCTTATAGATAAAACTCCCATCTCCCTGAGACAGAGCAATTGGGAAGGGGCAACTGTGGGCGCAGCTTCAGCAGACTTAAATGTTCCTGCCTGCTGGCTCTGAAGAGAGCAGTGGATCTCCCAGCATAGCATTTGAGCTCTGCTAAGGGACAGAATGCCTCCTCATGTGGATCCCTGAGCTCTGTGCCTCCTGACTGGGAGACACCTCCCAGCAGGGGTCAACAGACACCTCATACAGGAGAGCTCCAGCTGGCATCTGATGGGTGCCCCTCTGGGACAAAACTTCCAGAGGATGGAAAAGGCAGCAATCTTTGCTGTTCTGCAGCCTCTGCTGGTGATACCCAGGCAAGCAGGGTCTGGCATGGACCTCCAGCAAACTCCAGGAGACCTGCAACAGAGGGGCCTGACTGTTGGAAGGAAAATTAACAAACAGAAAGCAATGGCATGAACATCAACAAAAGGACGTCCATGCCAAAACCCCATCCAATGGTCACCAACATCAAAGGCCAAAGGTAGATAAATCCACAAAGATAAGGAAAAACCAGCACAAAAAGCCTGAAAATTCCAAAAACCAGAATGCCTCTTCTCCTGCAGAGGATCACAACTCCTCGCCAGCAAAGGAACAAAACTGGACAGAGAATGAGTTTGGCGATTTGACAGAAGTAGGCTTCAGAAGGTGGGTAATAACAAACTCCTCCGAGCTAAAGGAGCATGTTCTAACACAGTGCAAGGAAGCCAAGAACCTTGAGAAAAGGTTAGGAGAGTTGCTAACTAGAATAACCAGTGTAGAGAAGAACATAAATGACCTGATGGAGCTGAAAAACACAGCACGAGAACTTCGTGAAGCATACACAAGTATCAATAGCTGAATCAATGAAGCAGAAGAAAGGATATCAGAGATTGAAGATCAACTTAATGAAATAAAGTGTGAAGACAAGATTAGAGATAAAAGAATGAAAAGGAGTGAACAAAGCCTCCGAGAAATGTGGGACAACGTGAAAAGACCAAACCTATGTTTGACTGGTGTACCTGAAAGTGACAGGGAGAATGGAACCAAGTTGGAAAGCACTCTTTAGTATATTATTCAGGAGAACGTCCCCAACCTAGTAAGACAGGCCAACATTCAAATTCAGGAAATATAGAGAACACTACAAAGGTAGTCCTGGAGAAAAGCAACCCCAAGACACATAATTGACAGATTCACCAAGGTTGAAATGAAGGAAAAAATGTTAAGGACAGCCAGAGAGAATGGTCTGGTTACCCACAAAGGGAAGCCCATTAGACTAACAGCGGATCTCTCTGCAGAAACCCTACAAGCCAGAAGAGAGTGGGGGCCGATATTCAACATTTTTAAAGAAAAGAATTTTCAACCCAGAATTTCATATCCAGCCAAACTAAGCTTCGTAAGCAAAGGAGAACTAGAGAAGCAAGAGCAAACAAATACAAAAGCTAGCAGAAGACAAGAAATAACTAAGATCAGAGCAGAACCAAAGGAGATAGAGACCTGAAAAACCCTTCAAAAAATCAATGAATCCAGGACCTGTTTTTTTGAAAAGATTAACAAAATAGGTAGACCGCTAGCCAGACTAATAGAGAAGAAAAGAGAGAAGAATCAAATAGACACAATAAAAATGATAAAGGAGATATCACCACTGATCCCACAGAAATACAAACTACCATCAAAGAATACTATAAACACCTCTATGCAAATAAATTAGAAAATCTTGAAGAAATGAATAAATTCCTGGACGCATACATCCTCCCAAGACTAAACCAGGAAGAAGTCAAATCCCTGAATAGACCCATAACAAATTCCGAAATTGAGGCAGTAATTAATAGCCAATGAAACAGAACAGAGGCCTCAGAAATAACACCACAGAACTACAACCATCTGATCTTGGACAAAAAATCTTTAACAAAAACAAGCAATGGGGAAAGGATTCCATATTTAATAAATGGTGTTGGGAAAACTGGCTAGCCATATGCAGAAAACTGAAACTGGACCCCCTCCTTACACCTTATACAAAAATTAACTCAAGATGGATTAAAGACTTAAACATAAGATCTAAAACCATAACATCTCTAAAAGAAAACCTAGGAAATACCATTCAGGACATAGGCATGGGCAAAGACTTCATGACTAAAACACCAAAAGCAATGTCAACAAAAGCCAAAATTGACAAATCGGATCTAATTAAGCTAAAGAGCTTCTGGACAGCAAAATAAACTATCATCAGCGTGAACAGTCAATTTACAGAATGGGAGAAAATTTTTGCAATCTATCCATGTGACAAAGCGCTAATATCCAGAATCTACAAAGAACTTAAATTTACAAGAAAAAAGCAACCCCATTAAAAAGTGGTGAAGGATATGAACAGACTCTTTTCAAAAGAAGACATTTATGGGGCCAACAAACATATGATAAAAAGCTCATCATCACTGGTCATTAGAGAAATGCAAATCAAAACCACAATGAGATACCATCTCATGCCAGTTAGAATGGTGATCATTAAAAAGTCAGGGAACAACAGATGCTGGAGAGGATGTGGAGAAATAGGAATGCTTTTACACTGTTGGTGGGAGAGTAAATTAGTTCAACCATTGTGGAAGACAGTATGGCGATTCCTCAAGGATGTAGAACCAGAAATACCATTTGACCCAGCAATCCCATTTTTGGTATATGCGCATAGGATTATAAAACATTCTACTATAAAAAACGCATGCACACATATGTTTATAGCAGCACTGTTCACAATAACAAATAATTTGAACCAACCCAAATGCCCATCAAGAATAGACTGGATAAAGAAAATGCAGCACATATATAACATGGAATACTATGCAGCTATAAAAAAAGGATGAGTTCATGTCCTTTGCAGGGACACGGATGAAGCTGGAAACCATCATTCTCAGCAAACTAACACAGGAACAGAAAACCAAACACCGCATGTTCTCACTCATAAGTGGGAGTTGAACAATGAGAACACATGGACACATGGAGGGGAATATCACACACTGGGGCCTGTCGAGGGGGTTTGGGGACAAGGTGAGGCATTGCATTAGGAGAAATACCTAATGCAGATGACGGGTTGATGGTTGCAGCAAACCACCATGGCACATGTATACCTACGTAACAAAGCGGCATGTTCTGCACATGTATCCCAGAACTTAAAGTATTAAAAAAAATTAGCAAGTATTTAGATTCCATAACAGGTACAAACTATAGTAGGTACTGTAGATAAAAAGATGAATATAACACAATCTTGGAAATTATTGTTTCTTTGAGGGAGATAATGAGTATAGTCTAAGAATTTAATTGACATTTAAAAGCAATGTTGTGGAATAATTCATGATTAATTGTGTGGTAATTTTTATAGACATTATACTTATTTAAGTAGAAGACAGAGTCATTGATTGAGATGCTGTCTACTATAACTTGATTCGCTTGTCAGAGTTTCTGTAAAGCTTGAAGTGCCTTATGCCGAACAGGGAAAATATACATTTACAGAGATAATGGTAAAAATACTTATTGTATGTATTTTTTATCTAATTCATGTTTTAATACCAGGCTGTATTTAAAATAAATAATATGTAATGGCTCCATTGGCTACTTTTATATAATTTGGTATTTCTTAGCTAATTGTTCAAATCAACTGGACTCCTTTGTAGTGCTCTGTGACCTGTGGCTCTGGAGTTCAGCAGAGGGATGTATACTGCAGACTGAAAGGTGTTGGTCAGGTGGTTGAAGAAATGTGTGATCAGTCCACCCGACCTTGTTCTCAGAGGCGATGTTGGAGTCAGGACTGTGTGCAGCACAAGGGGATGGAAAGAGGGAGGCTGAATGTGAGTATCGACATGTAAATTTTCAAAGACACTGCATATAAGAATGTGTTATTCATTTGGTTATTGCATTTCTAGTGTTCAACATCATGTGAGAGAAAAGATTCACATCAACGAATGGAGTGCACAGATAACCAAATCAGACAAGTGAATGAAATAGTCTATAATTCTTCAACCATATCTCTTACATCCAAGAATTGCAGGAACCCTCCTTGCAATTACATTGTGGTAACAGCAGACTCATCACAGGTAAGGTAAAGAAAGGAAGTTGAGAATTTTTGCTCCTTGATAAAACAGCTGGATCTACAATTTGACACAGGTGAAACTGGGTATAAAATTTGAATATGAGGGCAGATGATGGTATGCATATCAATCTAAGGAATGAGACCACTGACAGTTGGATGGTGCAAATAGAGTAATAGTGACATATGTGTTAAACTCTAGTGCAAATCTCAAGTGTCAGTAGGTGCCAACTGTGAAACCAACCACCAGGAACAATTTGGCAAACTGGCACTGTACAGTTGTCCACTTTTTAGAAATGGCTTTATCGAGGTGTAATTGATGAACCATAAACTAAATATATTCAAAATATATAGCTTAATAAGTTTTAACACATGTACACAGCCATAAAACCAGTACCATTTTGATTTCCGTCACTCCCAAAAGTTTCCTTGTGCTGCTTTATAATCTCTTTCCCTCCTCTCTTTTCCCTCCTCACCCAATAAGTGACCTTACCTGTTTTCTATATTAGTGATCTATCACTATACTTGTTTGCATTTTCTAGAGTTTTATATAAGTGGATCATACAGTACATACTTTTTTTGTCTGCTGTAATGTAAGTATTTTGAGATTCGATCAGGTTGTAGTATGTATCAATAGTTTTTTCTTTTATTGTTGAATAATATTCCATTATATGGATGTCTTTACATTTGCTTTTCTTTTCTTTCTGATGTCTGATCCCCATCCAGTCTGTTTTTTATCTAAGCCATTATCATCTTCATCTTTAGAGGTTTAATTTCAGCTTTTTTATATCTTCCATATCTCTACTTAACATTTTGAACATATGAAACATAGTTACTTTTATTTTTGTAGGTAAAATTTTCCAATTTTTATTTTATTTTTTTCTTGAATTTTTTAAAAAATTATCTTTTTAACATCTTCTTCTGGACATCTAATTCTAACATCTATGCACATGTTTATAATTTAGTGAATTTTAGTATAATCACCTGTATGTGCAAGCATCACCATGATCTAATCCCAGGCCTTTTTATCACTCCCAAAAAAAATCTGCACCCATAAGTAGTAATTCCTTATTCTCACATTTTCTCCTAGTCTCAGACAACCACTAATCTGCTTTCCGTATCTGTGGATTTGCCTGTTCTGCACATTTGGTATAAATGGAATCATACCATATGTGGTCTTTTGTGTCTAGCTTCTTTCACTTAGCATGATATTTTAAAACTTTATACAAGTTTTATCATACATCAATGCTTCATTCCTTTTTATGATAAATAATATTCCATTGTAGGAATATACTATATTTTGTCTATTTATTTGTCAGTTGATGGACATTTGGATTGATTCCAATTTTGATGTTTCAATAATGCTGTTAGGAACATTTGCATACAAGTTTTTGTGTGGATGTATGTTTTCAATTTTCTTGGGCATATACCTAGGGATACAATAGCTGGGTATCATAACTCTATTTAATATTTTGAGGAACTGCCAAACTGTTTTCCACAGTGGCCACACCATTTTTCTTTCCTATCAGCAATGTATAAAGGTTCCTATTTCTCTCTCCATATCATCATCAGTCATCAACAGCACTTGTTATAATCCATCTTTTTTTAACATAACCTTCCTAGTATGTATGAAATGGTATCTATTTTGTGTTTAAGTTGCATTTCTCTAATGACTAATGATGTTGAGTATCTTTTTGTGTGTGTTTTAGGTATTTGTATATCTTTAGATAAATGTCTATTCAAATCTTCTGCCCATCTTTTTTTTTTTTTTTTTTTTTTTGAGATGCAGTCTTGTTCTGTTGCCCAAGCTGGAGTGCGGTGGTATAATTACAGCTCACTGAAGTCTTGACCTCCTAGGCTCAAGCAATCCTCCCACCTAAACTTGCTGAGTAGCTGCGACTACAGCCATGTGCCACCATTTCTAGCTTTTTTTTTTTTTTTTGTAGAGATGGGGTCTCCCTGTGTTGCCCAAGCTGGTTTCTTACTCCTGGGCTCAAGGGATCATCCCTCCTGGGCCTCCAAAAGTGCTGGGACTATAGCATAAGCTACCATGCCTGGCTGCTCATTTTTTCACTGGGTGAGTTGTAAATTATTTATATATTCTGGGTACCAACTTTTATCAGTTAGATGATTTGCAAATATTTTCTCCAATTCTGTGGGTTATCTTTTCTCTTAATAGTATGCTTTGATGAAGTGAAATTTATTTTGTTTTTTGTTTTAGTTCTTTGGCTTTAAGTATCATATCTAAGAAACTATTGCCTACTTCATGCTCACAAAGATATATATCTATGTTTTCTTTGTAGACTTTTATAATTGTAGCTCAGATAATTAGGAGTTTGATACATTTTGAGTTAATTTTTGTATGTGATGTGAGGTAGGGGTCTAATTTCATCCTTCTGCATGAAAAGATTATTCTTTCCCCCATTGAATTAGCTTGGCATCCTTGTCAAAAATCAATTGACAATTGACCATAAATGTATTGGTTTATTTCTGAACTCTCAATTCTATTTTCTTGATCTATATGCCTATGAATATATTATTACCATGTAGTCTTGATGACTGTAATTTTATAGTAAGTTTTGAAGTCAGGAAGTATGAGTGAACCAACTTTTTTCCTTCCTCTTTAAGATTACTGGGCTATTCTGAGTCTCTTACATTTCCATGTGAATTTTAGGACCAGTTTGTCAAGTTCTGTGTAAGAGCCAGCTGAGATTTTGTTAGAGGTTGCAATGACTCTTGTTCAACTTGGTAGATATTATTATCTTAATAATATTGTCTTCTTATCTACAAATGTGGAATGAATTTCCATTAATTTAGGTTTTAACTTATTTCAAGTGTGTCTTATAGTGTGCAAATCTTGCACTTCTTTTAATTTATTCCTGAGCATTTTTTATATTCTGTAAATGGAATTGTTCTATTAGTTTCATTTTTCTTATTATTCGTTGCTAGTGTATAGAAATAGAATTGTTTTTTGTGTATTGAAAATTTTTGGGGGGATTTAATTATTTAGTGTGTGGATTAAATGGGATTTTCTACTTACAATATCATCTCATCTACAAATAGAGATAGTTTTACTTCTTCCTTTAAAGATGGATGCCTTTTGTACCTTTCCTTGTCCAATTTCCCTATCTAGAAATTCCAGAATAATGTTAAATAGAAGTGGTAAAAACAGACATTTCAGTCTTGTTCCTGCTTTCTGTAGGAAAACTTTTAGTTTTCCTAATTCAGTATGCTAACTATGGATTTTCTGTAGATTCCCTTTATCAGATTGAAGAAGTACCCTTCTAGTCCTAGTTTGCTTCATGTTTATATTATGAAAGTGTGTTAGATTTTGTCAAATGTTTAGTCTACATCTACTGAAATTATCATATTTTTTGTCCATTCTTCTATTAGTATGGTGTATTACATAGATTGACTTTCATATGTTACAATAATCTTGCATTCCTGGGATAAATCTTACTTCGTCATGGTGTATAATCCTTTTTATGTGTTGCTGGAATTGTTTTGCTAGTGTTTTGTTGTAGAACTTTACATCTGTATTCTTAAGAACTACTGGTCTATAGTTTTTTTTTTATGATGTCTGTCTGGATTTGGGAAATACTGGCTTCATAGGATGAGTTAGGCAGTGCTCCTTTTTATTCTATCTGTGGAATAGTTTTGGCAGACTTGGTGCTAATTCTTCTTTAAGCATTTGGTCCTGGGCTTTTCTTGTGTGAAGTGTTTTGGTTACAAATTTAATCTCTTTACTTGTGATAAGTCTATTCAGATTCTTCCTCCTCCCCAGGGTTTGTTGTTGCTACTGTTTGTTGTTGTTTGTTTTTTAGTGACTTTTCTGAACTAACTGTTAAGTCTGTATTCTTTGTCATACATGGCCACTGAAGTCTCTGCTCACTTAGTTTAGTTGTCAGCTGTGACTAGACAGTAATTTCCTTAATATCTGGAACCAATAATTTTGGTTCCCTAGCCTTTGCCAAGGTACTGTGTGTTGGGGGGTTGGGAGTAGGGTGTGGCCTTCAACACTCATCAGGTTGTTGACAACTCTTCCTTAATCTTAACTTTCTGCTTGTGTAGAGCCTTGAGGTCAGCTGGAAGAGAGGCTGCAGGCCCTCCTCAGATGCTTCCTGAGCTTGCAGACAGACCTGGACATGTGTACAATCTGATGCATGTTCACGGCCATCTAGATCCCATTAATACACTGGAGCTTTTCAAAGCTCTGATGGACATCTTATTCCCTAGCTTTTCCTTTTAAGCCTTTTTAGCTAGCCTGTTGTTGCTCCAACTGTTATTCAGCATCCTGGAAACTGCAAAGTTAAACAATGGTTTTTAATTGAGCGCAACAAGTGTCCCTAGATTTTTAGCACTGAGCAAGTCAGGTCAAATAAAGATATTCTTGCAAGTGGGGTCTTCCAGAAAACCACTAAACAGTTCAAATAATGACAATTCTCTGGGAATGAGGCTTTGAATGATATCCAAGCCTGTTCTGCTCCCCTCCAGTGGCTGCCGGAATTCTGGTTTCACCATAATCACAGGGCTGTTGATTTTGAAGGTTACCATGGAGCTAGAAAGAAGAGAATGGAAATAGGAGAAGTTAAACCATCACAAAACTTGCTCTTCTTACCAAGAGTTAGCCATGTTTATTGAATAAATGCCTTCTGGATTGCTGCAAGTCTTTGGTCAGTTTCTAGAGTTCTGAAAAAACTGATCGGGCAAATTTTGCCCATTTTGTCACTGCTATTATAGAAGAGAGAATTTTTAGATGTCCTTACTCTTCCATTTTCACAGATGTCACCCCTCTAGGGATGTTTTGATGGACAGGTTTTTTCTTCATTATGAGTCTTATTTTCCAGGTTCTTTGCATTCCAATTAATTTTCTGTTGCATGTCAGCCATGAATTTTACCTTTTTGGTGACTAGATATTTTTTATTCCTATACATGTATTTTGAGTTTTGTTATGGGTTGCATTAATTTTGTTGGAGAACAGTTTGACTCTCTCTTGCCTTGCACTTAAGATTTTGTAGGCAGATCAGTATATTGTTTAATCTAGGGTTAACTGTTCCTCTCTACTGTGGCAAGACCCTTTTGAGTACTTTACCTATTTCCTCATGTATTTAAATTTTCCAGTCTAGCTGGAGGGAATAGGCACTATATTTGGTTCTGTGTGATCATTAGAGAAAGTAACTTCTAAGCCTTTTGTTTGGTTAATTGCCTCACTTTGGTTGGTGTCCTCACAGGTATGTACACACTGCTGGTCAGAGCTCTGCTGTCTTCCTTTCATTGTGCCAAGACCTGGAAAGTTTTTCAAAGCAGTAGGCTGGAATGATTTTATAGTGTCACTTTGTTTCTCATCTGTCATGGATTACTATTCTTTACTGTCTAATGTTGAGTGTCTTAAAAGCCATTGCTTTATATATTTTGTTCAGATGTTTTAGTTGTTTAAAGTTAGAAGGTAAATCTATTCCTTGTTACTCCTCTTTTGCTAAAAGCAGAAATCTATTTGCCCATTTTTGGATTGGGGCTTTAATTTACACCTAAATCACTTACCTATTTTAGTCAAGTGTTATTAGACTTTACAGTATATCTATGAAGATACATGTGTGCTAACTTATACATAGTTACCAGTGATCTAAGGCTAATAGATACCCTTTATTTCCAGTAAGGACCCTCAAAATGTTTTATTCCTCCAATGCTGTGCCTATTGGGAGATATAGTTTCATACAATTAAGATGGTAATGTAATGAAAACACACACACACACACACACACACGCACACACAGGCACTACAGCTAGAAAATCTAGCCTGAATCTGAGATTCTTTCCTTTATTGGTACAACTCTGGGAAACTTGTCTAATGTCTGAACCTATGTTTGCTCATCTGTAAATGAAGCTAATTAAATAGGATTGTTGTGGAAATGACACAGCATAATATATATTAAGCATCTGACAAATATTAGGCCCTGGCTAAAGTTAATGACATTTTCTTTCTTGTAATTATGTATTTTTCAGTGTGCAAACAACTGTGGATTTAGTTACAGACAAAGGATTACATATTGCACCGAGATCCCATCTACTAAGAAACATAAGCTCCATCGACTTCGGCCTATAGTTTATCAAGAATGCCCTGTGGTGCCTTCCTCTCAGGTTTACAAATGCATTAACAGCTGTTTGCATTTGGCCACTTGGAAAGTTGGAAAATGGAGCAAGGTCGGTGTACAATTATGAATTTTAAAACTTCTGAATAAGACTTTCTAGGTGTGGGAAATCTGGTAATCTGTTTGTATGTCTAACTAGATCCTCAGAGTTGCCTCAAACCACTATTTTCTAAAATCCACATTACCAGTTATTTATATAAATATTTTATCTCTTGTTCGATGCTTGCTATAACTCGCTTAAAGCAGAGACCATAACTCATACTTATTTCTGTTCTTAGATAACTTAGCACAGTGGCTTGCACTTTGAGTAAGTGCTTAAGAAATATTTATTGGTTAAGTGAAGAAGTAAATAAATCTAATATATGAGTAATAAAAGTTATTTATATCATATTCTATTTCCAATTTAATTGATAGAAAGCAAGTAAATATCACTTTGCAAACTTAGCATATAACTTAATGAGATAGTTTTAATTACCATCACTGACTAATGTTTATTAAGTATTTACAATGTATTGTTGCTAACTGCACAAAATGAATTAAAAGAAGCCAGTAACTGAGAAATAATAGATTCAGGCTCATGCCTAAGGATTTTTCCCACCGGTGACTATCCAGCCCCCAGCATAGTTTTGTGTCTTCTGTGTATCTAGCCACTACTGACCCTCAGTGTGCTCCAGAAATATCTGGTCTAAGAAAAGGAGACTTGGATTTTATGGCCTTAAGATTCATAATATAGTTTGCCTTTAAATTTTACTCTTTTCACAGTGCTCAGTGACTTGTGGAATTGGGATAATGAAGAGACAAGTGAAATGCATTACCAAACATGGTTTGTCCAGTGACTTATGTTTAAACCATTTAAAACCAGGTGCTCAAAAGAAATGTTATGCCAATGACTGTAAGTAGTAGACTTCAAAAATCTAATACCTAAGGGTTTCTAATAAGTTTCGGTTAAAATGAATATCTGTAGTAGTTTCACACTCCACAAAACAAAGTGTCAGATATTCAGAGTGTAGCAATATTTCTATGATTAAGTTCTTGCTGTGTTTGTAATTTGCTCTGTGTTAAGTTGTGTTAATTTGTCTTTGAAGGTAAATCATTTACCACCTGCAAAGAAATTCAAGTGAAAAACCACATTAGAAAGGATGGTGACTATTACCTTAACATTAAGGGAAGAATAATAAAGGTATTATGAAAACAGTTCCTTTTTTATTTTAACATTGACCATTGACTTTGGAAAAAGTTTTTCTAGATGTTTACATTTTTTCTTTAGATTTATTGTGCAGACATGTACTTGGAGAACCCTAAGGAATATTTAACACTGGTCCAAGGTGAAGAAAACTTTTCTGAAGTGTATGGCTTTAGGTACGAGATGTGTTTTGGTCTATCTGAGCATTTTCATGGTCCTCCAAGAGAATTGGAACTTCTAGCCTTCAGAGTGATACTTGAATAGCTTACATGTGAGACAAATAATGTAGGAGCAGGTAGACATGTTAGGACCTAAACCAGATGTTGTTAATGCCTGTTCAGAAATAAAGCCTTGAATACTAACATGTATTGTTAATATTGACTATTAACAGAGAGATTGACTAAGAATACTGTGGGTGAGAAGTCGGACATAGAGAAGGGAAGAATTTAAGAACTATGTGCATTTTCATAAAATCAAACTAATTCCAGTAATCAAAGCTAGAAGAATTGCAGTTGAATTATTTTTCTACAAGCTCTTCTTAGATGTTTCATTGAAAATGTTGTATGTTCACCTTAAGTGATTTTTCCTTCTTTCTTGTTTAACTTGTTGACACTATAATATTGAAGAGCAGGAGTGTTTTATTTTTCTACTCCCAAAGTTTGTCTACATTATGGCCTCGTAACTGCGTCTAATACTAAAATATTCCAATGTTGTTACAGACTAAAAAATCCATATCAATGTCCTTTTAATGGGAGTAGGAGGGAAGACTGTGAATGTGACAATGGACACTTAGCTGCTGGATACACTGTTTTCAGCAAAATAAGAATTGATCTCACTTCCATGCAAATTAAAAGTAAGTGCTCAATCTATATTTTAAAATCAAAAAGCCTCCATTTGCTTATGAACGTCAAACAATATGTTGGTATATGTTGTAGCCAGGGTACAGAGAAGGACATGACATTGTGCAAAAATTACTTACTTTTTTTAAAAACAGTTAGCTACATACTTGCTCTGCAATGACATGCACCATGGGGCTTTTTTTTTTTTTTTTTTTTGAGACGCAGTTGCACTCTTACTGCCCAGGCTGGAGTGCAATGGCGTGATCTTGGCTTACTGCAACCTCCACTTCCTGGGTTCAAGCGATTCTCCTGCCTCAGCCTCCCCAGTAGCTGGGATTACAGGCACACGCCACCATGCCCAGCTAACTTTTTGTATTTTTAGTAGAGATGGGGTTTCACCATATTGGTCAGGCTGGTCTTGAACTCCTGATCTCAGGTGATCCACCTGCCTTGGCCTCCCAAAGTGCTGGGATTACAGGCGTGAGCCACCACTCCCAGCTGGGGACTCTTAATAAAAATGTAATGACAGTAACAAGTAAGATACTGCCCTTCCAAGATAAAACCCTCTACCTTAAAATCCTCAGGTACATTAAGGATAAGAAAGTTAATATCCTCGGTCTACTTGTGGAAGCTTTTTGCAGAGTTTAAAGTAATCATTTACATTAGTTTCTAATGATAATTTATCAGGTATTTTCCCATACATTATCTCATTTGACCTTTTTAACACTTTTATATTAAGGCAGATACTATATCACAATGTTGTAAGTAATATGGAAGTTAAGCAATTTGTTCCATTCATACAGTTAGTACTGGCATTAGGGAAAAAAGTCCTACTCATAGACCTTAGATTATAGATCATACTGCTTATCTAGAAAGTAATTTATAATACAATCAAGTCAAAACATATTTATAGAACTTCATATGCACCTGGCAAATGCAGGCTGCTGTCCAGAAAGTTACATATCTACATGAAGAGGCAAAAAAGTGCATTTCACTAGCAGAGACTCCATCTCAATTGCCATTGAATCATCAGTGCCTAGCATGGTGCATAAGTCATAGAAAGCAATAAAAAAATTAAGACAGTATATGCATGAATATATAATATATAAATTATAGTCATAAAATTATGAACCATTATTATTAATAATGATGGCTATCATTTACTGAACATCCACCATCTACTACAGTGTGGAAGCATTATATTACTATGGTTACAATAATAAACTCTAGACTGCCTGGGTGTAATTCTTTATTTATCAGCTCTGTGACTTTCGGCATATGTCTTTAAGCCTCGGTTCCCTCATGTGTAAAATGAGAAACTACTACTAAGGTTTTTTCTTCATTTCCTTTTTCTTTCCTTCTTTTTTTATTCTTGTTTGGTGAGGATTAAGAGATGATATTTCTAACATATCTAGTCATTGTTTTACATATAATACAAGCTTGTCAAACCCACAGCCTGCAGCCCTCATGTGGCCCAGGGCAGCTTTGAATGTGGCCCAACACAAATTTGTAAACTTTCTTAAAACATTTTGAGATTTTTTTTGTGACTTTTTTAGCTCATAAGCTATTCTTAGTGTTAGTGTATTTTATGTGTGGCCCAAGACAATTCTTCTTCCAGTGTGGCCCAGGGAAGCCAAAAGATTAGACATCCCTGATAGAGTACATGCTCTATAAATATTGGTTATTATTTAATGATGTATATGGTTATAAGTATGTTATTAGCGTTCTAAGTTTCTAATAGACACTCAATAGCTTATTTGCTGTTAACTAGACTGCTTTTTAACAAAGCTGCCATTTTGCCAGGCATTGGTCTGGGCCCAGAGCATGCAAGCATGCAATGTCAAATATATACAGTTTCTCCTCTCCTTTTCTTCCTTAAACGTGCATGGTAAAAAATCCAGCCTTGATTAAATTAAATCTCCACCCATTCTGTGCTTGCAGCATAAAACTGAATGTGGCAAATAATACACAGCCCTTCTGACTGATACCATTTTAAACACATGAGTACTAAGCTTACACGGATCCATGGCACTGCCAAATAATCCTATTGCACTTCCCTAGTCCATTCTCTCTCCTACTTTTCTAAATGTCTAACTTATACCTTCTCCTGTAGCTTCAAATTTCAAAATTTTTAATACCTCCACTCTACTAACTCACTGCTGGTGATCTTGCTCGCTATTTCACTGAGAAAATAAGAACCAGAAGGGAATTGCTCAAGTTCCCACTGCCACATCTACCAGCCTACCTGAATCTTTACCTATCTCCTTGCTTTCTCCTGTTTACTCTGGATGAACTCTTCATGCTCCCATCCAAGGCAAATCCTGCTCCTTGTCCTCTAGGCTCAGTGCCTTGTACTTACTCAAGAACGTTATTTCAGCATATTTCCTAATCTCTCTCACATCCTCAATTCTGCTGCTGAATCATTTAAATTCTTCATAGAGAAACATTTTATTTCTTTTGTCATAATCACAAGCAAATCATCTTGACCTCTACCCTTCCAGCCAGCCACTGACCAGTTTCTTTGTGTTCATTTATAGTAAAATTTCTTAAATGAGTTATAATTTGCACTCTCCAATTCTCTTTCCCCATGCTATACTCTAATCAATCTCTTATTCATATCACTTCCAGGAAACAGTCCTTATCAAAGTCATCAATAACCTGTTTCCTTAAATTCAATGATAAAGTCTTGTTTTCCATCTTACATGATGCATCAGCAGCATTTGGATCCCAGGACACCATCCTCTAATGGTTTTGTGTCTTTCTTGACCACTCTTTCTCCTGTCTTTCTCACTGTTTCTTGACTTGGCAAGTTATTCTTCATCTTCTACAACTCTGAATGTTGAGGAGCTATAGGATTCAGTTGTTATTTGGGAATCTCATTAAATTTATAGATTTCAAGTACCATCTATTAAATGACAGTCCCAAATGCACATTTCCAGCTCGGATTGCTACCCTAACCTCCAAAATCCAACTGTCTACTCAGCATATTCATATGAATGTCTAATAGGCATGTCAAACTCAATGTATCCAAAACTGAACTTCTAACATTTCCTGCCAAACCTGCTGTCAAACCCAAATGTTTACCACTGCAGTAAATGCCACCAATAATATCCTACTTAGTCTAGCTAAAACCTAGCAACATCTTCAACTTCTACCTTTCTTCCACACCCACATGTAATTCATCATCAACTTCTGTCAGGTGAATTTTCAATGTGCATGCTGTTATGGACAAAATTGTGCATTTCCCTGGTCAACAAGAGTCACCATGACCTTTCCACCTCTATTCCCTCTCAGTTTTCTGCTGCCCTGAGCCCCATGATCACTCCTACTACAGACACAGTGGCCTGTTTGCTGTTCCTTGAACACACCAGGCATGCCCCCATCTTAAGGCCTTCGCACTTACTGTTCCATCTGCCGGGAACATTCATCTGTAGCTGTCTGTGTGGTTTACCCCTTCATTTCTTTTGGGTCTCTGCTGAAATTTATCTTCTAAATAAGACCATCCAGAACCACTCTCCACCACTAAATTCTCTTCCTCCCCATTCTATTATCTGCTTTATTTTCTTTCCATAGCAAGTATCACCCCTAACATACTGTAATATTTGTTTTATAACTTGTCTCTTCCTGGTAAGACTCAGGTTCCATTGGCCTCTGTTTCACCCACTGTTGTGTTCGCAATATCTATAATACTGCCCAATGCAAAATATATTGTAAATAAGTATCTGTTGAATTAAAAGTCCTCGCTTTTCTCAAGAGGTTTATAGGAACAGATAGTTTGAACAATCTCAAGACAACTTTGAGTTAACAAAAGAGGCAAAAAAATGAGTTTTAGGAGGAGGGAGAAGCATGAACAAAAGCATGGAAGGGAGAAGCATTTTGGTGATATCAGAGAATAAAAAGCAGTCTAGTTTTGTCTAACATAAATCAAATGTAGGTTGGGGGATGGTAGCTTATTAGAAAAGTTCGCAGGGAGCAGATCATGAAGAACAGTGCATACTAAACTATACAATTGAATTTTATCTTGCAAGTTATAGGAGCCATTGGAATAAAGGCATAAAGGCATAAGCAGAGGAAGGAATAGAGTTGGTTGGAGGCAGAACAGATTGTATCCATGAAAAATGATTAGGAAGCGAATGTAACAATTCAGATAAAAAGTGATGAGTACTGGGAACATGGGTTAAGATACCTATTTGAGAAATATTAAAGAGGTAGACACTACAGGATTTTCTGATAGAAGGGGTGTGAGAATTAGTGACATGGAATATTTAGAAAGGTTTCTAAAATAACAAGATAGATGGTAGTACAGTTTAGTGAAATGGGAAATAGAGCAGGGCAAATAAATTTGGAGAAAAAGATAATGCATTTAGCTTTGAACATGTTAAATTACAGATATCTGTAGGTCATCCAAGTAATGATGCCCAATAGAAATTTGATATATGTTCTGTAACTCATCAGAGTCAGGTGGACTGGAATATATACTTATGAGTCATCATTGTGTAATTGGCTGATGAAACTGGCTGTTGACTGACATGCTTTTGGAGTTAGTAACAATAGATGCTTTGAAAGTTGTGTCTCTGCTCTGCCCCAGCCTAATCCACAAATGCCACAAATAAATAGTGGTGTGCAGATGAATGACGACCAGTTATCCAGGGAAGAAAAAGTCTGATTTGTGGTGTCAGGCACTAATATATACATGGTGTATATATTCCCACCCTGACCAATCATGAGCTACCAACATGACCTCATTGTACCTGGGCTTGGGAAGAAATGCACAGAGTTGGCTCTTACTATTTGGTACAAGCTGGCTCTGGTAAACCATGGAGAGCTTCCTGGTTTTTGAAACTGCCCTTTGGAGATATGACAAATATTTCCAGAAATGCTACCTTTGGGAATTGCCTCTGAAGGACTGATGTCATCCTGGGACATGCAGTGATTTTGCAGTCTTGAAAGTGAAGAGATTTGGAATACATAGTGGAGGTGACAGCCACTGGCTAGATGATTTGGTTGGGATAATATTTGATTCAAACATGAATAGGTGATTGAAGCAGCTGACTTTTAGTGTTCCTTCCAGCCTGTTTTAATCCAATGGCTCTATTTTTGATACTTTATATAGACTCTTCAGCATTATTACCAGTCAGGAAATTTTGCTAACACTGTTAGCAAAAGTAAGTTTGAAAAAAATAAAAAGAATAACATAATGCAATAAGACACGAAAAAAAGAAAATGGCATACTTTTTTGTGGAGAGATTTTGAATTACCTAAATGAATTTTTGTATGTGCTGTCTATAAGCATTCAATTTTATTGTTTTGTCATTTATGTTTACATAACCTTTTTTTCTCCAGTGATTTTGCTCCTGACCCCACTTTACCTATTTCAGATATTCTATGACTTCAAATGTAATAATGCATTTATTTAGTTTTAACTCTTCTGTTTAATTACAAATGTGCTTGCCATTTGTTAGGGCAATTTATGATATGAACATTTTTATATTAAACAAAATTTGTTCAATGAGAGCTTATTCTATGATATATACCAGAATTGTGGCATTTGTGCTTAAAATTTTAAAATTAATATATAAATATGTATATTTACTAAGTAAGTAATAAGAAAACTCTGTTTGACAACAAAGATTGCATTATTGTCTCCATGCTAAAGAGCTTTATTTATTATTTTCTAGCTACGGACCTTCTTTTTTCCAAAACAATATTTGGAAATGCAGTTCCATTTGCCACAGCTGGAGATTGCTACAGTGCTTTCAGATGCCCACAGGTATTTCATATTTGTTTGATTAATTTTCTTTCTTTGTGAAAAAAATTATAGCTTCTCTTCATTCATTTTTTTAACCAGAATATTGCAAGAAACATAAGTAAATAGAAATGCAAAACTTCACATATGCGCTTTGTTTCAAAGGTTATAGATAACCTTTGCCAATTTTGGGTTTGTTTAAAAGGCGTAACAATAATTTTAAACAGATTCTATTTCTTCTTCCATAATGTGTTATCAGTTTCTTCATCTTTCCGTTTAGTCCATGGAAATGAATAGATATTTGTCAAAAGGCAAAGGAACGGATCACAAGCATGTGACTTTCATACACTTCTGCTGACATCAGTTCTATTAGCTTCCTGGGTCTGTAATGTCCTCCAAATGACAGTCTGTTATCAATAAAATGTATATTGGATACATTTTCATATTTTTATTCTCGCTTTTATCCTTTATTTCTAGAGTTCTCTTCACATGCTCTTATGTCATTTCCATGATTTCCAATACAGAGCATGTTTCCTAGAAGAAAATTTTATCTCACATTATTAACTAGAGATTTTACATAGATAATGAAAAGAACATTTTTATGATAGATGAAGAATTGTAAGCTAGATGAATATAGCACTTTTGGTGACTCATTGCTAATTGAATATATGAATCAAATCTACTACCTAAGACAAGTGGTAATTACTATATTGATATCATTTTGAAGAGAAGTAGTTAATAGTTTGTCATAGTCTCTTCTTAGACTATTCCATTTATAATTTTCATTATATGACATCTAAGTTACGCTTATATTAGGAAGAGAGGACATTTTCTGTTAGAGAACTTAAAGGAGATCAAGAGACACTAGAACTACAGGCTAAAATGAGTAAGAACCTGAATAAATCTATACATCTTAACTTAGGTCCAGAAACTCAAACGGAAAGTGGTGATGTTACATGAAAAAGACATAGGTGTTTCTTCGCCCAGCATGAGTTCAGTATGACTCCTTTAGATCAGGGAGTGATTTATAAACAACCTAATATAATCGTAAGGTTCCAAAACAAAATAGCAAGACTGAAGGATTTATTTTTATTTGACACTGGAACATTACAGTTATTTTAAAATTTCTGTCTGTAAAACATCATTTTCAATCTATTTAGGAGTAGGAGGAGATCACAGGAAAGAAAGAAGGGTTTGAATCATGTCAACTAAGGAAAATGGAGAAGGTAGCCAGGAAAAGAGTGAGAGACAATGGTAACGATCTTTACATATTTAAAGAACTACCATGAAAGAGGAGTGAGGTTGCTTGTGTTCCTCCAGAGGCATTAATAGGGCAGTAGGTTCCAGCTCAACATTAAGAAGGCTTTGACAGGTAGAGTGGTTGGTAAGGAGAACCCAAATCTGGGGCCCAAATAAATAATCAATTTTTGCCTATATTTGTATGGATTGATCTTGAATTCTGCAACTTTGCTGAACTCATTTATTAGTTGTAACAGTAGATTACTTAGGATTTTCTTTATACACAGTGATGTCATCTGTGAATAAAGATAATTTTACTTCCTCCTCAATCTAGATATCTTTAATTTCTTTATCTTGTTTTATTGTGCTGACTACATCTTCTATTACAATACTGAATAAAAGTGGCAAGAGTGAACATCCTTGTTTTCCAATATTAGGCAAAAGGCATTCAGTCCTTCAGCAGTAAGTATGTTAGTTTCATGTGTATGTTAAGTATGTCAGCTAGGAGTATTTTCTAGATGTCCTTGATCAGGTTGAGGACACAGCCTTTTGTTTCTAGCTTAAGTGTTATTATGAAAGGATGCTGGATTTTCTGTGGAGAAGATCCTGTGGTTTTTGTCCATTACTGGATTGATAGAGTGTTACCACACTGATTTATTTTTATATGTTGAAACACAACCTTGCGTTCCTGTGATAAATCCCACTTAGTCATGGGATGTAATTATTTTCATATATTGCTAAATTTGGTTTGCTACTATTTTTTGAGAATATTTCATTCATATTTGTAGTAGAAATTGTTGTATCATTTTTTTTCTTGTGATATCTGTCTCATTTTGGTATCACAGAAATAGTGGCCTTATAGAATGTAGCGGGATGTGTTTTTTCCTCTTGTACTGTTTGGGAAGAGTTTGCGAAAAAATTATTCTTTATATGTTTGGTAGACTTTACCAGCAAAGCCATCTGAGCCTGGGCTTTTCTTCGTGGAAGTTGTTTTAATTACCAATTTACTCTCTTTATTTATTATAGATGTATTCAAATTTTTGTTGTTCTTGAATTTGTTTTGGTAGTTATGTCTCCCTAGGAATTTGTTTGTTTATCTAAGTTGACTAATTGGTTGTCACACATTGTTCATAGTATTCCCTTACAATCCTCTGCTCTTCTTTTTCCAGTGTTTTAAGGTAGAAGGGTAGATTATTGATTTGAGATTATTTTTCCTTTTTAATATAGGCATTTGTAGTCATAAATTTTCCTTTAATCGATTCTTTTGTTGCATCCCAAAATATTTGGTATGTTGTGTTTCCTTTCATTTATTTTATTTTCTATTATCTATAGTTATGTCTTTGATATATTGGTTATTTAAGAGTGTGGAGTTTAATTTCCACATATTTGTAAATTTCCCAAATTTTCTTTTTTTGGATTTCAACCTTTATTGTGACTGGAAAACAGGCTCTGTGTTATTTTATCCACTAAATTTATTGAGGCTTATTTTATGTCATAACATATAGTTTGTCCTGGAAAACATTCAATACATTCTTGGGAAGAATGTGCATTCTGTTGTTGTTGGGTGAAGTGTTCTATAGACTACAGACCTTATTGGTTTATATTGTTGTTCAACTCCTTCTTTCTTGTTGATCTTCTGCTTAGTTCTATCTGCTGAAACTCTGCAACTATTATTTTTAAATTGTCTGTTTCTCAATTCAATCTTTTATGTATTTTGTTTTGTTTCATTTATTTTGAGATTTTGTTGTACACGAATATACAACTGTCATAACTTCCTAACATATTGACCTTTTTATTATTATAAAATATTCTTCTTTATCTACAGTAATGTTTTTGTTTTAAAGGCTAATTTATCTGATACTAGTGTGGCCACTCCAGTTCTGTTAGAATTGCTATATATATTTTCATCCCTTTACTTTCAACTTATTTATATCTTTGGCTCTTAAGAATGTCTCTTATAGAGTATTTTGTTGGATTACTGCCTTTGATTGGGTTTTTTTAACATCACTATCGCTATGTCTGGATTTACATCTGCCATTTTACTTTTTGTTTTCTATATGTTTCATGTTGTCTTTGTTCAACTGTTCCTCCTTACTGCTTTCTTTTTATTCAGTGAATGTTTTCTGGTGTAACATTTTAATTTCCTCTGTTTTTTCATTATTTTTGAATTGCTTTCTTAGTGGTTATTCAAAGGCTTACAATATATATCTTATCAGAATGTACTTTACATTTTACTATTGAACATTCCTCTCTTTCCAGTGAAATATAAAGACAGTACTACTATAAATGACCTATTTCTTCTCTTTTTCTGCTATATTTGTTATACATATACCATTTATAAAGGCAACAAACTTGCAACATATTGGTATTATATTAACTTAAATAATTTTATGTCTTTTAGATAATATGAGAGAAGATAGAGCAATTGTATATTCATAGAGTTTGTTACGTAAACCTTCTCATTTAGTATTTCTGGTTCTCTTTATTTCTTCCTGTGGATTTGACTTATCGTCTTGTGTCATTTCCTAACTCTAAAACAGCTTTGCTTCCATCTGTCTTATTTGTGCCATTATTGTCAAATATATTACATGTCTATATATTACAGGTCAATAATATACTTCTATACACCTTGGTTTATACGATTGCTTTTAAATCAGTTAAAATAAGAAAAGTGAAGACATATGCAATTATAGCATATTTTATAATTATCTACATAATTAACTTTATCAGCACTCTTGATTTTTTTAAGTTGATTTGTATTAATGTCTGATGTTACCTGATTTCAGCCTGAAGAACTTCCTTTAGTATGTCTTGTAAAGTAGATGTGCTAGCAAGAAGTCCTCTCAGTTTTGTTTATCTAGGAGTGTCTTTATTTTGCCTTCCTTTCTGAATGATAGATTTGCTTATTAAAAATTATTGATGTACAGTTTTTTATTTTCAGCACTTTGAATATGTCATCACACTGCTGTCTGACTTCTAAGTAGATAATAGATGTCAGCTGTTTATCTTATTGGGTTCCATGGATGTGGTCCTTTTTCTCTTGGTGTTTTTGGGGATTTTCTCTTTGCATTCGTCTTTCAATGTCTTTACTGTGTCATATTTGATGTGCATCTCTTTGTGTCTACTTGGCTTGGAGTCCACTAAGCTTCTTGGATGGGTAAATTAATATGTTTCACTGATTTTGGAAAGTTTTCAGTCATTATTTTAATATATACCACTGATTTTGGAAAATTTTCAGTCATTATTTCTTCAAATATATTCTCTGCTCTTTTTAATTCTTCTGTCCTTTTGATGCTTCTTTTATGCATATGTTGGTGCACCTAATGGTGTATGTTCATTCCTCTGAGGCCCTATTCATTTTTCTTCTTCTTTTTTCCTCTCTGTTCTTCAGATTGCATCATTAACATCCCTTTAAGTTTGCAAATTCTACTAGCTCCAGTAGACAATTTCAGCCCCTTTGTGAATTTTTTAATCTTGATTATTGTACTTTTCATCTTCAGAGTTTTCCTTTGACTCTTTGTAAAATATGATATCGTCATCTTTATTGTTATTCTCTATTTGATGAGACACAGTTATCATACCTCCTTTTACTTTTTTAAACATGGTTTCTTTAGTCCTTTGAACATATTTATATTAGCTGCTTTGAAGTTTTTGTCAGCTTAGTCTGACATCTGATATCTCTCAAAGGAAGTTTTTCTTGACTTTTTTCCTGTGTATGCATCATGCTTTGTATGCCTCATAAATTTTGTTGAAAACTGGACATTTCAGGTACTGTATTTTAGCAACTGTGATTACTGATTTCACCCTCCCTTCTGAGGCTTCTTGTTATGGTTATTGTTTACTTCTTTGTTTGTGTATTTTTTTTAATTACCTGGCTGAACTGTTTCAGTGAATTCTATTTCCCTTGTAGTGTGCAGCCTTTGATGTTACTCCTCAGTGGGCACAGTCTTGGGCATGCACAGTGACCGTGATGCTCCTCTCCTTCAGGGATAACAATAGTCTTAGGTGGTCTTTCTTCAGTTCTCTTTCCCTGAAATTGTGTTGAGTTTATGCGTGGTCTGTCTCTACTGATATCATGCTTAGCTCTTAGTCTCCACTAATTGCTAGATGATTTCCCTATTCTTTCAACAATATTTTGGGGGCATAAATAACTCCATAATCTGATCCAATTAAATAGAGGCCCCATGGCCTCAATTAGTCTTATAGTCTGTTTTTGAGATCAGGAAAGTCCCCAAGAAGAGCCTTTCTTAGCTGCCTCATTCCCTGATTCTCTCTGTTAAACTTCAATCTTATCTACCATTTGCCTTCATTGAGCTACTACCCTCCTCTTAACAACACACCACTAAAATCTTCTTTTCCATAAAGTACCTAAACTTGAACTTCTCCAGGTTTTATTCCAAATAAGCTAGTCACAATAGGAAAAGCTAGTGAATTTCCTATTTTTACAACTTGATTCTCTCCCTGGGAAGAAGCTCTGCAATACCGTGGATCTGGGGACAGGGACAGTGGCCCATTCCTCAGAGTAACACCCCTGCTCAATAAATAGAGTGCTGAGTCATGGCAGTAATCCCTGGTCCTCTTGGCTTTTGACCTTGTCAGCATGGAGTGTCTGCCTTACCAGTGATTTTTTGTGGGGACATTTCAGGCCTAGTGTGCTTGATCTACCATGCCTGGGATAGATTGACTGCTCTGTGAGTAGGGACTGGGTGGAAGAAGGGAGCTTCAGACTCTCAGCTACTCTTGCCTATAATACAACTTCTGCAGTACAGAGTTGGGTGGGATGAGAAATGCTGGTGGCCTGCCTGTCTCAAAGAGAAACCATAGCCTTAACAGGGAGCTAGGGGGAAATGGAGTCCTGTATCCTTAACTGCATTCACCATGATTAGAATGAACATCTTGCTGAGGTGGGAGGAAAAGAGGGTGAGTCATGGGAGGTAGGAGGAAAAGAGGGTGAGTCATGGTTCAGATGCCACAGGTTCTCACTGTTCTTACCTAGATTTAATAGATATTCTTTTTTTTTTCTTGGTAGCACAAATTTATTATTTAACAGTTATGGAAGTCAGAAATCCGAAATGGGTCTTACTGGGCTAAAATCAAGCAGTCAGCAGGGCTGCATTCCTTTCTGGAGGCTTTAGGAGATAATCTGTTTTCTTGCCTTTTCCAGCTTCTAGAAGTTGCCTGCATTCCCTGGCTCTTGGCCCCTTTTCACCTTTTTTTTTTTTAATTATACTTTAAGCTTTAAGGTACATGTGCACAATGTGCAGGTTTGTTACATATGTATGCATGTGCCATGTTGGTGTGGTGAAATCAAGAAGAAAATCTTCTTGATTTTCTTCTTGAATAAATGTCTTCTTGAAGATTTTCTTGAATAAATGTTTCTCCCTTTTCCGTATAACCATAGAACAAATTTCAGAGACTTTAAGTGGTGGTTATAGTTATCATTTTCACAGTCATGTTTGTTTCACTGGAGAGAGTGTCCATGGGCTCCTCACATCACCATTCTAGAAGTGTTTCCTCACATGATTGTATTTTTAAAGGCAGGCAACTTTGCAGAGGAATCCTATGTTCTCATTCAATCTTTGAGGCTGGTTAGCCCTATTTATTTCCATTCTTCTTCCCAATTCCCTATTTCACCCATATTGGTGATGAGTACCTACCTCCAACATGGTGACTCTGACCTACTACTTTCCATTCAGTTGCCTTCCCAGGACTGTCCTTTCTCTGCTGAGTCCCTCCTCTCCTGAAGTTCTGCACTGTCTCTTTTTATACCTGTTCTTAAGTCAAGGATGTGTAATCTAAAACTTTTAACATTCTGAACAGTTTTTCCTTGATATGTGGATGTCTTTTGTTGGTGACACATCCATTTCAACTCTCTTAAATGGAGATTATACATTCTACAATGGTTAACCTATCTCAAGACTGCTCAACTTTGTCCAACAACCCATCCTCCTTTTAAGCTGTGCCTTCTGGTCATATATTTGATGTAATTAGAGATAAGTAAATTGACAATGCAACCTAGTCTGCTAATACAAGGCCTAACAAATGTTGTTACTTTGGAAAGGTCACCCAGTTCTGGAAATCTGGTCCTTGTCATTACATGTTGTATTGGGAAAGGTCTGGTCAGTGAGACATCAAGAAAATCACAGGAGACGCATATACAAGTAAATCATATAACTGTCAAATGGAATTAAAATTTTATTTTATTTTATTAATGAATTTTCTTATAGGAAATACCTTAACATAAGTCCAATTATTACAAATAAAATATTTCTTCATGTACATGGAATTTGAATGAGATATTTGCACAACCAGGTTTTTAAATCATAAGATAGCTATTTCCATTTCTTTCTAACTCCCTTTCTCCAATGTCTCTGTAATCCTCTTTTTTCCCTATAAGATCTTGAAAAAGTTATATAGCTATAAACTGCGATTGCCCAGTTTATAGCTGAAGAAACAGACATTCTGTGTTAACAGTCTGTCCAAGATCCTGAAGAAAGTCATAGGCAGAACCGGCAATAAAATGCTCTTCCTGCCTACTGGGGCGAGATGTCTCTCTTGCATGGTTTTCTAGGCATTTCTGAAATGCAAAGCTCCATTTCCAAAATTGGTTGTTATTGGGCATAGACACATGCTGTCAAAAGGAGCTGTGCCCATCTATATTCAGCCTGTATTTATCTCCTTGAGGCTACTGTTACCAAAAATACAAACTGCCCAATATTTTTGGAGATGTTCTGTAATATATAAACCAGATTCTGTGTTATGTTACACAGCATTTGCATGAATACTCTCCAGATGCTTGATGTCACAGAAAGAACTTATTCTGTTGTTTGGGATTCATCAAACCCAAATCCTCTGTGTTCGCATGTGACAGGATAGTCTGGGATAGGAATGCTAAAAAGAGTATGGACACATATGGCACTCTTTAGGGAAAATAAACTTCGCCACATTGCAATATGAGATGAAGTTAAGGAGTGTGGTGTGACTTTAGAATGCATATGTCGAAAGTAAAGTAAAGTAAATGTTTTGTACTTTTTGCAAAGCCACAAAAACTTTTAAAAAACAAAAGTAATGTGGATCTATTTAACTGGTTGGTAATTACATAAAAGTAAGAGAAATAATCGTATTCGGCTAATGTCAGTGGGTCTTGGCCAGCATCCAGTTTGAATGTTAAGAGTCAGTTGTTAGATATTTGGAATGTGTATTCATTATTATCAGGGTGTAGAGTTTAATATATATCCATAAGATCTACCCTTTCGATTACATTGTTTAGATCATGTCCTTACTTTTGTTCACTTGATCTCTCTTGTTACTGGAAGTGGTATATTGATTTTTCCTATTATTAGGGTGTGTCCGTGTCTCCATGCATATCTCATAGTTTTTGCTTCATAAAAGTTGTTCTCTATGATTTGATACATAATATTTATTATGTGTTATGTCTTCTTTAAGGATTATTACTTTTAGCACTTCCTTGTCATGGTTTAATGATTGGGGACTCAAATTCTCCTTTATCTTTTATCAACATTGCTACCCCTACTCTCTTTTTATGTCCTTTGTCTTTTTATGCTTATTTTTAAATTTATTTTTATTTATTTTTTTGAGACAGAGTCATGCTCTGTCGCCCAGGCTGGTATGCAGTAGCACAATCTCAGCTCACTGCAACCTCTGCCTCCCAGGTTCAAGAAATTCTCCTGCCTCAGCCTCCTGAGTGGCTAGGATTACAGGTGACTGCCACCACGCCCAGCTAATTTTTGTATTTTTAGTGGAGACAGGGTTTCACCCTGTTGGCCAGGCTGGTCTTGAACTCCTGACCTCAGGTGATACATCCACCTCAGCCTCCCAAAGTGCAGGGATTACAGGCGTGAGCCACCGTGCCCGGCCGGTGATATGTGTTTTCAAGTCTTACTCATTTTAAAAATTGAGTTGTTTGTTTCCTTATGGTTGAGTTTTGAGTTTTTTTATATGTTCTGGTCTTCTGTTGGATACAGCATTTTAGTCCGAACCTTGTCTTTTCTTTCTTTTAAATATCTCTCACAAAGCAGTTTTCAATTTTAATAAAGTCAAATTTTTCTTTTATGGACTGTACATTTAGAGTCATTTCTGAGAAATCATTAAACTCAAATTACTAAGATTTTTCTCCTTTTGGAAATTTTCTTCAAAAACTTTTTATAGTTTTATGCTTTATACCTAGACCTACAAATTATTTTGAATTAAATTTTGTATTAAGTCTGAGGGATTTATAGACTTGATTTTTTGTCTGAGTCAAAAACATATAGACAGACAGCTGTTCTAACACCATGTGTTGAAAAGACAATGTTTTCTCCACTTATTTGCCTTTCTAACTTTGTCAAAAGTATTGGCCATATTTATGTGGGTCTTTTTTTTCCTTTGATCTACATGTCTCTGTCTTCACCAACACCATACGTCTTGATTAGGATAGCTTTACAATAAGTGTTAAAGTAGCATGGGTCCTCCAGCTTCATTCTTCTTTTGTAAGCTTATTACGACTATTTAAATCCATAGCCTTTCTATATAAATTTTAGAATCAACTCTCTGTATGTACAAAGATTCTGGGTGGAAAATTTGTATTGGTATTATATTAGATCTATAGATTACATACATAATAAAATGTATACAGTACATTTAAAAACTGTAAAACATAATTATTTAATGAGCACACATGAACCAACCAGTCAATCCAATAAGTGAAACATTAAAACTTGCATCTATCTATATGCTTCTCCTCTATCTTATACCCGTACTTACCTTTTTCTTTGATGCAGCCAGTTACTCAAGAATAAACATTCCAATTTATTGAATTCCTAGGTCTTTTGAATCATTTTACCTTCCATTTGTGATTTGGCTACTGGAATTTTACTTTGTTTAGTGGCTGCTTCTTCAAAATGTCAGGAGAGTAGAAGAGGAGATAAGTTTCATACTACGTATCTACTCTCCTGACATTTCATACTACATATGCATGTATGGAGAGAGAGACAGTGAGAGAGAGAGAGGACCTCGTGTGTTGAACTAATTTTTAAGTTAAAGATTAGGTTTGAGGTTTAAATTTTAATCTTAAATGAAGTATTGGAATTAACACACTTATTCACACTCACTTATTTATTACTTCTAAAATCCTATAGGAATGTGTAAGTACCTTTTTATGGCACTTATAGTTCTCTTGTTGAATTACTTTTTTTAGGTACATATGCTATTTCACTTAACAGATTTAGAGTGAGATCTGTCTGAACTTTCATGGTACTTGACACCATGTCTGCCAGTCAGTTAATTTTGAACAAATGAGTGAGATGTATTTTTACCTCCGTCAACATCATACCAAATTTTAGATAATTGTTTTACCATTTTTTTTGAGACCATATTTAGCTTTCTAAGTGAGGACTAAGAACAGAAGTAAAGATCATGAAAATTAGTCCAGAGAAATGGAACAATCGATAGTTCTAGACTCAACTAATTGTGTTAATGACCACCTAAGGCTCTCAGTAGTCAGTCAGATTTATTCCTTTTACTTCCAATGTGTATACATTTGAATATTTTTAAGGCACATTGATCAGGGAGGTAGAGAGCAAATGGAAGAATGGAACAACAGTATTAGGTTGCATGGCCCAATTGAGCACTCAAGGAGCATCTGGTTACAAGAAATTTACATGGTAGAATATATTTTCATTTTTTAATAACTTTATTTGGTGAAAAACCTATCTGAGAAGGAATGTGAGATTGGAGGTATACAGTGCAAAACCTGTATCAGGTTGATTAAGTATCAAATAGAATAATATATCCTAAGAATCAATTCTTTTTATTCAAATATTTGTGAACATAAAATACGACTTTGTCTGGTTTTAGTGTCATTCATTATCACAGAGTCTGAAGAGTTTTATATATGTATTTGTGTATTTACTTTTATAATACTACTATTTAATGTTTTTAATGCTGCACTTAATTCATCCATTCAAAAACACTTATTGAGAACTTAGGCCCTGTTCTGGGCTCTGGGAATATAGCAATGAAGCTGACATAGAGTTCATATTCTAAATTTCATAACCAAGTGATGTTGTATGTGATACATTTTCTTTGAAATTTATCTAAAACTAATTATTTCTGCAATGGAAAATTCTCCATTTATTGTCATTGTTTTATGCAAATATTTGATCTTTATTTGTTTTTAAATGAGAAATATACAATATAAGATTGCTAAGAAATCCAAGTTAATGACTAAATTGATATCTATTTGTTTTAGCAATATTAATAATTCATATTATATATACAGAGAGTTTATTTAGCTTTTGCTTTTATGACAAGATAATATTTTCATTCATATAATATAAAATCCAGTGTTTCATCACAATCTTGCTCAAGATTCATGAGTCTTAAGCCATTGAGATATTGTGAGGTAATTAAAGAATGTCGTAATATTGTTCTGAATCTATATGCCTACTGAACATTGTCAGTAGACTGAACTTGTTTGCAGTTCTACTTTTCAATGTTTAAATCTGTACTGTAAAATTATATAAATATGACACAAATGTTACCCATTTTTATAACACATTTTCTCAGTTAATATTTACAATGTAACTGTTAACAAAGATAGTCTGAAGTATTTTGACATAAAAATGGTCCTGCACTTGGAAAGAATTAGATCATGAAGCTCATAGGGGACCCACACACCATAATGTGTGTAAATCATGTGGCATCACACATCTGCACGCTGTTTCTGGTGTTTAAAATGGATGTAATTGCCAGGAAAATAATATTATATTAGATAGTTTTGTGTGGTGAGTTAAGAAGTAATATTCTTACCACAAAAGGAATGGGGCAATAACAGAGATTCTGGAAAATATGTCAAACAGGTGAAACAGCATAGAAGTTAGCAATGAAGGGTCAAAAATGGAACGTGTAGAAATGTTAAAGTGCAACAAATGTTGGTCCCCGTGAACACTATTTCTGTCAGAACTTGCTAATTTCTACAGGACCATTAGTTCTAATTGTCGAATCATAGAGTCCTAGAGTTGGGCAGAGTTACTTCTCCACAAATAACATTATATAGTATTAATTCAGTTGCCCCTTGCAATTGAGAAGACTTATTTGTAATCAAATATTTTGTAAATTCCATCTATTTTTCTTTGTTTTATTTGCAATTCAGGGACAGTTTAGCATTAATTTGTCAGGAACTGGGATGAAGATATCCAGCACAGCAAAGTGGCTCACTCAGGGGAGTTATACCTCTGTCAGCATACGAAGATCAGAGGTAAGTCCTGCGGGACCAAAAAGCCTGTTTGAAATACTTCTGAGCTATGAACTAGCATTAAAGGTTCTCTACCTAAAATGTAAACTTATATGAAATTGATGACTAAAGAGATATTGCATATAATGGGTATATTACATATAATGGAGCACAACATTAATTTATGAAATGAAATGGGATTCATTTGTATTAATGTGCATGTGGAGGTTTTGTATATTTATGAATCCATATATAGGCTATAGATATTTGAACATAAATTGCCAAATGCCAGGACATATAGATTTTGTCTATCTCAAGTTTGGAGCTAATGACTTGAAATACAGATGTTCAAGAAAGGTATGCTTTTTACTATACTTTAATTACTGAAGGTTTACAGGTTTTAATATTTCAAAATGAGGGTTAAATTTTTTGTTTTCTTCCCTCACTGTTTTAGTGATGGGGGTGGTGTTGGAGACACTTGTCATTTAACAAATATTCTTCACAGTTTTTTCAAGAATTAGGATTATGTATTTATGTTGTACTCATGTTTTCCTATCTTTATCTAGATAACATTGTTATTTTATGTATAAAAATGTAGACTGTTATGTAGTATTTATATATATAGTTATAACTATTTTTATAGTTTATTCTTATAATTATTGTAACTATAGCACATGTTGTATTATCCAAAGTAGAATCCACTTAATTTTCTGCAGGTATGGTGTTCTAACATGTACACTTCATGAAATGCTTTCTATTACTTATGGTTATTGTGTCTTAGATAACATAGCCCTGCTCATAGTAAATCTGGATCTAGGTTATAGGTGTTCTCACCTATATTACACATAAATTAGCACCAGCAACAGCCCCGGTATACTCTAATGTTTTATGACTTTTATTTCTTATGATAAAAGTAAATTTTGTTATACTCCTATTTATATAAATATTTCTCATAAATGAAATTTAGTATTCTGATAGTCATAGCCTTTAAAACATTCTATTTCTGAAGATGATAAAATTGTGCTTAATGAAGGATTTGTGTTTTTATTAACTTCTCAAGATTAATTCATTATTCATTTCGTTGAGAAGTTCTATCTCAATCAAAAATGTTGCACATAACTAGTTCTTGAAATCTGATGCCTGGTGTGAAACTGACTGGTAAAATCCAGATATACTTACAGAAATGCAAACATATTTTCCTTTGCCAAGAAGTTTAATGAAGATAGAGTTTTTACTTCAACAGAGGGAATAGGGAATTATACAACTCGGAGATTTTACTGCCATTCCCTTCTCTGTGTACTCAGATTCTCCAGAGTTAAATTGCTTTAGAAAGAGAAGGTAACTTCAAAAGCTTCCGGTCTCAAAACATTCTTCCATCTCAAAATGTCCCAAGAACCTACAGTTTTCTTCTCTATCTTTACTCCCTTAGATTTAAAAAAAATTACCTTTTCCAGATATGATAGGCGTTCAACCTATTTTTGTCTCATGTTCTGGAAATGTCTTCAGTCTTGACTTGTAGACCTAAAGACGTGAGGCGTCTATCACGTCCTGACCAACCCACTTCAGCCTACCTCTGCCACCTGTTCCTCGGTGAACTGCTCTGCTTATGGAACAATCTCCCATTTTAGTTCTTTTCTAATTCTAATGATTGCTTTCAGCCCAGTTTTTATTTATTTATTTTCTCCATTTTGCCACCTTCTATACTTTTCTCCAGAGTGTGTTTCTAATGCCTCCACGAGATGCTTGAAATAAATGGGATATAAAATGAATTATATGCCTTTAAAGTCAAGTTTGTACAATATCTTTCTTTTATTTAAAGAGATTATTATATAAAATTATGTAAATACTGGATTGCAAATTGGGAGAGGTTTTAATACACTCACTGAAGCAAATAGATACCTAGATGAAATATATGTGGATTGAGATTGAAATATGTGGATTGGATTTAAATCTTAATTGAGATTTAAATTGTCTAAATTATAGTATGGTATATAATATTCAACTAGCTAATATGAATCTCAGGTTATCTAATATCCTTTAACTTTCCCATGTCCACCAATTTGAACTAATATCAAAAGGGGTATGATCTTTGACCTCAAATGCAATTGTTATAGGAAACCTCTGCTAATGATTTTAGCCATATGATTCAAAGCATTTACTTTTTCTGCTATTTGCATACAGATACCAGCTTGTATAAGATTCTTTTGTATTTCTTCTTCCGATTTTCAGGATGGAACTAGATTTTTCGGCAAATGTGGAGGGTACTGTGGAAAGTGTCTTCCTCACATGGCTACTGGTCTCCCAATTCAAGTCATATGAACATTTAGAAGGGGGAAGTATGCCCTGAAGAGGGGATATTCTCTGGAATATTCAAATAACTGGTGCTCATTTCTTTATATCTCCCTTCCCAAGATTTCCATGTCCAATATGTCTCTGCCTTTTTTTCAGGGTGCTCATCAGGGATTCAAATCACTGCTTAATAAGGTCTATAAAAGAAATTTAAGAGCTATCTTAATTTATTTTATATCTAATCAGGATATTTTTTAAAGAACATAATAATTTATAATAGAGAATACCAGGATTGAATGAATTATACCAAGACAGTGTTGCTCTTAACATCTTGGCCTGGACCACACTTATTTTATACCTATAAACACACATGTAAATCTCTGCTCAGTTTTGTACTGTACAATGAAATGTTTATTCTACTTGCTAAAATGAAGCAAGTAAATATTAGGATAATAAACATTCAAAATTACTATAAACATTATTGAATCTTTCCGACAAATAGCAAATCAATAGTTACATAAAAAAGCACAGAGCCATTATACTTTGTACTCATACAGTTTAGATACCTTCTTTTATTTTTTCTTTAATTTTTGCTTGTGGATTATGGGGCTTCAATTAAAAAATAGTCCTCAAAATGAGGTACAAATTGTGTATTAAAAATGTATGTTTGGGTTAAATAGTAAATAAAAAATTTTGTGGGTATAATAAAGATATGATATAATTTAATTTTTAAAATCTACCTCAAATTTGATTGTACTTATAAGAACAATACATTGTTTTTATAATGTTTATATTCTGTTTTGCCTTTATAATTCTTGTATGTGTATATATATTCTTTAAAAATCTATTTTCTCAAAGTTATGTACTGTATTCTATTAATTAAATATGTGAGAATTCTTTTAATTTTGAAGATCTTATTTTGGTAAACATAAAAATATATTGACATATGTAAAAGTTTTATTAGAGATGTTTAAGTTATTTTATATCAGAGGTTTCTCAAAGCCAGAACATAAGGGAGTATAAAAATTAACTATTAATTGGCAAATTCTCAGGTATTGAGTTTTTTTCATGCAGATAATTTAACTATGTATTATATAATATACTTTTGAAAGACATGTAGACAAATATATTTTTCTATGGAAATCTACTCGGAAAACCAAAAAAAACCAAATGGAATCTACTAATAGATTTTTGCCAGTGAATACTAGTGTACTTTTTTTACCCACAAAGTGTTTTTCTCCCAAACATTTATTACAGATGTATTGTACCATATAAAGCTCTAATGCAATTTTGTTTCAATGTGGTTAAACGTTTGAAGATGTCTGTATCAGAAGAAGTATTTTGTATTATGTGCCTTAAGCCAGTTACAAACATTAAGACAAAATGTGTGACATTTTCCAGGAATCTTTTCATGTATATTTAGAATCTGACAATTGATAAACATTTAAATAAACATATTTTTATGATTCATTAGCACTTTGTTTTTATTGTCTTTACATGTTAAAAAAAGAACTTTCACTGCAGAGAGCTATAACTCTAAAACTTCAAAAATTCTAATTTTTTATTTTTATTTTTTGAGACGGAGTTTCACTCTTGTTGCCTAGGCTGGAATGCAATGGCACGATCTCAGTTCACTGCAACCTCTGCCTCCCGAGTTCAAGCGATTCTCTTGCCTCAGCCTCCTTAGTAGAGGGGATTACAGGGGCCTGCCACCACACCTAGCTAATTTTTTGTATTTTTAGTAGAGATGTGGTTTCACTGTGTTGGCCAGGCTGATCTTAAACTCCCGATCTCAGGCAGTCCACCCACCTCGGCCTCCCAAAGTGCTGGGATTACAGGTGTAAGCCACCGTGCCTGGACAATTCTAAGAAATTTTAAATCAAATTTGTGCAGTTAGGATGAAGCGCAGCTCCTATCTATGCCCTTCTCATGGCAGAGGAAACCTGGCAGGAAACCTGGCAACAGCTTGCAATGCCTCTGAAAGCTTGTATATACAAGGACTCCTGGTGTCTACTCAGATTCAAGTGACCAAACCGGATCACATGACCAAGTCCTACGCAGTGGGGCAGGGAAATGTACTCCTGCAGGGCAGGATGGCCAGATCTATGGAAATGGGTGGGGACTTAACAATCTCTCCCAAGGCAAGAAGCAGGTCCTTGTGATATATCATCTTCAACTCCCTAGAATTTGCCCAAGTACCTCCAAAGTGGTTAAATAAATTAAATTACCACTGGAAGAGAATAAAAATTTTAGTTGATCCACATTCTCAATGACACCTGAATTTCTGTTTTGTTTTGTTTTCTAATCTGGTGGGACATAGCATGGTATTTCATTGTCTGAATTTATATTTATCTGAATACCAGATTAGATGGGGATCTCTCATACTTTTTTACATTTGGTTTCTTTTTCTGAGAATAACTTTTTTATTATCTTTGTCAGTTTTGGTTTGGGATTTTTTTTAAGTTAAAGGGCTTTTTAATAGTTACCATCAGAGTGGGAACAAAAAAATATAAGTTTACAGTTTGGGGCTGTTATTTTAAATTCACTTTCTTTGTCACTTTTCTGTGTCTATGTCAAAGTGTTGCTGTTTTGCTCAAATATTTTGTCTCCTTTCTAACCCCAAATTCTCAGTACATAGCATTACTTTCTATTTCACAAGAAAGAAAACCATTGAAAATAAATTCTTTCAACTTCCTGCCACTTATACGTCTCCTCTCCATGTCCCTTGCCCCAAAAAAGAGAAAGAAAAAAAAAATCATATTTCTGAATAAAAGCCAAGCAGCTTTATGTGGATGCAATTTAAAACATTTGAGAATCTCTTGCCAAAAAGCATGCTTTTGTATTGTACCTTAAATTAGTTGCAAATATTAATACACAACTTACAACGATTTACTTGTTTAACATTTAAGATGACATGCTCCCTGCATCTATTTTATCTTTTTTTGTTCATGCCCTGATGGAGAAACAATTACCCTGCTCATGTCTAAGGACAATCACTCAACCTCTGCCTTTGATTTCTCCCACTCTGAATTCTCTAGGACTTCTTTCCATTGATTATTCTGTCTCCCTTTCCTTTCTCTCACCACTGGTTCCTTTTCTTCATTCAAAAACCATGTTTGCCTGTCTTCTATATTAAAACAAAAATATCTCATTGTCCCGTCCAATCAATAATTATGTCAAGTTAGTTTATCATATTGTTTAAATCTTTTCTATGTATTTATTGATTTTTCTAATTGTAGTATTGATTACTGAGAGATTGTAATCAATATAGTCAGTACTGCAATTTAAAAAAATTGTAAAACAGGTAATTCTCTCTATTTTTAGTGTTTCCTCCAGGAATTCCAATATAGATCCCTAACCTATCATAATCTACCTTCAATGTTATAAACTTCAAATACAATTTTATATAAATTCTTGCTTTAAACGTGTGTTTTAAAATAAATAAGATACTATAAATTATCCTTTATATATTAGCTGGGTATGGTGGTGTGCATCTGTAATCCCACCTACTCTGAAAACTGAGGTGGGAGGATTGCTTGAGCCCAGGAGGTCAAGGTTGCAGTGAGTTATGATAGTGCCACTGCACTGCAGCCTGGGCAACAGAACCAGACCGTCTCTTAAACAAACAAACAAACAGACAAACAAAACCCTAACATCATGTACAAACATTGATGGAAATAGAAGATAGTAATATAATAAATTTTGCAATAACAACTTGTTCACAACTGAGTACAGATTTGAAAAATATAAAACTGTTTTATGATGCTATAATAACAAAAAGGAACAGAATTAATTTATTTTATTCTCCCTCAATGTCACTCATCAGGATAAAATATATCTTGGCTACTAAATGTAGCTATCAGCCAACATTGACCATCGTATGGACTTCTAATTTTTAAAAATGAGTAGGATTTTCAAACATAGAGAACTCATTCTTTCCCCTGTTAATTTTTTTCTTATAATTTTAGAGTGTCTTTATTTGCTAAGTGTTTACTTAAATATTTTGCTAAAAGGTAAATAATAGGATTCAATTATACAGTACTTGCACTACTCAATCTGTAAAAGATAACAGGATTACTTTTGCTACTTTTCACTTACCCCTTTCTCTAGTAATTTTCCATATTTGAAACTTGAAAGAATATTTACAACTGACAACAGTGGCATCTGCTGGCCATAATGATTCCTCAGAAGAATCAAGAAAAATTGCCAACCTAATTTCTTCAGTAGTTTCTTGGAAATCTTGAGGCACAACTATTGCAATGCATTAGGTGAACTATCTTTGAGTCATCTTTAACCCAATTTAACATTAATATCGACATCTATATTAATATCCTACATTCATACATACATGCATTCTTTTTGCAACTTCAATCTGAGAACATTCTTAATACAAAATCTTCCTTGACCTCCAGGAGAAAATAAAGAAGTTTTTCATGTAATAATTTTGTTCAGGAATTTTTATTCTGTAAAGGGGGGAAATGTGGAATGTGAACAGAGGCTTTCTGGACCAGGGTGTAGCAGTAATGAATAAGGTAACATTGAATAAGTTCACCACTTGGGTTTTTTTTTTTTTTCTCAGCTATAAAATCAGAAATTCAAAACAAACAGCTTCTAAGGTACTTTTCAGCTGTGAAAGTTTATATGTATAAATTGTGTCTGGTGCACTAGTAAGCAGTTACTATTTGTTAAATGTGTAAAGCTACTTGGTATTTAATATGAATAAAAAACTGTTCAGGGGTAGCTTATCAATCTACTCTTCACTTTTGTGATACAGAAAACTGTTCAATTTACATATGTCAAAGCAAAGATTTACTCCCTTCACAGTTTTATACCCAGTGTTTTATAATTAAGAAAACCCGAGTTTTTGATGTGCTCTGCCACTTTTTGGATGTGTGGTCTCATAGCAAAACACTGATACAATCTGAACTTCAGTATTCTCAATTGCAAAACGAATAGAAGAAAAAATGTCTTGCTTACCTTCCTAGCATAAAAATTGTGAAGTTAAATGAGCTATTCTTCTAAAAATATTTTCAGTAGTACAAATGACCCAATTAGCAAAATCCCTTTATTTTAAATATAGAAAGCAGCTTTGAAAGCATTATAGTTAGTAGAAGACTGGTTCTGAGGTTAAAACTCCAGCTCTACTGCTTATGTATGCCCTGTGATCTTGGGAAAATCACTTAATTTCTTTGAGTTTCATGGGAATGTTAATAGTACCTGTCTCATTTTGTTGCAGATATTAATATGTAAAATATTGTACTAGGTCAGGCACATAATAAGTTTTCATAAACGTTAGCTATCATTACTATTGTCATGATGACCTGTAGGGTCAATACTTTTATAAACTAATCCTAAAGCATACAAATATTTTGTGTATGTAGTGGGGAGTAGAGGAGTGTTGCCTCTTGGAAACACAAGTCCCAAGGAAAGTGAGGAGGTTTTCTGCTTTTCCATACATTATTCACAGTATAGATCATCTTGGACCATCTGACTTAAATCTGATGCTCTCACCATCCATCTCTACTGAACACCACTGCTGTGCTCCTGACCTGCTCTGAATTAGCAATCACCCCTCACCTTGGAAAGAATTAGCCACAGTCCAAGGTGTGGATTAGATCTCTCAATATTGGTTTCATTTAGACCTTGTCATTTCTGCCCCTTCTGACTCCTTTTTCCTCTGATCTTCCTCCTAATTCTCTGCTCTTTTCCCTTGCCCAATTTCTCTTCTGTTTCAACATATCACATAATGAATGCCTTGGCATGACCTATCATAAAACCATCTTGGAAGGTAACGTCGAGTGCTTTCTAAGCAGCTTCATCAAATGCGTAACCCAGATGGTTGAAAAAGATGATCTCAGTATGAGGTATCTGTGAAGGTGCCAACCAAGCCAGAGTGTAGCCAACTTCAGTTACATTAGCACAAGGACTCTCTTTACAGGGCAACACTTATCTATTCCATCAGTTAGTATTCTGACTTTTGGTTCTGTCTTTCCATCATTTCATAAAAGTAGTGGTTTTTTTTTTTTTTGAAAAAAAACCTCTTTTGCTTTTTTTTAAAACCAAAATTTTAAAATGTAATAATGATGTATCTGTATTTACACCAGCGATGGTAGATACCAGGAAACATGCCAGTACTCTCCTATTTGGCACCTAGAGTAGGCATTAATCATTCCAGACATTTCCTACTACTAATCAATCTGGATATATCCTCAAAACTCTTAGTATAGTTTCCTGGGTAACCACCACCAATATATCAAATTTGACACATGAAGGGATAGCTCTCTGCTTTCTCTGAACAAGGTCTGGATAGCCAAGAGGAATCAACTTTCCCAGAGCCTTGCCTAATGGCATAATTCGATAGAGTTGAATTTCCCAAAGCCATTCAGCATGTGTTTATTGAAAACAACTCTAGCCAAGACACTAGACTAAGAATAATTGAGCAAGTCAACACAGTCCCTGTCATCACAGAGTATATAATTAGTTTGGTATGTAATTTTTAGTATCTTCTCAAGCAGCAAGTGTTGGAGTTTTGCTTTTGTTTTGTTTTTAATTAGGACTAGCCAGAAAAAAAAAAAGAGGTATTGTGTCATTGAGGTATAGGTGGGGCAAATCCCAGACTTGGGATTTAGGGAGGGGTGCGAGAAAAAGTAACTGAAAAGGAAAGTTGCATGGAATCTCGGGCAAAGATAGTTTAAAATCTTGCTGGAGACATTCCCTGGAGAAAAGTCATCATTTATTTTGTGTTCACTATCTACATCATTTTTCTTATGTTTTATGCATGCCCCACTTTATCAGGTGGATCATGTTTCCCGGTGTAGAGGCTGAAAATATCAGACAACTTGCTTTCCTGACCTCCCTTGCAACTAAGACCCAGCCATATGACCTCAGCTCCAACAGTCGGATGCACCATCACTGATTTTCATCAGAAGTTAGTGACTCTGAGAAGTAGAAGCAGTGCAGTACACACCAGTGACAGATGGCACATTGGTGATGCCTAGATTCAGGGCCCAGGGGCAGCAGCGGGAGCTCTTGTGGCAGCATCATGCATCAGTAGAGCAAGCTGACGAGTCCAATGCACAGCTGCTATGTCAGCAAATCTTCAATGCACCAACCAGGGGAGTGATTTTGGCCTTTCTTCCTGCTATTTGCTTTATATTTATGCTATATATTATTTATAATGTAGATATATATATTATTTATAATTCAGATATATAGAATATATAGCTTATATTTATGCTATATAAAGCAACTGGATATGCTTTAATAATTTATTTTGTGTTGAATTAACCAGAATCAGTTTCTGAAGCAAAGAACAGGGAAGAAAAGAAAAAAGATCACTATGCAAACTCTACTTAATATCAGTCTGTGTTTATTGTTGCCAGAGGCATTTCTCTCAAAAATGTAGAGATAGAGGTCACTTTCTAATTCTAACCATATGCCAAATCATAACCCACATAAAATTATTAACTTTCTTTTCTAGGCTAACATGGCTTCTTTGAATCTTTTAGTCTATGTTTGTAAATAAAATTTGGGGATTAAGACATGAATTTTACAACCATGCAAAATAAAAGCCCTGCTTCTCTAAGGTCTAATAGGTTTTAGCAAATGTGAAAACATATGAAGTCTTGTTTGAAAGTAAAAACATGTCTGATTGTACATTTCTGGTGAGACATACCTACCTCTAGTCTTGTCTGTTCCAAGGATAGCTGTTCTGCAAATGCCTTTCAGAATGCACATCAAATTCAAATATAAGTGCTCCTCATAAAGTGGTACAATGTTTTTATTATTATTATGAAGAAGCTTATGAGTGACTTTACTGAAATAAAGATGTACTCGTTAATGGCAAAGCCCCAGCTTATTGAGATTCTACATGACTCACCTAGTTGAGATTATAGACAACTTGCCTTAGTAAGGAAGTCTGGGAAATATCTGAACCACCACTAATATGGTTTGGCTGTGTCCCCACCCAAATCTCATCTTGAATTGTAGTTCCCATAATCCCCATGTGTCATGAAAGGAACCTGTTGGGAGGTAATTGAATCATGAGGGAGGTTACACCCATGCTGCTGTTCACATGATAGTGAGTGAGTCCTCATAAATCCAATGATTTTATAAGGGGCTTTTTCCCCTTTGCTTGGCACTTCTCCTTCCTGCCATCATGTGAAGAAGAATGTGTTTTCTTCCCCTTGATTGTAAGTTTCTTGAGGCCTCCCCAGTCATGTGGTCAATTGAACCTCTTTCCTTTATAAATTAGCCAATCTCAGGCAGTTCTTTATAGCAGCATGAGAATGGACTAAGACAGTAAATTGGTACTGAGTGGGGCACTGCTGTAAAGATACCCAAAAATGTGGGAGTGACTTTAGCACTGGGTAACAGGCAGAAGTTGGAACAGTTTGGAGGGCTCAGAAGAATATAGAAAGAAGTGGAAAAGTTAGGAACTTCCTAGAATCTTGTTGAATGCTTTGACCTAAATGCTGAAACTGATATGGACAGTGAAGTCCAGGCTGAGGTGGTCTCAGATGGAGATGATGAACTTGTTGGGAACTGGAATGAAGGTCACTCTTGCTATGTTTTAGCAAAGAGCCTGGTGGCATTTTGCCCCTGCCCTAGATATCTGTGGAGCTTTGAACTTGGAAGAGATGATTTAGGGTATCTGTCAGAAGGAATTTCTAAGCAGTAAAGTTTTTAAGATGTGACGTGGGTGCTGTTAAAAGAATTCAGTTACATGTATTTGCAAAGATATGCTTTGGAATTGAAACTTAAGTTTAAAAAGGAAGCAGAGCATAAAAGTTTGGAAAATTTGCAGGCTGAAAATGTGATAGAAAAGAAAAACCCATTTTCTGAGGAGAAATTAAAACCTGCTGTAGAAATTTGCCTAAGTAACAAGGAATCAAATATTAATTGCCAAGACAATGGGGAAATTGTCTCCAGGGCATGTCAGAGGTCTCCATGGCAGCCCCTCCCATCACAAGCCCAGAGGCCTAGGAGGAAAAAATGGTTTCATTAGCTGGGAGCAGGGCCTTGCTGCTTTGTGTAGTCTTGGGACTTGGTGCCCTGCTTCCCAGCCATAGCTAAAAGGGGTCAACATACAGCTCAGGCCATGTCTTCAGAGGGTGCAAGCCCAAAGCCTTGGCAGCTTTCATGTGGTGTTGAGCCTGGGGGTACACAGAAGTCAAGAATTAAGGTTTGGGAACCTCAGCCTAGATTTCAAAGGATGTATAGAAACTCCTGGATGTCCAGGTAGAAGTTTATTGCAGGGGTGAAGCCCTCATGGAGAACATTTGCTAGGGAAGTGTGGAAAGAAAATGGGGGGTTGAAGCCCCCACATAGAGTCCCCAGTGGGGCACTGCCCAGTGGAGCTGTGAGAAGAGAGCCACCATCCTCTGGACCACAGAATGGTAAATCCACTGACAGCTTGCACTATGTACCTGGAAAAGCCACAGACACTCAATGCCAGCCCATGAAGGCAGCTTTGAGGGGGGTTGTACCCTGCAAAGCCATGGGGGTGGAGCTGCTCAAGGCCTTGGCAACCTACCTCTTGCATCAGTATGATCTAGATGTGAGACACGGAATCAAAAGAGGTCATTTTGGAGCTTTAAGATTTACTGATTGTTCCGTTGGATTTCAGACTTGCATGAGTTCCTGTAGTCCCTTTGTTCTGGTCAATTTCTCCCATTTGGAACAGGTGTATTTATCCAGTGCCTGTACCCTTATTGTATCTAGGAAGTAACTAACTTGCTTTTGATTTTACAGGTTCATAGGCAGAAGGGACTTGCCTTGTCTCAGATTAGACTTTGGATTTGGACTTTTGGGTTAATGCTAGAATGAATTAAGATGTTGGAGGACTGTTGGGAAGGCATGATTGTTTTTTAAAATGTGAGGACATGAGGTTTGGGAGGGGCCGGGATGAAATGATATGGTTTGGCTGTGTCCCTACCCAAATCTCATCTTGAATTGTAGTTCCCATAATCTCCACATGTTGTAGGAGGGATCCAGTTGGAGGTAATTGAATCATTGGGGCAGTTACCCCCATCCTGCTATTCCTGTGATAGTGAGTGAGTTCTCACAAGACCTGAAGGTTTTATAAGGAATTTTTCCCTCTTTGCTTGGTACTTCTCCTTCCTGCCATCATGTGAAGAAGGGTGTGTTTGCTTTTCTTTCCACCATGATTGTAAGTTTACTGAGGCCTCCCCAGCTATGCAGAACTGTGAGTCAATTAAATGTCTTTCCTTTGTAAATTACCCAGTCTCAGGCAACTCTTTATAGCAGCATGAGAGTGGACTAGTACAGCCACTGAAATTCAGAAGTAGGTCTAAGATTTCCCACTGTTGAAAACATCACTGGCTAGGCACGGTGGCTCACACCTATAATCCCAACACTTTGGGAGGCCAAAGCAGGAGGCTCACATGAGTTCAGGGGTTCAGGACCAGCCTAGGCAACGTAGTGAGACCCCATCTCTACTAAAATTTTTTAAAAATTATCAGAGCATGATGGAGTATGCCAGTAGTCTCAGCTACTTGGGAGGCTGAGGCAGGAGGATTGCTTGAGCCTGGGAGTTTGAGGCTGTAGTGAGCCATGATTGTGCCACTGCACTCCAGCATAGAAGACAGATTGAGACCCTAACTATGAAAAAAAAAGAAAAGAAAGAAAACATAACTTGTTTATCCATTGCCTCATTTAAGAAACACTGTTTATATACGTACCCTATGAAGAGCTAGGGATACAATTCTAAGTACGTAACTTTTCAACCCTCATCATGCTTACATTCTAGTGTGGGAGCTAGGCATATGCAAAGTAAGTGAATTTGGTTGCGACACTGCTATAATTCAAGTTGGTGCAGGGTACAATGGGACAAAGAGGAAGAATTAATCTGGTTCATTTAGACTTGGGCTGTGTAGTGGGAAAATATTTTATAAACCCTGCTCATATCTTCAACACATGAGTAGAAAAAGCCAGCTTTAAAAATTAGAATGTTTTTTTGTTTGAAAAGAAAGGAAATCCCAACTTGAAGAGGCTCTAATCAAAGTCTTTTCTTAGAGAAACCTTCTGGTTACGGCCACTCTGTGAGCTGGGGTAACATAGGCCTCCCCCTCACTGCAGAGATGCTGGATAAGATAGAGCAGCAGCAACCACAATATGCATAGCCAAGCTCAAAGTGCAGAGGGAAATGAACAGTCATTCTAATGTTGTATACTCAGAAAAATAGCAATAAATGTGGAATAAAGTTATTTTCATACAAAGACTGTGTTTCCTACTGATGGACCCTTGCTCAATGACCTACTCATGGACCCTTTACTGACCATTAAAATTTTTACATCAGTAGTAAAGGCATGGATCTCAGAATGTAAATGCAAAGATTTAGTTAACATTTGTGTAAATCTGAATAAGCCCTGACTGCAAAAACTAACAATAAAAATGTCCTTTTTAAAAAAATTAAAATGCTGACCTACAACGAGTTTGAAAGAGGTAGGAGGGTGATTTGTAATTAAAGCTTTCTGAAGATCTCATTTTGTTTGGGAATAAAGTAGAGAGATAAAATTCAGACTTTAGTTAAATAAGCATGTTTAAAATTATAAGGGTGACTATTGAAAGTTCTAACTTCTAAACAAGGATAGGAGAAAGAGAATATAAACAAAACTTCATCAAGGGAGGAGATATGGAGGAAAATAAAATAAGCAAAGAGAAAGCATGGTAAAAAATAGCACAAAATAGGCAGTAAAACTGAATCAAGATATATCTGTAATTTTGGTTTTGTTTTCGTTTTTCAAGTCCAGCTTATGTGCTTTAAAGAAATGCATATAAAATGTAGTGATTGCAAAAGTTAAAAATAAGGGGTTGAGAAAGAGATATTTTAGGTAAGTATGAACCTTGTAGAATTACTAAAATTTGCAAAATGTTCTTTAAGCCTAAAGCATTGGAAAAGGTAAAGACAGTTATTACAAACAACTATTACTGAAAAAGTGTCCTGATCCAGACCCCAAGAGAGGGTTCTTGGACCTTGCCCAAGAAACAATTTGGGGTGAGTCCATAGAGTAAAGTGAAAGCAAGTTTATTAGGAAAGTAAAGGAATAAAAAATGGCTACTCCATAGGCAGAGCAGCAGCATGGGCTGCTTGTGTAAGAATACTTTATTTTTTCATTATATGCTTAACAAAGGGTAGATTATTCATGAGTTTTCTAGGAAAGGGGTGGGCAATTCCTGGAACTGAGGGTCCTCCCCTTTTTAGACCATGTAGGGTAACTTCCTGATGTTGCCATGGCATTTGTAAACTGTCATGGTGTTGATGGGAGTGTCTTTCAGTATGCTAATGCATTATAATTAGCATATAATGAAGAGTGAGGATGACCAGAGGTTACTTTCATTGCCCTCTTGGTTTTGGGGGGTTTTGGCCGGCTTCTTTACCACGACCTGTTTTATAAGCAAGATCTTTGTGACCTGTATCTTGTGCCAACTTCCCATCTCATCCTGTAATTAAGAATGCCTAGCCTCCTGGGAATGCAGCCCAATAGGTCTCAGTCTTATTTTACACAGCCCCTATTCAAGATGGAGTCACTCTGGTTCAAATGCCTCTGACACAACCAGAGAAAATATTTATCAGAAAGTTAGGGCAATCCTGAACCCACGCACCCAAACTCATAGCTTCAAAATATAAAAAGTAAAAATGGACAGAACTACAAGAAAAAATGTGAAAATGTAATGGTGTCAGAAAATTTAATTTGGATATTAAAAACAAAACTTCCAAACAACTTGTAGGTTGGAGAAAGACTCAGAATATTTTGTAATTTTAAATAAAAGCAAAACACGATCACAGCTTGTAAGATCAAGGTTAGCAACAAAAGGAAGCAAAAAGAAGACAAACTAAGGATAGGACCTGTTTGGGAAACCCTGAGACACATGAAGAGAATCATCTGGCCTGATATTCCTCCAGATGTTTTGAACTGAAAGACTTCTGAACTTTCTGAGCCTACAGGAATGGCCAGCCTCTGTCTAGTATGAACCAGTACACCCTGCATTCTGGAAGATGATGCAGAGGTCCCTCTTCCACAAAGTTTTAGGTACCTCTTTCTGGATCTGCCCTTCCCTCTCCTCCTGGGCACTAGGACACTGGACCTATAAGTAGGATTAAGTCACAGCATGACACAGCTAGGGACTTACTGGGCTTTATAACAAAGGAAAAGAGATATTTCCCAAAGGAGCTGCAAGACCTAGCCAACATGTACTGGCAGAAGCTGGAGAAGTGGCATTTGAGGGGGCCTGCCCTGCTGAGAGTTATGGAGATAGTCAACAGAACACGTCATCTAAATGGTCAAAATATGAGGGGAGTCAACAAGGGCATTGCTCAGCGTCTACCAGTAGAAGACATCAAAAGAGGCCAAGCACAGTCATTCTTTGCCAAATTTTTGGACTTGAGGCAATTTTCAGACCCAACACCCATTGACTGAGGAGTGGCTTGGTCCCCAGGAGGAAAGACTGCCAAACCCCAGTGAATTTATATGCTAATAGTTTTCCCAATCCTTCCTCTGAAACATCTATGGACATTTACTCAGATATTGTGCACTAAGGAAATGGGAATGTCTATGCATTTCAGAGACCATTAGATACTGTGTCTGAGATAATACTTACATCTGGAGACATGAAATGTCATCATAACCATTAGGATGGGGTCCAGATAATAAATGGAATCCTGGCTATGTTCTGATTTACATGGGGTTCGCTAGGTCCATAGATCCATAGGTCCACCTGGTGATCATTACTCTAATCTGAAGGTATAACTGGGATTGAAACACATGGCAGTTGGTACAATTTCACATTGGGTCCTTGGCCTGTGGGGTGAGATTTGTCATAGTAGGGAAGATGGAGGTCTCCAAATCTCACACCCAGTCTGGAAGTCTTATCACATTGTGGAGGTAGTGATATTGAGGGAGGATGGCAGAGATTAGTGCCCTTAAGGATCTAACGAATCCAGGTTCCGGGGATAGTGTTTCCCATCTTATTTCCATTTAATTCACCAGTTTGTATGCTGAAGAAACTGGATGAATCCTAGAAGATGACTATAGCCTACCACAAACTCAACCAAATAGTAATTCTCAACACAGTCTTGGTGGCAGAAGTGGTATCTTTGCTATAACAGATTAATATGACCTCAGACACATGGTCTGCAGCCACTGATTTACCAAATTTGTTCTTTTCTATCCCCAAAAGGAAAGAAGATTAGAAACAGTTAATAATCACATGGATTGGACCCAAAAAGTTACATTTACAATTTTGCTTCACCTCAAGACTGTATTAATTTTCTCATCTTCTGTGACAGTCATACTCCAAAGAAATACGGATCATGTGGTCATCTTTGATCATCACATTGATCCATTACATTGATGGTCATATGTAGACTGGATTAGATAAGCAAGAAGTGGATGATGGAGGTCTTGTTAAGTAAAACATACCAACTCCAGAGGAGGGGAGATAAACCCCATAAAAATGTCAGAAACCTGACAGAAACCTATGAGTTTAGGGATTTTAGTGATCAGAGCTCTGCTGGGACATCCTATCCTGAGAAAAATCAAACTTTCATATCTTACAGCTCTTACCATGAAAAAGAGAGCAAAATAGCTGGAAGACTTCTTCGGGTTCTGAGGCAACATATTCTACAACTAAAAACACTGCTTTGGCTTTTCTACTGAATTATGGGACAGTGTGTGAGTTCTATGAATTGGGTCTAGAATGGGAAAGGGCTTATAGCTCATTCAGGTTGGGGTCCAGGCAGCCCTGCCACTTGGACCATGTGATCTGACAGGCCCTATGGTGCTGGAAGTATCAATGGTGGGAAAAATGTCATGTGGAATTTGTGACAAGACTTAGGCAAAGAATCACAATGCAAGCCCTGGAGGTTCTGAAACAAGGCCATGCCATGTGCAAAGAATTATGTTTTTTGAAACAACACCTGGTGTACTATTCTGCTGAAAGCCATTTTATTTTACTATTCAAAATTAGTTCACACACCAACGTTTCATTTTAATATGAAAATCAGCATAAAATAAGGACATAAAAAAATCCCTGATAAGGGTACTAAAGCAGAAGTAACACAAATCATGCTCAAATGCTAGAGTTGGTGCCCCCTTGACATTATGAGTCACGGTCAGTAGAGGATGCTGTTGCCTTTTATAAAGCTTTTCCAAAGAGCTTTCAAAGACTGTGACCTCTAATAAGGGCAGGAAGGAAAAATGAAAGTGAGTAGCAGGGATGGTGACTTCCTGCTGAGCAAAATAGCAAGGACTGAAATAGCTCTCAGAAGGCAATGAGATTATAAGCAGATGGAGGCTTTGGTGTCAAAACTGCCCTGAGAGCAATCTCTAAGGTGATTTTAAAGACAAGGAAACTAGATAATTGAGGTGCTTTTACACTGCTATCTCCTCCAGCATGTAATATAGTCATCATAAAAGTAGACTATTGCTGGATTTTTTTTGTAGCCTAATCTTCATTAAACAAAATTGTCCTAACATAGGATTTTGATCAGGATAACTTTAGATTTACTTCATTGCTTTTTGATGTTTTGGCAAGGTCAGGTGTGCGTACTGAGGTTTGCAACATTTTTCCTATTGGCCCAGACTGTAGGTTTCTTTCATTTGTGCATAGAGATGTGTCTCAGAATATGTTCACAAATCATGATAGAAGTCATCAACACAGACATTTGAACAGGGCTGGGGGCCTTTAAGAGGGCAGGAGTAGATAATATGAGCCAAGAATGAATACCAGTTCTACCCCTCTCTGCCTGAATTCAAACAAGTTGTTCCACTACTCTGAATTTCTTTGTCAGTTTCTTGATTTCTTTGTTTGTAAATTATTCACAGCAGTGGTTTAGCCATCAGTATGTGTTAGCTATTATTCAGCAATTGTTTCCATTGTCTCGTTCCACTTTCACAACAAGGTTATGAAGTGGGTGGATAAAGTATTTTTGTCATCACTTTAAAGAGGAAAAAGAGCATGTTAGGAGAGTTTGAATTGTATGCTGCATTCTTACACCTAACAAATAAGAGTGGGATTCCAATGCAGCTTTGTCAGAAGTCAAAAACCATGCTCTTTTTTTGGTAGATTACACCAATGTTTCCGGTGTAATCATTCACTGGCATGAGGATTACCTGTGCTTCCTGGTGAAAGGCACCTGCCAAGTCAGTGGGCATGCCCTCAGGCCTGGGGTTCTGCATTTCAAACCTGCTCTCAGGTGGCCAGCAGCTCAGCAGCATTTCCTGGGAGCTCATTAGAAATAAGAATCTTGGCCCCAGATCCACTGAATCAGAAGCTACATTTTAACAAGATCCCTAGAAGATTTATTTGTTTGTTAACTTAGAAAGCATTGATCTAGACCAAGAGGTAGGCAAATTTTGTGTAAATCACCAGATAGTAAATATTTTAAGCTTTGCAGTCTCTAGTGATTCTTTTGCATGTTAGTCTTAGAAGTGCAGGTTTGACTCATACTTTCCTCCTTCATGAGGGTAGAGTGGTTCTCTGATGAATTAAGGTCTCACTAGGGACATGCAGGTACTTCTTATCTTTGTACAGACCCATCAACTTTAGGTTCTAAATGCCTGCCTGATAACAATATATCTTCTAGTGGAAAAGCACCTAAGTCTGTGAGCACTGAAATTACAAGTGGGCAAAAGTCTTTGACTCCATGTAAGTCTTAACCACCATTTTTTGGTGATTCTTTGTAAACTCTTTTTTTTTTTTTTTTTTTTTTTTTGAGACGGAGTCTCGCTCTGTCGCCCGGGCTGGAGTGCAGTGGCGCGATCTCGGCTCACTGCAAGCTCCGCCTCCCGGGTTCACGCCATTCTCCTGCCTCAGCCTCCCGAGTAGCTGGGACTACAGGCGCCCGCTACCACGCCCGGCTAATTTTTTGTATTTTTAGTAGAGACGGGGTTTCACCGTGTTAGCCAGGATGGTCTCGATCTCCTGACCTCGTGATCCGCCCGCCTCGGCCTCCCAAAGTGCTGGGATTACAGGCGTGAGCCACCGCGCCCGGCCTGTAAACTCTTAAGTACAGCACAAATATACAGCACAAATATACTGAAACAAGACTCTTAATGTCAGTGTTGATAGGAACACTGTGGGGTTCTTGATGGAATGCAGATGGGCTGCATCACAAGGAACTCTGATTGAAAGTTCTAGATAAGGCCCAGGAATCTTCCTTGTAAGCCTGTCTCACAGGTGATTCTGAAGCAGGTGGTCCAGGGATACCTTGGAAAACCCTAGCCCTAGCCACTGTACCTGAAACTAGATTTGGTACCTATGATAGAAGATTATGAATGAATTCTCAAGAAGAAATGACAGTGAGATTTCAAATGATTTTTTTTCTTTTAATTTTGGTGACTGAATCTGATGTCCCCAAGTTTACAAAATGGCTGGATGTATCCACTAGAGGTCATGATTGAGTCTATATCAAGACCAGATTACTGTTAGGGTTCTCACATATTTTGGTCTCAGAATCACTTTAAACTCTTAAAAATAATGAAGACCTCAAAGAGCTTTTGTTTAGGTAGGTTATATATTTTTATTTAGTTGAGAAATAAAAACTGAGAACCTCTAAAAATATGTATTATTTTCAAATACCTATAATACACCATTACATGTTTATATAAATAATATATTTTTATGAAAAATAAACATTTTCCAAAACAAAAACATGATTATTGAGAAAAATGGCATGTGTTTATGCTTTTGTAAATCTCTTTAATGTCTTGCTTAAGAGAAGACACCTGGATTGTTACATTACTTCACACATCTTGGAAAACTACACTGAAAACTCTGGGGCAGTGAGAGTGACAACTGCTATTACTGTCATAGTATTAGGAAAATAGTTTTGACCTCATAAAACCCCTCGTGAGACTCATTTGAGGACCCCAAGATTCCTAAGACCATACTTTGAAAAACACTGCTTAGAATAAAGATAAAGCCAGCATTTCACAACCTGGGGAATAAAAGTCTAAATTTTTTATTCTGGCATTTCAGACCTTTCCAATCTGCCACCAACCATCTTTTCTAATGTTTATCTCCTATTTCTCTACTAGCTAAAATTTGTAGTTATACCAGTTGGTATTAATCTTCTTATTATTTTCCTATTTTTGGGTCTCTGCTCTTGTGTTTTTGTGTCTCTGCTCATTTTAGTTTTTCTCATTGAATCACTCTCTGTTAAGTCTTCTATATTAGCACTGTATCAAATATAAGATTTTTAATTACAAACTTTCAGTTTGAACTTTCTATGTTCAGAGTAAGCTACCTTTCCAGAAATATTTTTCTTGCTTTTAGCCTACTGCCCTTGTATTAAATGACATCCTTAAATATTAATGTCTATGATGGTCATTTCAGTATGAATTCTGTTTCCCTTTGCTAAGTTGAAAGTTCTCTGAGGATGCCTTTCTATACCAATCACACTTTGCACAGGTTTTTTTTTCTTTCTGAACATGTAGCTAGTACTATTTTAATGAATAAATGACAGAAACATTGATTTTTTTACATAAAGATGCTGCTACTGATGTATTTTAAATGAGATTTTCCAAAAGAATAGTCAAACCCTTTACATAATTTCATTAAAATGTCAGAATTTCAAAAATCAAAGAGAATGACTCTTAAGATATGAATGAGTTTATGATATTAATATAGAATCAAAGCTGATAATATATTATTTAAAGTGCTACTTAATTCTCAGGATCACCTTCATTGTATGGCAAATGGAGATGAGCTGAAAAGTGGAACTAAATTCAACTGTGATTTAGAAGAAATTTGGGAACTTTTTTGTAAGTCTTTTATATACAAATGGTAATTTTAGGTGAATATTTCATAACCTACAAAGTGTCATTTGGAAATAGGTTCATACAGACAAGCTGTATATTTCATAATGATTTTCTTTTTATTCAAACCATATAACTAACATAGTTTGTACCTAATTTTATGTTTATGTATTTTTCATGTTGATGTATATTTCTCCAAAAAGTCATACACAAAGTTTATCTGTTTTCTACCACCATTTATTAGGCTCTCCATCTGAAAAGTACCAGTTCTAAACAGATTTGAAACAGCAAAATATTCCCTTAGTATTTAACAGACAACAAGAATGAATTTCTCATTTTCCATAATGTTTTCATCCCTCCCTTGCTGTATCCAGTTTAAGATTTTCAATTGTAAACTTTCAAATTTGAATTTTCTGTGTTCAGAATATTTTTACTAAAACATATGAATCACTTGAGTGCTTTTCCCATGGTTAAACTACAGGAAAAGAACAGGATTTATACCAAACCATTCATTCGATCCAGCCAAACTTCCTAAAGAGGGTCCACATTGTAATTTTCTATTACAGTGAAGAAAACTTTGACATTCAACAGATCAGAATTTAAAGCTCAGCTTCAAATCTTTGGTAAGTTAGTACAATCGGCCCTTCACATCCATGGATTCAACCAATGGCAGATCAAACATATTTTTTTTTAAAATTGCATCTGTACTAAGCACGTAGAGACTTTTCTTATCATTATTACCTAAGCAATACAGTATAACAACTATTCACATAGCATTTACATTGTATTATACACTATAAGGAATCTAGAGGTGATTTTAAGTATATGGGAGAATGCAAATACTACACCATTTTATGTCAAGGACTTGAGTATCTGTTGATTTTAGTATTCATCAGATGTCCTGGAATGAATCTCCCATGGATACTGAGGGATGACTGTTTAATTTTTTAAGACTATGCTTCCTCATTAATTAATTATTATTTATTTATTTATTTTTGAGATGGAGTCTCACTCTGTCACCCAGGATGTAGTGCAGTGGCACGATCTCAGCTCATTGCAACCTCCGCCTCCCGGGTTCAAGCAATTCTTCTGCCTCAGCCTCCAGAATAGCTGGGATTACAGGCGTGCGCCACCACGCGTGGCTAATTTTTGTATTTTTAGTAGAGACGGGGTTTCACCATGTTGGCCAGGCTGGTCTCGAACTCCTGATCTCAAGTGATCCACCTGCCTCGGTCTCCCTAAGTTCTCAGATTACAGGCATGAACCACCCCACCCGGCCCTATTATTATTATTATTTTGAGACAGGGTCTTGCTTTGTCACCCAGGTTGGAGTGCAGTGGCGCCATACAACTCACTGTAGCCTAGACCTCCTGGGCTCAAGTGATCCATCCACTTCAGTCTCCAGAAGTGCTGGGATTACAGGCATGAGCCACTGCTCCAGGCCTCCTCATTAATTTAAAACAAATAAACAAAAAGGATAGTAATATTTACCTTGCAAAATTTTGGTCCCTTACTCAAATAATTATAATTTGTAATGTACTTTATATGTGTTATCTTTTTTCTTTTTTCTTTTTTTTGTAAATCATACTAAACTGGCAGCAATGCTAATGGGCTACATGTGTTATCTTATTTAATCCCTGTAACAAACATACGTGAGAACTATTGTGATTTTTTTCTCTTCTTATAGGAATGCTATTTTTAAACATTTTTTTCTGTTTTACTGCATATGACTTATATAAAACAGAGTGCACAGATCTTAAGTGTTTAGTTAAATGGGTATTGACAAATGTATATACTCAGTAACTGATACTGCAATCAAGGTTAGTGGTATACAGGCTAATGGTATACCTTGAGCAATTATAATCAACCTGCTCAAGGCTGTATAGCTAATTGTTGAGCTGGGAATCCGACCGTAGGCGGTCTGGTTTTATGGTTACACTCTTACTCCTCTGTTACACTCCTCCCCCTCTGGGGCTTTTAAATTTGTTCCTGCAGTTCACAGACAGGGAACATTTGGTTTAAAATTATGCAAATCACTATATTTATGATATTTATTTACACTATATTTACATGACTTACACTTATTAGTTTGCACATTTTTAAACCAGGTTTACTGAATTAAGTAGTTATTTTATTAAATGTAGATACAGCCCAAATAGCTTATAACAGATTATCCAATGACAAGAAAGAATTCTCCTTTTATAATCTCTTTCAACTATGTTATTAATCATTTCAGGCTTTAGACCCTTATGCTTGTTTTCTCCAAGCTCGGAGTCCACATAGGCTGATGATAAGAAGTGATAAGTGCTTGCTGGATCTGTATGACTCACAGCATTTTACGGAACATGACAGTTGATACTTTGCAGGCAACAGAGTTTAGCTGATGCACAAATAAATGTTTCTCTGCTTCACTTATAAAGTTTCTCATTGATGCTCTTTGGTTCCAAATGGGGCTTAACAGATCATTTTATGCAGTTTTATCATTTATTTATTTTTAGCTTTAAAACTAAGAATCTTCACTTTGAACAATTTTATTTAGGGTGGGACTGTTTCTGGGAAGGATTTGTAGAAATGTAAAGTATTCAACTACATAAGTAATAAATATGGCCTCATAAACTGAGAGCTGAAGATAACAACATAATGGCACTTTGTATTTGAATTATGTTATTCTTCTGAGGTGCTAAAAGCACTTTGTGGACAAATACCGAATATTTAAACTTTAAGATCAATTATAAACTAAGACAATATGCTGCTTAGAGCAATATTTTGTACTTGCTCCAAATCATCTCTATATAAAGGCTTTGAAGGTGAAAAAGCTAAAACAGACAGCCAAGCAAGAGGTTTACTTTGCTCCAAGTATTTATTAGAGGCAATGTGAATATCTTCTACTCCTGGAATGGCAGAAATATGCTGAGAAACAAAGCAGAAAAGGGAGAGAATAGGTTCTCACATCAGAAAATATCTGTGTACAATTAGACAGATTATGTGGTTCATTGTTTTGTTGCTTTACAAATATTCTCCTTTGCTGCCCAAAATGGTTTAATAGGTGTATATTTTACCAGATCGTACAAATAGGTCCCTTACTTCAAAATTTTACACTTTAGTAGTGGAGATAGACAAATCAATATAAGACAGGACAGAATTTTTAGTAAGTGCCAAAAGACAAGTAAAAACTACATACCAGAAAGATTTAGAATCAGACAAAATCATGAGATCCCGTTGAAGCATAAATGAAGATGTAGGCAGCATTTAAACAGTGACTTCAATCATGGGTAGGATTCTGTAAGCAGATATTTAGGAGTAAATGAATAAATACTTGTCAATTTGTCAAGTAGAGAGAATAACACGAACAAAGGACAAATAGGGGCAATGTATGGGATATGTTAAGGGAGCACCAAGTAGACTTGTTTGGATGAAGCGTAAGCAATGTGAATCATAAAACAAGAGATAACATGGGACAAAAATTTGACATTAAATTGAGAACAAAATTTGACATTATACCTTGTCAGAAAGCCATGGAAATATTTTAGCTGGCGACCAACATCATTGGAGCTGCACTTACCAATGATTAGTTTACAGAACTGTCTAGAGAATTGGTTGTACAGGACCGAAACTAGAAATGGGGAATTAGATGTCACTGTAGTCATCCTAGGAAGATAATCAAATGACTAACCAAAGCGGTGGTTGTGAATAAGAAAAGATAGAACCGAATTCAAGCAACTTGGCAGAAACTGTCAATGAGACTTGGCAACTGAATGGATGAAGAGGGAGACAAATAAAATGAGAAAGATTAATAGATAACTGGGATTTCCACTTCAAGGAGGATGTAGGAGGTCATAGCAAACAAGCACTTCTACTTTGACCTAGAAAAGCTAAATTAAAAAAAAACAAGTCTATTTTTAAAGGCATCACAAAGCCTACCAGCTGAAAAAAGCCCAGGACCAAATGGATTCACAGCTGAATTCTACCAGATGTACAAAGAAGAGCTGGTACCATTCCTGGTGAAACCATTCAAAGAAATTGAAGATGAGTGACTCCTCCTCAACTCATTCATTTATATAAGCAAGGATTACCAGGATAACTAAAATCCCAAAGAGGAAGAACCTTTCTGAGGTGAGCAAATGATCTCCATCTGTTTTTTCTTATTCTTATTCTTTCCTTATTCTTTTTCCCTTATTCTCTGCCAGGAGAAGGAGAGATCAGCTGTGCTTGGACTGGTATGGGGGTCTGCTGTGACACCTTAGAAAACTGGTATGATTCAAATTCACTAGGGCTTTCCCCACAGCATATTTGCTGAACTCTGCTTTGTGCAGAACTTCCCTGATATTATTTTTGCCATTCCATTATTTTCATTTATTTATCATGAGAGTTCTAGCATGATTCACCTAAAATATATATGTGGATTTTAAAAAATGTAATCTTCCAGTCTGTGTCTTTTAAGAGGGGAATTTATATTGGCTACTTCTAGTTTTCCAAGTATATATTTATTTCTGCCCTTTTTTTATAACTACATATTTGACTTTTATATTTTAAAAAATTTTCCCCTTGCTAATTTAGAAATTAGTTCTGCTATCTCTTTCTACGAGTAGTTAAACTTCATCATGTTGGTTACAATGGTGTGATGGTGTTTTGGATGAAAATATCCCAGCAGAAGAGGGTCCAGAGTTTATTTAATGACAGAGGATGTAAAATGTGAAGGATGTCACCAACAAGGAGAAAGGATGCCACCGGAAGTGAGATGCTCCTTCAGCCATTTTCATGAAGGGCTTTATATCCACATCTCCCTCACCTTGGCTGTTTTAAAGACCAGCCCACTCACAAGCAGCAACTGATATAAATAATTCCCACACATTCCAGAGTGTTTACTGAGATATTCAACAAAACAAAGATAGATTTCCTAAAAGCCCACAGCACTCCTCAGCAGACTCAGGCTTCAAGTTGTCTGAAGTCTGCTCTTGCTACACAGTCTAGAACCCAAAATTTAATCTGTCTCACCTCAGTAAGCCTTATCTTTTTTCATTTTTTCCTTTTTAATTTTCTTCTTTGGTTGGTTGTTTTCATAATATTTGTCACTTCTCGATTTGGTGGCAAGATGTCCAATTAGATGCAGTGGAACAGCTCTCACTGAGGGACTGAGATGACTGGCGTGCTCCTGACAGATTGTTAGAGGGAAGGCACTGAGAGTGGATGAAGGGAAGACATAGAAGCTAGGCTAAAGGGGGAGAAAGCTGGGAATGCTGCATGGGCTATAGTGTGCTGGGACTTGTTCCTGGCCCCCAGTGGCTCCAGGGGAACAGGTGAGTTGAACGGGCAAGGAGTAACCCGCTCTTACCATGGGCCTCTAGAACCCATGTGGGAGGAGACCCCTTGACCACCATGGACACTCAAATTGGCATGGAGAGCTGCTTAAAGAAGTAATAGGGTCAGCACGCCAGCTGATGTGGAGCCCAGAGGGTTTGGTGTGGGAGCATCTATAGCAGAACATAGCCAGGGACAGCCATCTCCCTAGGCTTTACTTGCTCCCATAGGAGATGTTAGCTCTAACGGAACTGTCAGACCTGAACTCTGCAAGGCGATGTTGCCCATCAGATGAAGCTGGTCCGACTAGAGCACCCTGTGGTCTGATGGCTTCTCCCAGGCCTCAGAATGGCCACACCTGCTGGCAGGGCAGTCCTGGGTGTCCAGGGGGCCAGCACCATAGCGTCTGCACTGGCAGACTGTTCCTGATCAGCAGAGAGCTCCAGCATGGCAGCCCCTACAGCCAAACAACAGCCTCCGTGCCCCCTCCCCATACTGCAGCTTCCCCAGGGCCCACGACAACTCCCACACATTGCTTTGCTGGTGCTTTTCTGCGTGGGAGGGTTTTGCTTTCCTTACCCCTCCAGTGCCTGGGAGTCAGTAATAAATAGCCTACCAATCAAAAAAAGCCAAGGACCAAATGGATTCGCAGCTGAATTCTACCAGATGTACAAAGAAGATCCGGTACCATTCCTGCTGAAACTATTCAAAGAAATTGAATAGGAGGAATTCCTCCTCAACTCATTCTATGAGACCAGCATCATCCTGATACCAAAACTTGGCAGAGACTGAACAACAACAACATAAAGGAAACTTCAGGCCAATATCCTCGATGAACATCAATGTAAAAATCCTCAACAAAATACTGGCAAACCAAATCCAGAAGCACATCAAAAAGTTTATCCACTATGATCAAGTAGGCTTCATCCCTGGGGTACATGGTTGGTTCAACACATGCAAATCAATCAATGTGATTCATCACATAAACAGAACTAAAGCCAAAAACCACATTATTATCTCAAGAGATGGAGAAAATATTTTCAATAAAATTTAACACCACTTAATGTTAAAGACTCTCCATAAACTAGGTTTTGAAGAAACGTACCTCAAAATAAAAAGAGCCATCTGTGACAAACCCACAGCCAACATTCTACTGAATGAACAAAAGCTAGAAGCAGTCTTCTTGAAAAGTGACACAAGACAAAGATGCCCTTTCTCGCCCCTCCTATTCAACAAAGTATTGGAAGTCCTGGCCAGGGCAATCAGGCAAGAGACAGAAATGAAGGACATCCAAATAGGAAGAGAGGAAGCTAAACCATCTCTGTTTGCAGATGACATGATTCTATATCTAGAAAACCCTGTAGTCTCAGCCAAAAAGCTCCTTAAGCTAATAAACAACTTCAGCAAAGTCTCAGGATACAAAATCAATGTGGAAAAATCATTAATATTCCTATACACCAACAACAGTCAAGCTGAGAGTCAAATCAGGATCATAGCTAACTGGGGAGGTGAAAGCTCTTTACAGGGAGAACTACAAACCACTGCTTAAAAGAAATCAGAGCTACTCAGAAGGCTGAGGCAAGAGAATGGCCTGAACCCGGGAGGTGGAGCTTGCAGTGAGCCGAGATCGTGCCACTGCACTCTAGCCTGGGCGACAGAGCAAGATTCCATCTCAAACAAACAAACAAACAAACAAACAAAAGAAATCAGAGATGACACAAACAAATGGAAAACCATCCCATGCTCATGGATAGGAAGACTCAATATTATTAAAGTTGTCATACTGCCCAAAGAAATTTACAGACTGAATGATATTCCTATCAACCTACCATTGACATTCTTTACAGAACTAGAAAAAAACATTTTAAAATTCATATGGAACCAAAAAAAGAGCTCAAATAACCAAGACAATCTTAAGCAAAAAGAACACAGCTGGAGGCATCACACTACCTTACTTTAAACTATACTACAGGGCTACAGTAACCAACACAGCATGGTAGTGGTACAAAAACAGACACATAGACCAATGTTACATAATAGAAAACCAAGAAACAAGCCCATACAACTACAGCTATCTCACCTTTAACAAACCTGACAAAAACAAGCAATGGGGAAATGATTCCCCTATTTAATAAATGTGCTGGGATAACTGGCTAGCCATATGCAGAAGCTTGAAACTGGACCTCTTCCTTATACCATATACAATACTTAATTCAAGATGAATTAAAAACTTATGAAAGACCCAAAACTGTGAAAACCCTGTAAGACAAACTAGGCAATACCATTCTGAACATAGGAACAGGCAATGATTTCATGACAAAGATGCTAAAACCAATTGCAATGAAAGCAAAAAATTGACAAACAGGATATAATTAAAGAGCCCCGGCACACCAAAGGAAACTATCAACAGAGTAAACAGACAATCTAAAGAAGGTGAGCAAATTTTTGCAAACCATGCATCTGACAAAGGTCTAATATCCAGCATCTATAAGCAACTTAAACAAATTTACGAGAAGAAAATAAGTAACTCCATTAAAAAGTGGGCAAAAGACATGGACAGACACTTTTCAAAAGAAGACATATGTGGCCAAAACTCATATGAAAAAAAGCTCAACATCACTGATCATTAGATAAATGCAAATCAAAACCACAATGAGATACCATTTCACACCAGTCAGAATGGTTATTACTAAAAAGTAAAAAAAAGTAACATATGCTGGCAAGGTTGCAAAGAAAAAGGAATGCTTATACATTGTTGGTGGGAGTGGAAATTAGTTCAACCATTGTGGAAGACAGTGTGGAAATTCCTCAGACCTAAAAACAGAAATACCATTTGACCCAGAAATCCCATTACTGGGTATATACCCCAAGAAATATAAAGTATTCTATTATAAAGACACATGCAGATGTATGTTCATTGCAGCACTATTCACAGTAACAAAGACATGGAATGAAATTAAATGCTCATCAGTGGTAGACTGGATAAAGAAAATGTGGTGCATATATACCATGGAATACTACGCAGCCATAAAAAGAATGAGATGTCCCTTGCAGAAATATGAATGGAGCCGGAGGACTTCATCCTTAGCAAACTAACACAAGAACAGAAAACCAAATACTGCATGTTCCCACTTAAAAGTGGGAGCTAAATGAGGAGAACACATGAAGACTTAGAGGGAAACAATAGACACTGAGGCCTATTGGAGGGCAGAGGGTGAAACGAAGGAGAGGATCAAGAAATATAACTAATGGGTACTAGGCTTAATACCTGGGTAATTAAGTAATGTGTACAACAAACCCCCATGACACAAGTTTACCTGTATAACAAACCTGCACATGTACCCCTGAACTTAAAAGTTTAAAAAACCTGTCAATTCTCAGCCAGGCTATAGGGAGGAGAATGTAATCTCTCAATTAAACATATCAAAGTATTTGATGCTTGTTATTACTGGAATGATTTGTCTTCTCCTAACCTCTTCCATTTTCAGTAGATATTGGGCACTGGTCACTGGACTGTCATCAATTGGTATGACTTTTCTCTAGCATACTTTGCATTTTTTTGTCTTTTTAAAGTATCCTCAACTTTGAGTCTGTCGCAGATTCAACTGAAGCCTTCTCCAAGAGGGTCATAAGTTATACTATTATTTCCAGTTCAAGTAACTTTCTTATTAATGTATTTCCTCCTTTCTGCTAAATTTAGTATACCATGCTAAAATGGACATATTAAACAATGTGTTCAAATTACAGTGTTTTCTACAATTTTCAAGTTTATATTTCCCTTTTCAATAACACTGGAGTTGTATCTAAGTTTACTGTGTCCCATTAAGTATGCTAACTATGTAGTAAAAAGGAAATTCCAACCTTTTCCAAAGATAATCTAAATACTACACAAGCATTGAACATATGCTAGCTCAGAGAGCATCCTGTTCAATAGAGAAGGGAAATGAAATGGAAGACAGAAACAAACATGGCTCTTAAGATTTTACCCAAAACTTGCTTCTAACTATTCATTTTCATGAACATTATAATCATTTTAAAGCTTTTTTCTCAAGTAGTCTTAGTTGTGTGTTCTGGTTTCTTAAAGACATTTGGACATAGATGTAATTATTAAGAATACTATAATTATGAGTATATGTCAGTCTAGTCAAAAGCAATGAAGCAAGAATGCTAGAAAGTACAATTAAGTTGACTTCAAGAAATGTCAGTAATGTTTACAACTTTGCCCAACAGTGCAAATTCAGACAGTTTTTTTAGGTCACAATATTTTTGCATTGTTGTATTCTACCAGAGGCAGCTCATAAAGACACTTGCATATTTAGATTCTCTACCACTGTGGATGATACCTCCGACAGAGAAAGAAGCTTTGACCAGGTGTGAGAAATTTCATTTGCCATTCGCAAAAAGGGAAGCCCCCTTCCTGACCTGCCTGCTCTGCAGACCCTGGTTACATGCCTGCAGTGAAGAGCAGCTTCCCAGGAGCTACCTTCCTTTTCCTGATGCTGTAATCAAGCACATATTTCTCCACCATTCTACAAAAAGAAGATACTGACACACTGCCCACCACACCAAGGCGTTCTTGTTCCTAGCTCTGCCTTTCTTCACTAAGACTTTCAGTACATTTTTACTTCCCCATTCTCCCACATTGACAGAAAAGACCTTTAAGAATATGTAACTTCAACCATCTCACCCAACCACATCTCACTAATTCCTAGAACTCGCTAAACCAGCTAATGCTTTTAATTCCAACCTACTCGTAGGTTTTCCCTTTGAGCATCTATTTTAAGTATCCTGGTTTAATATTAGACTGAGCCATTTGAAATTGTTGATATTCAGTCGTTTTTGATATACAAAAATGGCAGTTTCCTATGGTTCAGTCGAATACATGATGTGTTCCCATTCACTTTATTACCATTTGTTTTTATCTGTAGATTCTAAGTGTCTTTGGAGCATTTTCTTTTATCCTGGCATCTCTATTCTCCATTTATTGTTGGATTTGAGTCCTTTCTTGGAGTCCTCTCCTCTATTAAGGATATAAGTGACATACACTAAGATAGCAGGTTTGTGGGTTGGGTGAGGGGACAAACTCTAGAACTAAATACCAGGGCACAAACCCCAGCTCTGCCACACTCTAGGTGTATGATCTTATATACGTTCTTGAACTTTAGCAGAAAGAGAATAGAACCCATTGCAGTTGGGTTAATATACATGAACAGTGTTTGACACAGAGTAAGTACTGCAAAACTATGTCAGATCCATATAGATCAGCAGTTACTTTCTTTCAACATACAGGAAAAGAATATTTTTAAAAAATCATTACTGACGGTTTATTTGTATCTTGCCTGACCTCTCTGATTGGATGTCAAAGTCCGTGGGCTTTTAGAGATCCCTGGATGATGGCCCTGCTCAGTGACCTGCTTCACTATGAAATTGTCGGGAAATCTAGAGTATGTCTATGAGGCAAATTCCATTTACTACTCATACATGTCAGTCCATTTTCCCAATGCTATAAAGAAATACCTGAAATGGACTAATTTATAAAGAAAAGACGTTTAATTGGCTCACAATTCTGTAGGCTGTGTAAGCATGGCTGCAGCATCTACTTCTGATGAGGGTCTCCAGATGCTTACAATCATGGTGGAAGGCAAAGAAAGAGCAGGTGATGTAACTCGGTGAGAGCGGGGGCAAGAGACAGAAGGAAAGTGACACACTCTTTTAAACAACCAGGTCTCATGAGAACTCACAGTGAGAATGGACTCATTACCATGAGAAGGTCACCAAGCCATTTATGACGGATCTATCCCCATGAACTAAACACCTCCCACCAGGCCCCACTTCCACCATCAGGGATCACATTTCAACATGAGATTTGGAGGGGATAAATATCCAAACCATATCATCATATTCAAGGGAAAATGACTTTTCTGCTGATATCTAGCCAAGAATTCGAGATGTCCTTAACACAAAAGAAATGGAAACTTGCAAATAAGTGCCTTGAGAAATTCAGTGTTGTTTAAGACTGAAAATAAGACAGATATAAAATTTAATTAAATAAAGATTCTTTTTAGTCATTAAGTTTTAGAATGGAGAAAATTCTGTGTGACATTTCCCTGCTGTTTCATTAGCACTAATGTCTCACTGAGTGGGGTATTAGGATAAAATCCTAAGCAAATATTTTCAGTATTGCAAGAAGAATGCTAAGTCTGCTGTTAGAAGAAAATGAAGAAAGTCAAAGAAAGAAAGACATTGAAGCTTTTGTGACCTGTCTCTGCCATGAATCTGCAGGGATTTGAGAATGAAAGAGGGATTCAAGAATGGCTCAATTAAAAAGTTACATTAAGAATATTTGGTAAACTAGAGTCTTGGTGGGTGGTACATTAAAAGGGAAAAAATCATGGGAAATGAAGATAAGTGCCAGAGAAAAAAACAGAATTGGGAAGGAGAGGTAAACATTTATAAAATAAATATTTAATTAGTAAGTTGGTAAATCCACTAAATTTAAAAAAAGAGATTAATATCAGTTTCAAGAGGACAGTTTGAAGAACAGGCTGTATCAGCAGTCACACCTAAAACAGGGACCGAAGTCAAAAAAGGCATGGGAAAACAAATCCTGTGGAACTTCCCAAATCTCATTTCAGTCGAAACTGTCCAGTTTCTCTTTTACTTTTTTTTTTAAATCTTTTGAAAACAATGACCAGGGGTTTATCACTTTCAACTTTACCATTTTACGTTATAGGCTAATGTCCATACTGATGAAGGAAAGACTGTGCTGTAATAGATAAAGAATTCCTAGAATCTAGATGTTCAAGAGTGACCAACGCTGAATTGAAAGGGTCTAGCCATGTTGGACTCACCAGTAATTAAGGAAGTTGTCTCTAGTGGGGTAAAGAGAGTATTTCCAATAAGTCCGAGTTTAATTCATAGATTCAATATTATCTTCGCAATTTGGCGGACTAATTTCTTAGGTAGAGAGTACTATTTAATAGGTTATGGGATAATAGACTAAGACCCTATGGGACAAGTCACTCTACAGAAAATAATTAGAAAACCTGGACGTAGCACACAAAGCAATTGCGCGAAAGTACTGAACGGTGAACAGAAGAAGGCAGATCTGGTGGGGAATCCATGTTTTCTTGGAGATGGGAACTTGGGGAGTTCCTTAAGTAGGCTTCCCTCTCTACAGCTTTTACCTGGACTAGGTGCAGACTAGGGGAATACACACCAAAAAGCCAGTCTTTTTGGCAAGGGGAACCAGAAGCATGTAGACACAAAACCCTAACCATTAAAGAGAGCAGGTGAATCTCACAAGGGTAAGGGCCAGACAAGAATCCTCAAATTCTGTCTGGTGGTATTTTTCACTGTCTCTTGAACCAGATAGGCATAAAACAGACTCAAAGCAGCCCAGCAAAAGGCAAAAGAGCTGAGCTGAGACACGGGATACCACTGAAAAAATCAAGAATGTTTTGAAGTTCAAATGCAGCCAGGAAAATTACTGACTAAAACAAAATAAACCACATCCATCAAAGAAAAATAACAGAATCCAGAACCTCCACAACTTAAAATTCATATTGTCAAGAATACAATCCGAGATTACCCAAAATATGAAACAAAAAAAAGAAAACCGGCAAAAAGAAACACATTCTCAAGAGAAAATTCATTGAGACTGAGTCTAAGATGAATTGCGTGTGAGAACTGTCAGACAAGAATTTTGAAGTGATATTATCCATATCTTCAATAAAGTAAAAATAAGCAAAAACCATATTTTTAATGAATGAAAGCTCAAGGGAGTAATGGTAAATTCAGTGGAGATATTGAAACCATAATAAAAGAGCTAAATGGGAATTCTAGAATTGAAAAACAAACTGTATGAAATAAAGAAAATTTAAACTAATGACGAGATAGCTTCATGAATTGGAAGACTCAATTTTGTTGACACAATAGTCTTCTCCTAAACTGATCTATATATTTGATGTAATCCTACTCTAAATACTAATAGACATTTTGAAAAAATTGATAAGCCAATGTAAAAGTTTATGTGAAAGGCGAAAGACCCAGAATTCTTTAGGTAAGTGAAATTGTACATGCTGTCTACTAGTGGGAATATATAATTCTTAGTAAGGACAGTATAGTGCCATTCCATTTACCCAACCACTCAGCCATCTAGCAAAAGTAGATGTCATGTAAGAAAATGTTTTATGGATGAAGGAAACGGCTGCACAATGCTTCTGTTCTAAGTTCCATAGAGAGATGAGAAGCCACTCTCACAACTTTAGTCCAGAGCATGTTAATAGAAATAACATAGTTCTAGTTTTGTGTGGTATGATTTGTGTGTGTGTGCGTGTGTGTGTGTGTGAGAGAGAGAGAGAGAGACAGAGAGATTGAGAGAGAGCAAGACAGAAGTGGAATTCAGCACATGATAGGCTCCTCAGAAAAGGATTTTCGGGGTCTAACATGGATGACAATTCTTACTGACATGGTTTGGCTGTGTCCCCACCCAAATCTCATCTCGAATTGTAGCTTCCATTATCCCCATGTGTCTTGGGAGGGACCCAATGGGAGGTAATTAAGTCATGGGGGCAGGTTTTTTCCATGCTGTTCTCATGATAGTGAATAAGCCTCACGAGATCTGATGATTTTATAAAGGGCAGTTCCCCTGCACACATGCGAGACATGCCTTTGCTTCTCCTTTGCTTTCTGCCATGATTGTCACGCCTCTCTAGCCATATGAAACTGTAAATCCATTAAACCTCTTTTTCTTTATAAGTTACCCAGTCTTGGGTATGTCTTTATTAGCAGCACGAGAACAGACTAATACACTTACCTAATAATCCCTCTGAAGATTCACTATGCCTATTTACTTGAGGCATGGCTCTGATATTTACTGCAGATCCAAACCTATTTGATGTGGTATTTCAGCATACAAACAGAAACTTTGGGAAAATCATTTGTATAATATGTAAAATGAAGATGATTCAATAACTTTTAAAAGCGTGGTCAGTTATTATCTACTGATGGCCTTCTGTTCTTCCTAGGAGGCATAAAACAGCAAATTAGGAATGGTAGGATTGTTGCTGATGTGAATTTTTTTTTAAATAGTCATCTTGTTACTGAAATAACAGATTTTTAAATACTGTGGACATATAAGGTAAGGAAATAGAGTGTAACAGTTAAGAATCCAGATACCAAAATGGTTATAGGTAACATTAGAAAGAATAAAGAGAGATAAAGACCTGGGTGTAGTGGCATGAGCCTGTAGTCCCAGCTACTCATGAGTGGGAGAGTCCATTGAGCTCAGGAGTGTGATACCAGCCTGGGCAACATAGCAAGACCCTGTCTGTAAAAAAATGTGGTGAGATAAAATTACAAAGTAACTGAGCTGTATCATTATAAGATTTCTTAGGATTTGAACTCTTATATAGCATTTTGGTGAAAAACATTTAGTTACACTAATTTACTCAAATTGATTCTCATTTTAATGTCTTGGTCTACACAAAGGTTCTAAAGATCAGTAGGCTAACATAATTTAGAAGAAGGGCATAATGATTGAATCATCTGTACCCTAAATGACCAACCTGATTAGTAGAGAGTAGGCTTTGCATTGAAAATGAGTAACCTACGAGGGAAAAAAGGAAATATTAAAATTTAATGTATCTAGCATTTTCAAGGAAATCAGCCTTTAATTCCCTTCACCAATGTCCAGAAGAACAGTAGTAGACTGTCAAATATGCCTTGGATTTAATCGGGTACCTTGCTTTAAAAAATATTTCTGATCTCTGGATCATGAAAATATAATGTTCAACTGGATCTTTTCTCAGCCTATATTTTTCCAGACTGCATTTCTAATCATTTTGGTCAGACCTCATTTGGTAGCCCACATAAATCCCTAAAATGATTTTTAGTTTGTCTAGCACTTTTTCAAATGGGATTACATTTTTCTTCAGCAGGCCAGATGTTCCAGCGTTTCTCAGGGAATAGGCCAAGAACCATCTACATAGAAACGTCTGGGGTTCTTGTTAAAAATGTACACTTCTAGGCCTAGCCAAAGGCCCTGGCAGGGAATCTGCATTTTCAAGAAGCACCCTTGGTGATATTTATACTCTCTTAAGATTGAGAACGTTTGAACTATTGGATGACGCTGAAAGGGCCGCTAGACAGTGATCACTGATCTTTACTTGTCCAGAAAGCAAACTATGTGGTGGCTGTTTTCTGCTTCATCCTGGGTCAGACTTGCTGGTTTTTCAGAGTCAGAATAGCGGAGAGTTAAGAAACTTGATCAGCTTTAGAGTTGGATTGCCAGTCAAAACACAGGATACCCAGACAAATATGAATTTCAGGTAAACAACAAATAATTGTTTAGTATATGTGTGTTCCAAAGATTGCATGGGACGTACTTATGCTGAACAATTATTTGTTGTTCATCTGAAATTCAAACAACTGGATGTCCTGTATCTATATTTGTTAAATTTGACAACTGTCCATTTTAATCAAAAAGGTCTGGGTTTGGATCTGCCACTTATTAGTTGGTAACCTTGGAAATTTTTATTCACCTCTCTAAACTTCCATTTTCCAAACCATGACATGAAGCAGTAACAACAACAACAACAAACACACAAACAAAAACTCCACGAAAATCTGCCTTACTGGGTTATCAGGAAAATTCTACTATATTTATTTTATAATGTAATCTTTCTACATGTTGCATCGGGCATATATTAAAAGCTTAATGATATGTAGCTGTTCTTGTTATTGTCATGGCTAATATGACACATTCCAAAAAGAGCTTCTAAGCCTGGTTAACAAATATCGATATCATTTACAAATTGACAATGTATTATATTAATTTTTTCCACCGAGTGCATTAATGGAACATATAAAGTAGCTAATTCAATGTCCCACCTTCTGTCCACTCATTTCCTTCTCATGTTTTGTTCTTTACCTTTATTGTATCATGAATTTAGGAACAAAGCATGTGAATATATGGATTTTTTTTTTCACTTGCTTTCTCTGTGATTGTAAGTTTTAAAACTGACTTAGGAAATTTTTTATGTTATTTATTTATTTATTATTTTTTGAGATGGAATTTCGCTCTTGTTGCCCAGGCTGTAGCGCATTGGCACAATCTCGGCTCACCGCAACCTCCACCTCCCGGGTTCAAACAATTCTCCTGCCTCAGCTTCCTGAGTAGCTGGGATTATAGGCTTGTGCCACTATGCCCTGCTAATTTTGTATTTTTAGTAGAGACGGTGTTTCTCCATGTTGGTCAGGCTGGTCTCGAACTCCTGACCTCAGGTGATCTGCCTGCCTCGGCCTCCCAAAGTGCTGGGATTACAGGTGTGAGCCACCACGCCCGGCCCTGACTTAGGACATTTAAGTAACAGGCTGGTGCAAAACTAATTGTGGTTTTTGCCACTAAAAGTAATGGCAAAAACCACCATTGCTTTTGCACTAACCTAATAGTTTGTTCCCTATTTTTTTAAAATAGTAATATCAGACATTACCTTTCACAAATAGAGGTAAGTTCATTATATTTATGCAGGAGTGTCAGACCAAGCTCTTCAGTTATTAAAATTGTCAGTGTTTTTTTATTTCAAATATCAACGGTATCAATGAGTATGCATATTTTACGCTTCTCTTTTCTTGTTTGCTTAAAACAATTATTTTGTTGAAGAAAACTCTTCTTTCTAAATAATGTTGATAAATATTGCCAGTTATTCCGAATCTAGATATCTTACCAGGTAAAGAACGCATATGCCATGCAGTCTCATATGGCAACCTACTTATTCATTCTTGAGAAAATAATCACTTGTCTACTGGAAAAATGGGCAAGTTGGAAATTCAATTAGGCAATTTTGCAACATGACATACTTTTGAAGAGCTTTGTAGTTTTACACAATATTCAGGAGAAGATTTTTCCTTATTTACAATGTGTATATTCTTTCTAGAATCCATAAGCATTGTAAATAGCATATTTTAGGTTCTAAATTATTTACGAACTTCTGAGTACAAACATAGAGATAACTCAAAATTAACACCTATAAAATTCAACCATTTAATTTTGACAGAAAAAGAATTGCAGAACTAAATGTAAAATGTGATATCATTTGTATGTGCTAAACAAGGACGTCAGTTCAATACAATGTTTATAGATATATTTAGGTTCAGTAAAAAAGACAAAGACTGCCAGTAGGTGGTATATGACACATTGTTCTTATTGTCATGTAGGCAGAATTGGCACTTCCTTCTGCAAAACTAACATTGTTCAAGTATGTGGCCATACAAGAGTGACTGAAGATATGGTCCTGTCATCCCTCACGGAATTCCTGTTATGTCGTAGGTGTTATCCTAGTAGGCATGGCACTAAGCAGGTGTAAGGATAAAACATTTGCTTTGTCATATGTTGCATAATTTTTTCCCTGTGATTTGTGCCAACATTTTAATTTGCAAATTTGCTAACTTTCTTTCTCTACTACCAGTCTTCAGCCTTTATTCCTGACATAATACTCAGAGTAAAAAGAGTAAGGATATAATATACAGATCAGAAAATAGACAATCTAAAAAAGTTTATTCCAAATATAATTTAATTTAAAATGCTTCCTCTGAAAAATACTGAATATAATTCTTTAGGCTACTTCCTCCCTTTTAAACTATGATGCTACCATATATCTGTAGCAACAAAACACATGTTTTATTTTACAGCATGAACTTCTTTATAACATTGCCTCATGTATTAATTTCAAGTTTTTGGGAGGAATAAAAAGCACTTTTCATTGTTCCCATAATTTTTTCCATTGTTTTCCTATTAGATTTCACCACATGCATAATTATGCAAAATATGTAATTCTAAAAATATACTAAAGAAATGCTACATACATGTATCAAAGTGGTTTTACAATTTTGGGAGACCTATAAAATCTTAGCCAGTCTACCTACTTTTAGACATAGTGTGGAATACTTTATTTCTAGAGGCAATTCTAATTTTTAATCCTCTGTTTTCATCATATGACTTTAATGAAGGCTAAGTAACCAGAGTAGAGGTGAAAAGGCCAGACCACTCTTAGTTGTCTTTTTCAGGTCTTGAACACTGTAAGTCACCCATGATTCTCAATATGATTTACTGGGTTGACAACAAAACAAAACAAAACGCTTCTTCAAAGTCCAAACTTATGTAAATAAAGTGTAGCATTTCAGTCTTATGGATATCTCCATGTCGTGGATTCTTTTAAACAAACCCTTTAAAGGAGTTGTTTTAGGATTTTCATCAAAACAAGAGTATCTCCTAAACGAAGTGTGCAGTTACCCTGAAGACCTGCTCTAAATTCTTAAAGGAGTTTTCTTGAAGACCTGAGGAGAGAGAAAGGAGGGGTTGAGATGTGAAAATCCTGACAGATACAGTGTGAAGATGAGTATTAATTATACCTTCCATTAAAAAATTATTAGAATGAATTTTGATTTACAAATAAATGGTTTTATCCAGTAGTGCATAATTAACTTTTCCTAATTGGACAGGGCTTATGCAATAGGGTAATAATAAATAAACAAAAGAATTAGCAATATTTCATGTTAGTCTTTCCTGAGTTACTTCTTAAAGTTCTGCATCCTCATAGCCATAAAACAAATTCTAAGACTCTCTGTAGAAATCTCTTTGACCTTGGGCCTCAGCTTCGTAATTTTTTATTCTGAGCCTTTTGGTATCACACAGAGAAGAGAATCTTTCTAGGAATTATTTTGCCATTCAAATATACTGGAAAAGTGGCAGTATTGCTTAAGTACAAGTTTTCTTTTTCGTAGAAGAGAAACAGTTTGCTAGTGTGTCATAGCTAGGGAAAGAAGCTGAATTGCAAAGACAGCACCTTTATTTCTTCACACCACATTATTTTCTAGCATTATTAGCTTTAAATACAATTGCAATTCTGACAGCAATAGACAAGCCAGAAAAAAATCTACCTCTATCTTTTAATTTCATAGAAGACAGTACTGACTTTGGGAAAATATCTGACAATATCTTTAAGAATAAATCAGGTGGTTTTCTTTTGTACACTAAAGTTTATTTTACAAGACGAGAGCTTGATAGGCCCATATTGGTTTTGTTTATCCTGGCTGTGGGGAAGGGCTCTGTGCTCTGTTTCTGATAAATTTCTCCTTGTTTTGAGTTATGACAGATATTCCTTTGAATATGCTATATGAAAATATTCTAGCAGCAAACCAAGAATATCTAACCTTATTTATGTCTGTATTCTGTTCTTAAACACAAACAGCTGTGCACACATACATCTGTCTCATGTCTGACCAAGTACTGCTGTCTAGGACTTCATATACACAAATAAATGTTCCCCCTTTTATGGGAAATCATGGCTGGCACAGCAGGAGTTTTGAAACCCACATGCATTTTTCAAATCTTACTTGAACAAACAAAAAGAAGAAAAATACAGGCAAACCAGGTTTGGAATTGCTGACTTTAAAGTCAGTACAGAATGGCTGAAGAATTCTTATTTTGAAAAAATTAAAAACCAAATAGTATGTATGAAAAAAATTACAATTTGACAAATTTGAGCCAAAGTTATGCCTTTTCTAAGGAAACGGAAAAGTAATTCTAAAGTCTTCATTAGGCCACCTTTCTGTATGATCTTAGGAAAAAAACTTGCTAACTAATGAGTAGTGTGATCAGATGAAGGAAACGGTTGACACATTTCTTAGTTCCATTATTAAGCACTTTGAGAACTCATAGGCCAAGCAGACATTCAAGAAGTTCCCCATTCTGATGATAGGATATGCATTTATTTTTCTTTCATTCATTGTGCTTGAATGTGTTCCCTAACTTTCTCTAATAAATATGAACTGCTTTTATAATTACTAAAAAAAGTTTTTAAAAATTAGTTTTCCATACTTTGCCTAGAGGTTGATAGATTAAGCTAACTGTATAAAAGGAAATGCTCAGCATTTAAAAATATATATATTACTATATTAATATAGCTTTAGAAAATTTTTTTGTTCTTCATTTCACCTCATTTGGAAAAGCAAAATCATACTGCCCTGGAGAAGTGATTTCAAAATGATATGAGCAAATGGAAGCAAGTGGCAGAATATATAGTGGCAAGTGAGATGCCAAGAAAAGCTCCTGCAAATGCTACCTAGTTCTTGATCATTGCTTTATTTATAGTTATGTTATAGTCAATGGGTCTGTTTTGTTTGGAGTATTCATTTATACATTAATCTACTTTGTTTGGAGTATTCATTTATACATCAACTATACATTTCAATACCAGCCAAGCAATATATGTAAGGAACTTTGGAATATTCTCAAAAATTCATAGTTACTTCTATTCTTATTGCCAGCTCAAGATGGCAGACAGGGCACATGTGTTTAACATATCTTCCTCTTCAATACCATTAAATTGTGGTAATGGTATACTAAAGAAAATAAGGCCACAACAGTTCAGGACCATCAGTGGCTCAGAGACTATGAGAAATCTCAGCTGAAAAACAGATATGAAATTTAAATTTTTTGAAGGATAAAACAGTGGGAATCCATTCTTTCTGATAGAGCTTCTAATAGCTCTGTTTTGGGCAGGTATGGGAAGAAAGAAAGAGCTATCATTTGATTAAGGACTTGCAGGCTGCTGCAGGAGGATCACTTGAGCCTGGGAGTTGGAGGCTGCAGAGAGCCATGATTGTAGCACTGCAATCCAGCCTGGGCTACTCTGTCTCTAAAATAAATACATAAATAATAAAAAAGAAAAAAGGACACAAGTTGTCAATTCAGGAAAAAAGAAGAAAAAGGAAACCATAGAGAGCATAAGCCTTCTCTGATTATCTTGGAGACAAAATCAACTTGCAGTCCTGATGGTTATTCTGCCCAACGTCCATGTGAAAAGGTGTTCAGTCTCAGTAGTGTCGGTGCTCTGCCGCCAAGGACCACCAGGAACACACCTCTGGTTGAACAAGTTGGGTTGATTACTTGTTATGCTGAGGGAGAACACTCACTATGGTAAGCTGCGAGGCTCCTCAGCTGAGATTTGTTACGGATTTAGGTTCATGTTCAGTGATTTGGGTGAGGGTTTTAAAAGTATAGCTGACTTTGTTATGAATTGGATGCTGTTTGGAAGTGGGGTAATTGTATGATTGGGTATTTTATTAAATACTATCTAGAAGGAAGGAAATATAGAATGAGTCAAAAGATATAATTGGTAAAGAAGCAGCACTCATATTAGTCAGGATAGAGGTGTGATTGGTAATTTTTGCTGGTTAAACAATGTCCATATTTTTGTCTATTTTCAAACATGATTATATAGTACTCCTGCTTTTTGTCCTGATTTATCACAGCCACAGATGGCCTTGTTTGATGTTGATGTTGTATGAAATTGTTTACATTCAACTTGAGAGAAACAAGGCCTAACTATAATAGGAAAAAGATGGAAACAACTTAGATCTCCATCAGCAGGAGAAAATACATATCAAACAACATAAAGCTTAAAAAAATCAAAATAACATATACAGCATATAATTTTTTAAAATCGACCAAAATTATATATGCAAAACAGAATGTTTAAGAAACATACATAACAAATAATACATTGTTAATGAATGAAGAAAATATATTTTAAATATATATCTCTATATAAATATATTGATTGATGAAAGTATAAAATATTTATGAATATAATAAGCACAAATTTAAAATAGTGGTTAAATCTGGGAAGGAAAGAAAGTGAACTGAGGAAGGGGTACACTGTGGGCTTCGAATTTGAAATACTTCATTTAAAAAAGATTTTTAAGAAGTTGTGTCAAAAATGCCAATATTTGATGAAATTGGGCTGCAGGCATATGAATGGAATGTTTATTTCATTATTTTTTATATTTGATGCTTGATTTTTCTCATAATTTTGGAGAATTAAATAATAATTTGGGCAACTCGCACATCAAAATATTTTGGAATATTCTGCTTCAGCATCTATTTCTTTGGAGAAAATCTACTCAGAGCTCCCTATGGTGAAAAATAACACCCTTCCAAGAGGGAACTGTTCAACTTATGTGAGCATTAAAGGTAGACTTTAGATAGGGTCTAAATAGAATGAGTTTGTTCCTGTCCTTGAAGTCCTTGAAGAAAAAGGAAGAGGAGGGGAAGCAGAAAAGGAGAAGATCCTAACGTCTAAAAACAAACAGATTTCTAAAAACAAACAGATTGGTCAACTACTTGCCAATCTGAGTTATGCAAGCCTTTTAGAATTTCAGCTAACACATCCTGTTTATGTCATTAGCAGATACAAATGCTCCCCCAGGTAGTAATTTAAATGTGGTTTAAAACACTTGTATGAAGGATTGGAATTATCAGATTAAGGCGGCAGGGTGGAATGTTAGCAATTCAACTGGTCTGATCCCGTCCCTGGATTCATCTGGTTAGGCCCTAACAATATGTATTTTCAGAAAGTTGGAAAAATCATGAAAATCCACTCTAGTGACAGGAAATGTTATCTTTTGTATAATCATAATAAATCTCACTTTCTGGAGTGAAATACCACTTCTCAAAACAACATCTTTAATATGTGAAACTTTTTAATTGAAGATTTTAAAACTATTTTCCTTCAATACCATATTATGTTTAGGAAAAGTAGAGTAAGCTTACAAGTTGATCTGGGCCCTGATAGTTGCTGATCACTTGTTTCTTGTTTGTTTTTGCAATTAAAGCTGCTTAGCTTTTACTTTACTTTGAGTTTAGGTACGGACAGATTTTTTTGTACACTGTTGAGTATTACTTCACTATCAAAGAAAACTGAAAATCATTATGAGTTCATTTGCAAACTTTACTGGCAGACTTGACAGGTTTCAGGCCATATATTTGTGAACCTGAATATCTGAGACAGGTCTCAGTTAATTTAGAAAGTTTATTTTTTTTTAATTTTTATTTTTATGTTTTTTTAGACAGAGTCTCGCTCTGTCACCTAGGCTGGAGTGCAGTGGCACGATCTCAGCTCACTGCACCATCTGCCTCCCAGGTTCAAGTGATTCTCCTGCCTCAGCCTCCCGAGTAGAGTAGCTGGGACTACAGGCGCACACCACCACGCCCGGCTAATTTTTGTATTTTTAGTAGAGGTGGGGTTTCACCATGTTGGCCAGGCTGGTCTTGACCTTCTGATGTCAAGTGATGCTCCCGCCTCGGCCTCCCAGAGTCTTGGGATTACAGGCGTGAGCCACTGCACCCAGGCAGAAAGTTTGTTTTGTAAGATTGAGGACACACACCTGTTACACAGCCTTAGGAGGTTGTAACAACATATGCCTGAGGTGGTCAGGGCACAGCTTGGTTTTATACATTTTAGAGAGACATGAAACATCAATCAACATATGTAACATGAAAAGATGAACATTGGTTAGGTTTGGAAAGGCAGGGCAGCTTGAAGCAGATGTCGGGGAGGGGCTTCCAGGTCATAGGTAGATAAGAAATAAATGGTTGCATTCTTTTGAGCTTCTGGTTAGCCTCTCCAAAGGAGGCAATCTGATGTACATTTATCTCAGTGAACAGAGGGGTGACTTTGAGTAGAATGTGAGGCAGGTTTGCCCTAAGAAGTTCCCAGTTTGACTTTTCCCTTTAGCTTAGTGATTTGGGGGCCCCAAGATCTATTTTCCTTTCACATATTCATAAAATGTTCTAAGCAGCTTTTTCTGGTTTAATTCAATATTTTAAAAAATCGATTTCTTTTGGTTTTCATAAACACTTGAAAAAGTAATGGTATAAAGTTTAAATTTCTGAGAAAACACACAGCTTATCTGTTGTGATTCATCCAAAATCTCATAAATGGAGCTGATTCCAAAATATATTTTTAATGACACAGAAGAAAGGCATTAAAAGTGCTAAAGAGAAAATATTCATAACACTTCTTAAAGGTGGTAAAGAAGATGTAGGTGCCAAGGGCCCCCTGAAGATTCACTGAAAAATCACCTAGTCAAAGGCAGATTAATTCAAGAAAAGGCACACATATTTATTCAATGTGTATACACAACAGGCTTCAGAATGAAGACCCAAAGATACAGGGAGAATTTTCTATTTTTATGTTTAGGTTCAACAAAGTATGGACAGCCATGTAGAAATACGATTGGAGGAAAGGGTATGATCGAATGCTAACAGACTGAATGGGAATCCCAGCAAGGCCTGTCTGTCTAGGTTTTTCTTGGCCTCTCTGAACAGCATTCCTTCCTCTGGGCTTGGGGCAGGACCCTTTCTGAAATGAGGGTCTTATGACCTACAGTAAAAACAGCATGGGTCAGATCATTTCTTTATGGCCAGTCTTTACACAGAAAGGCAGAGGGAAAATTAAAGTACTATTTTAAGGTTGTATTAGTGGCTTTGGGGAAAAGGCATGCTGGCTTCCATAACACACCCTGAGGAAGAGGGATTCTAGTTTCTATGGCTGGCCTTCGGGGAGAGGGGGACTGAGAGACAGGAGGATAGGAGAAGGTCAGAGAAAAACTTTTGCTTCTGAGGCCTTCATTGTAGGGTATTGTTTTCTGAACCTCAACAAAGACTTTGTTCAAGAGGGAATACTGCAAGGGGAGTTTTGCAGTTGGGGCAAATAACAGGTCCAACTGCAAGTATGCCAAGGACAAGTGGAGACTTATAGCCAAGGAGCAGGATGGGAATCAGGGAGTGGAAAATTACTAACAGGAAACAACAAGGCCAGGTGGCTTCTGGCTAAGTAGACCTGACGGGTTTTTGCTAAAGGCTAGGGCCTTCGGGCTAGGGCCATAAGATATCAACAGTAGGGAGAGGAATTTGATCAGAGACCAAGATGGCAGATTTTCACTAAACCAACATGGAAGGATTCTTGCTGAAACTAGACTTAATAGTCCAAGATCAGAGCCCAAGGTCAGGGCTAGTGAAAAACAAGAGGGGACTCAGAGGAGCCCACTTCTCTCCTTTGGAAGGAGGGAGCCTTTGTTGAAAGTTAGCGCAAGTATGATAGCTAGACCTTGGGAAGAAACCATGTTAGGGCTTGGAGCATTTGGAACGAGTAACGTAAAATTTAAAAGTCTAGACATTTTAGCATGGCCTATGAGGCTCTTCATTATCTGGCCATGATCTAGGCTTTATTTCTCTCACCATCAGCTCCAAGAACTGAAAGGAATAAAAGCATTATCACTGAAGGACAGTATTTCCTGGCAGTCAGTAGTCATCTGTCTCAGGGAAACTTAAAACCATCAAGATGACACTCTGTGGTGAAACACCGATGGGAGAGGAACTAGCAGGTGACTCTCCCTTTCAGCATATGCAGTGGTAAATCAACAAATAACAGCCATGGTTTCTTTCACTTTGTGCCTCTAGACATCAAAAGTTATAATAAAATGTTTATGTACCATGGTCATGGACAAGATGTTTCTAATAGTTTGCTGCTTTGTAACGACCTAGCAGGAATGCCTCTAATACTGTTTGGTATGGAGCGGCACATGAGCTTGGCTGAACTCTGCACAGTGTATAGCAGAACCCTCAAAACCCAACCACACTGATGGAGCTGAAGAGTATCTACCAAAGAGGGACTTAAAAGATGTGTGGATGAAGAATAAACACAAACAGTACTAAAATTATTTATTTGCACATCTGATGTATTCTATAAATACATGTGGGCATGGAATGGTTTAAAGTAAGAACTCTGGATTCAGACTAAAGTCAGAATTAGGATCCAGCTCCTCTCTATATTAGCTATCTGATCTCAGAAAAATCACTTTACTGTGCCTCAGTTTTCTCATCTATAAAATGGGGATAATAACAGGCTTTATCTCATAATGTTGTTGAAGGGATGAATTACATTTTTAGTGCTTAGCATAGATCTTAGCATGAAAACAGGTAAAAAAAATTCACCATTATTATTATTATTATTTTAATCTTCACAGCCCACCACACTACCTGGTGCATAATTTATCCTTAATAAATATTGTAGAATTAATTTCAAAAGCAAATTATTTTTCTTTTAAGTTTTCAGATGGGCCTAGATAGAAACCAATGAGTGGGATATCCCCTCCCCATTTGGTAGCTCATGGTGCTGCTGCTCATGAAATTGGAGCCAGGATATAAAGAAGGCTTGCAGCGATGGCTACCTAATCTTCTCTAACATTCTCTGCTGCTTTAGGATGATGTATGGTAGCAGCATCTGAGTAAGTCTCTAGCTTACAAGTCAACTAAGCTTAAAAAGCCAAGAGTAGCATGCCAAGTTGTGTGTTGCAAATATCTGGTGCAGAATTGTAACTTTTACAGAAGATTTGAGAAGAGCCTAAGGATGCATGCAGTCATTTTGAGATGTTATAAGGTCTTTTTACTTGGAATGTTCTTAAAGGTAAGCAATCTTGGTCATGGCCCATGGGGGGAAAAATGTGTCTTCAACAAAAAACAAACGATCCCATTAAAAAGTGGGCAAAGGACATGAGTAGACACTTTTCAAAAGAAGACATATGTGGCCAATAAGCATATGAAAAAGTGCTCAACAACGCTAATAACTGGAGAAATGCAAATGAAAACCACAATGAAATATTATCTGACACCAGTCAGAATGACTGTTATTAGAAAAACAGATGCTGGTGAGGTTGGGGAGAAAAGGGAATGCTTATTTTTATTTACTTATTTAGACATAGTCTTGCTCTGTCCCCAGAATGGAGTGCAGCGGCACGATCTCGGCTCACTGCAACCTCTGCCTCCCGGGTTCAAGCAATTCTCCTGCCTCAGCCCCCCGTGTAGCTGGGATTACAGGCGTGTGCCACCACACCTGGCTCATTTTTGTATTTTTAGTAGAAACGGGGTTTCTCCATGTTGGCCAGGCTGGTCTTGAACTCCTGACCTCAGGTGATCCACCCGCCTCAGCCCTGCAAAGTGCTGGGATCACAGCTGTGAACCACCGCGCCTGGCCCGGAATGCTTATACACTACTGGTGAGAATGTAAATTAGTTCAGCCACTGTGAAAAGCAGTTTGATGATTTCTCAAAGCACTAAAACAGAACTACCATTAGACCCAGAAATCCCATTATTGAGTGTATACCCAAAGGAATATAAATTGTTCTACCATAAAGGCACATGCACACATATATGCACTGCAGCACTGTTTACAATAGCAGTTACATGGAATCAACCTAATGCCCATCAATGGTACACTGGATAAAGAAAACGTGGTACATATATACCATGGAATAGTATGCAGCCACAAAACAGGAATGAGGTTATGTCCTTTTCAGCAATATTGGTGTTGCTGGAGGTATTATCCTAAGTGAACTAATGTGGGAACAAGAAACCAAATACCACATATTCTCACTTATAAGCAAGAGCTAAACATTGAGTATACATGGACACGAAGAAAGGAGCAATAGACTGGGACCTACTTGAAGGCGGAGGGTGGGAGGAGGGCAATAATCAAAAAACTACCTATCGAGGGCTGGGCGTGGGGGACCACGCCTATAATCGCAGCACTTTGGGAGGCCAAGGTGGGCAAATCACCTGAGGTCAGGAGTTCCCGACTAGCCTGGCCAACACAGTGAAACCCCATCTCTACTAAAAATACAAAAATTTGCCAGGCACGGTGGTGCATGCCTGTAATCCCAGCTACTCGGGAGGCTGAGGCAGGAGACTCGTTTGAACCCAGGGGTGGAGGTTGCAGTGAGCTGAGATCACACCACTGTACAGCCTGAGTGACAGAGTGGTCTCAAAAAAAAAAAAGAGTAAAAAAAGCAAAACTGCCTATCAGGTACTATGCTTATTACCTGGGTAATGAAATAATCTGTACACCAAACTCCCCTGACATGTAATTTACCTGTATAACAAACCTGGACATATACCCTTTGAACCTAAAATAAAAGTTTAAAAATGTGTTTTCAAGACATTATACACTGTTGTATATAGTGTACTGGTTTATGGAATTGTCAATATTTAAATTGACTCTAGTCTTCCAGACTCAATGTAAATATTAGCAATTGTCATATTCCAGTTGCAGAACAGAGTGAAATAAAAATCAGGGTCAATCATAGGTTTCTACCACGAAAGCAAATCCTTAACCTATTCTGAGAGGTAAGCCATGTTGGAAGTGTGAAGCAAAGTCATTTTTCTGAGATGACAGGAGAATCCAGGGCCAAATAGAATAAAAGTTACAGTAAGTAGTATGAGTAAGAGCCAAGACCAAGAACCACTTAAAGGTGAAAAGTTAATAGAGAATGGGAATTGGGGAAGAAAACATAGTTGGTCCAACATAACTTCCAGTTGGCAGAAATCTATTGGGTTTCAGCTCCTTCCAGCAAGTGGAGGATATACCTTGAGTGTTTAAGCAGTATCCTCTACTATCAATCCAAGAATGACTTAGTCTGCAGGCTAGAAGAACTCAGTGATTGCTAAGAATGACTTTTAGTCACCGAGAGGAATTACAGTTGATGGCTAATGATGTGGAGCCAGGCACCATGAGTTTAAATCCTGGTTCTGCAGGTTGTTAACTGCATGACTACCGACAGCCTTTTAAATTCTCTATGTCTTAGTCTGCTCAGCTGTATAAATGGGAATAATGATAATGTCTACATGATAGAGTTGTCATGAGGATTCAATGAGTTATCTACAACAACATAGAATATCTGGCTTGGTGTATAGTATGTACTCACTATTAGTTGTATTATTACTAATATCTGTGAAAATCAGGGAGTTTCACAATACTTGATGTATGGTAGTATTGGAATTTTTTAAAATCAGTATTACCTAAAAGGCCTAAAATTCAGTATTGGAGTCTGATGCCCTGCACTACCTACTTGTTTCTCGGTTTAATTCCATTTGTGTCTGGCCTTTGTCCCAATTCATTTGACATTTATAAATATATTTTTTCCCATTAAAAACTTAAGTCAAATATCAATCAAACAAAGTATATTCAAACCACTCATATATAATAGTTTTGGCAGATGAGACCAATTGCTTCAGATTATTTTGAACTCTCTTTTTTGGAAGTTTTGTTATTCTAACATCTTTAGATTCATAATTGTTAGAATTTTAAAATTATTCTGGATCATACATTGGGTATAGAAGAGTAGCTAGAACAGAAAACCATTTTTAGAATTTCAAACCATTCACAAGACTTCCATATAAGCTAACGGATGAGTATAAGGGATGACGTTTATGAGGAATGTTTTAACAGAAGGTTTTACTTCTTACCTTATTTCCTCTCTCTTCCCCAGCTCATCACTGTTGAATTGACTCATGGGCTCTTTCGCAGGCCGTGGCCTGTTCCAGTTGTGGAGCCAAGTCTGACTGGGGAAGAAAGTAATGTCAGCCAAGTCTTCTCAGGGGGCTTCGTAGTGAGTCACACTGGCAGAACAGCCAGGTGTGCTGGGGCCAGAGTGGGGCCCCAGGAGCTGCATCACCTCTGGGCTCCTCCCTCCCACCCACTCCTGGGTTAGCTCAAACTTCTGCCTCTTATTCCACCCCATAGAAAATTTTGTGATCAGAACAGTCTCAGAAGTCTCATAATTCAAGCCTGTATGCTCATGTGAATGAATATATTACTTTAATATGCTGCATTCGATGACAAACTGTGTCAGGTGGGGTG